>NC_054489.1:11329935-11646394 GCF_017639515.1 Carcharodon carcharias
GTCCCAATGTCATTGCGAACTCGCGCGATATTTCATTCGGTGGGTGCGTGCCTGTCGATAATTGAAAGGCTTATTAAGACCATTAACTAGGTAATTAAGTTCAACTTTATGCGGCCCGTCCAACCTTACAGTTTGTGGGCAGGCGAAAAGGTCAAGCTGCCTTTACGTTTTTCAGGAAATCTCATCCACGAGCAGGATGAGGCTTCCTAAAGCTAATACTGATTAAATAAAAACTTTATTTTGAAAATAAAAACATGTCCCATCTCATGTGACACAGTCACATGAGGGGACATGTTTCATTAAATTTTTACTGTCCTTATATATATTTTTAAAAAGCATTTCAATCTCCCTGAGGCATGGGTGAAATAAGCGCTCTTTCACACGCATGCTAAAAGAGCGTTGGACCTGACTCTCCCTCCTCCCCCTGCCCACACAGGTCGCGCTCAGTGTTACCGCTTGCGATCCACGCAGGGCAGGCCTTAGTTGGCCCGCCTGCGTGAAATCGCGGTGCGGAGCCGATCGCGGGTGGCGGCCAGCACCTTGACCACCCCCGCCCACTCCTGCCAAGCCCGGCCAATGACTGGAAAATCCTGGCCCTGCAAATCCCTTGACAACAGCACCGTGGGTGTACCTATGCCACATGGACTGCTAGGGTTCAGGAAGACAGCTCACCACCATCTTCACAAGGGCAGTTAGGGATGGGAACAAATGCTGGCCTAGCCATCAACACTAACATCCATCAAGGAATTACAAAAAAAGTGCTATGTTTCTTTAGAAACATTTTTTCAAGTCTAATGAGCAAGTGTGGTAGGAAGAAAATGTGTGACAGGAAGTGAGAGTGACAAAAAATGTGGTTGATGTAAAGGAAGATAACACTTGTATTTTTATTAGCACCTTCCACATCCTTGGGATGTTTCAATGTACTTGGCAGCCAATGAATGTCGTTTAAAGTAGATACACGGCAGCCAATGTTTACACAGCAAAATCCCACCACCAACAAGTGAGATAAATAACCGCTTACATTTGTTTCTATGGCATTTACTGAAGAAAATGACATTGACCAGCACACTGAGAGAATTCCCCTGCTCTTCTCTAAGTTGTGCCAGGGGACTCTTACTTGCTGCTGAACAGGGAGACTAGGGCGCGGTTAGTCGTGTGAACTAAAAGACAGCATCTCCAACAATGCAACACCCACTCAGTCCTGTGCCGGCCTGTCATTCTAGATTTTGTGCTCAGGTCTTGAAGCATTCTGACTCGGAGAACCATCCTTGGTCAAAATGTAACTGCTCTCGTTTCCTATCATGAGAACATAAGAAATAGGAGCAGGAGTAGACCACAGTGAGCCTGCTCCACCATTCAATCTGATCATGGCTGATCTTGGGTTTCAACTCCATTTTCCCACCCATTCCCCATATCCCTTGATTCCCTGAGGGACCAGAAATCTGTCTATCCCCAGCCTTAAATATATTCAACGATGGAGCCTCTCAGCTTTCTGAGAAAACGGTGTGGTGTTTCAGTGTTTATTCTGTTGTAACAGACTGAGTGTGATTGCAGCTTCTCTGGACCCGATGAGAATTGGTGTTGTTGTAATATTAATTTTGAGAGGTCACAACACCATCTGTGGGGAAAGTAAGAATGGCATGTGGTACCATTGCCATCAAAGCATTATTGATTATGCTAAGGAAGAACTTGCGTTTATATAGCACCTCTCACAACCTCAGAACATCCCAAAGCACTTTACAACAAATAAAGTTCTTTCAAAGTGTAGCCGTTATTGCAATCTAGGAAATGCAGCAGCTGGATTGAGTGTGGCTAGCTTCCAGAAACAGCAATGAAAATGATGGTGAGATCATCTACTTTTCCACAGCCTTATCTGAAAGACATCACCTCCAACAGTGCAGTACTCTCTCAGTGCCACACTGGAATATAAATTGGTTGAAGGGTAAATATTGGCTAGACTCTGGTAGAATTTAGCGTAAATATAGTAGAACTCCCATGCTGCTCTTCAAGTGCCATGGGATCTTTTACATTCACCTGAGGAGGCAGATGGACCTCTGTTTAATGTCTCACCTGAAAAACGTCACCTCCAACAGTGCTGTACTCCCTCAGTGCCAAACTGGAATATTAGCCTAGATAATGTGCTCAGGTCTCAGGAGTGGAACCTGGTTTCAATTAAGCTGAAGAAATGTCCATTTTACCCATTGGTTCCAATGCACAAAGTGTTCCAAACATGCCAAACTCAAACAACTCGAGGATTTAAATACATTATACTCGGTTACATATACTTTGATCCAAAAAAAAGCATGCTTCTTACTTCAGGGTCATCCTAAATTGCAAATGATTTTAAAGTTTTAAAAATTCTAAAAGAAAATATCGATATAATATGTTCACTGAAAGAGAGATTTCTCTCAAGGAGCTAAAGAATGTTGAGAAGTTAATTAACGAGAGTTAAGATTTGAAATGTCAGGGTCCCTGAGGCTATAAGATGCACTTATTTGATAAGGGAGAGGTTTTTTTTCCCCTAGAATTTCTTGCTATATGTTTTAATATTGTCAAATGTCTCCCATCCTCTCCTGAAGGTGTTAGTTCATACCAGTGTAGGTTCTATGGCGTGCCTTCTGTTACCTAGCTCTAAGTCGGCAATCTTCCTGCATGATCCGAGACAATGAGCACCAGTGGGCTATTCAACTGTAGCTGCATCACAGCAGAACCCAATTTAGTCTGTTCCCACGCACATACGGGTCTCGGGCGGCAGCAGTGCTGACTTTTTCTCTCCTTGACCTGCCCTTACTGAGTTAAGTTGTGGCAGAAACAAGAGATTGAACATCAGACCTGCCTGCTCCATGTCTCAGCATCATCAAGCCAGCACTGAAGGAGGCCATTCGGCCTGTCATGCCTGTGTTGGCTCTTTAAAAGAGTTATCCAATTAGTTCCACTACCTTGCTATTTTCCCAGAGCCCTGATTTTTTTTCCCCCTTTTCAAGTATATACCTAATTCCTTTCAATAGTCACTGTTGATTCTGCTCCCAAAGCCTTTTCAGACATGGTTCGCCAACCTGTCTGTGAAACTAAAAATAGGAGCTCTTTTGCCACCAGCAATTTTGCTTTGCTAGTTTAAAGAAATATAAACTGCTTCAATCTAGACTGACACATTGCTGAGAAAACTCTGCACTGCCAGTTTTTGCCATGGTTTGGAGGAGATGATAAAATGAGGTGCTGTCAGCCATCTCGCGTGGAAGTAAGTGATCCCACAGCATTATTTCAAAAAAGACTGGGGGAGCTCTCTCCATTGTCATTTATCCCTCGACCAACATCACTAAGATCAGATTATCCGGCCATTATTGCATTGTCACGTGTGGGAGCTTGCCATGCTACCTTACAAGTGCCATTACATTCCAACTGCCTTCTACTTAGGAAGTCCCTCGGGATCGAGGACAATTTGCTTCCACTCCATTTTGATGGGTTCTAAGTTGGCTGACATGCCCTATGTGTTGTCTGCAGACTCTGCCACAAACAGATCAGGTGGTGCCTGAAGGGTTGGGTAGATAGACTGTTTGGAGGTTGGTGCGCACCCTCCGACGCTTCGAATTTGTCACTGCACATTCCCGAGGAAGTCTCTAGATGATTTCCGTGCCTTCCCGAACCAACCTTCTCCATTTTGGTCGGTCACAAGCCGGGGAGTCCCATCAGTCAGCGAGTACATTTGCCTTCTTCCGGGACACTTTGAGGACATCCCTAAAGCTTTTCCACTGTCCTCCTGGGAGTCTCCTGCCGCAGGCGAGTTCCGAGTAGAGCACTTGCTTCTGGAGTCTGATGTTAGATAATGCTTTAATTGGTTGTAAAGCACTTTGGGACATCCTGAGGGTGTGATGGGCGCCATAAAAATGCAAATTCTTTGTTTCTTTCAATCTCATGAGCAAACTGTTGTGCCACAAAGATAGTATAGACAATGAAAGATCACTTTATGTTACACCAGATATCAGCACCAGCAAAGTAGTGAAGGCTTTACTCTGTTCAGTGAAGTGACTGCAAGCTTCTCTTCTTTCAGTGACATGCTGCCATTACCGCTCTTCAAGCACGAAGACTCTGCGCTTTCTTCAGACCACGAAGCTAGTGCCATCACATTCCAGTACATCCTGGGCGCAGCTACGTCACCTGCTGTTAAACTTCACGAGGAGACGCTCACCTACCTCAACCAAGGTACGGTGAGCAAAGCAGGTGAATCACACAAGACAGGCACGGAACAGGAAAGGCGTCCTTGCTCAGGCATCTAAATAAAACCTTGCGTACCACCTGTCTAGCAAAGGGATCCTCTCCCCATTCCTCTTCTGCCAGATACCATGCCCTAAGAGGGCATTAGCAACCATGGACTTCCATTGGATTGGTCCATGATTATCTTGGCAAAGTACAGCAGTGGTTTGTTGTTGCCTTCTGCAGTATGGCTGACCAGGAAACTCTACCATTCTTATCACCTGCCATCAGGCACATTGGAAGGATTTATGGGCCAATAATCAACCTGTGTCAGCATGTTGGAAATGCACTTTCCATGGTCATCAAGTCCTGGAGTGGGACTTGAACCTGGAGTTTCTGATCCAGAGTTGTGGGACACCAACTGACTGCACCACAGGATCATTCCCCCTCCCCATTCATCTACCTAAAAGACCTACCTACTTAATCCCATTTACCAGCATTTGGCCCATAGCCTTGAATGTTATGATGTGCCAAGTGCTCATCCAGGTACTTTTTAAAGGATGTGAGGCAACCCACCTCCACCACACTCCCAGGCAGTGCATTCCAGACCGTCACCACCCTCTGGGTAAAAAAGTTTTTCCTCACATCCCCCCTAAACCTTCTGCGCCTCACCTTGAACTTATGGCCCTCATGACTGACCCTTCAACTAAGGGGAACAGCTGCTCCCTATCCACCCTGTCCATGCCCCTCATAATCTTGTACACCTCAATCAGGTTGCCCCTCAGTCTTCTCTGCTCCAACTAAAACAACCCAAGTCTATCCAACCTCTCTTCATAGCTTAAATGTTTCATCCCAGGCAACATCCTGGTGAATCTCCTCTGCACCCCCTCCAGTGCAATCACATCCTTCCTATAATGTGGTGACCAGAACTGCACACAGTACTCCAGCTGTGGCCTCACCAAGGTTCTATACAACTCCAACATGATCTCCTTACTTTTGTAATCTATGCCCCAACTGATAAAGGCAAGTGGCCCATATGCCTTTTTCACCACCCCACTAACATGCCCCTCTGCCTTTGGAGACAACATGATACAGTTTAAGTTTGTTATGGACAAAGAAATAGACAAGTTGCAAAAAAATGTTTTGGATTGGGGGAGAGTGGATTTTAGTAAAATAAGGCAGGATCTGGACAAGGTAGACTGGAAACAGTTACATGTGGGGAAATCTACAGAGGAGCAATGTCGGGGGGGCGGTGGGTGGCGTTCAAAAAGGAAATGGGGAGGGTACAGGCTCAACATGTTCCCTCTAGGGTGATAGGAAGGAGCAACAAGCCCAGAGAACCATGGATGACCAGAGATATTCAGGATACAATGAGAAGGAAAAGAGAGGCTTTTAGCAGGTACAAGGGAAGCAAATCAGCAGAGGCATTAGTGGAGTACAGAAAGTGCAGGGTGGAGCTTAAGAAAGCAATTAGGAGAGCAAAGAGGGGATATGAGAACGCTCTGGCTGGTAAAAGTAGGGAAAATCCCAAGATATTCTATAAGTATATCAATGGGAAGAGGATAACCAGGGAAAGAGTAGGGCCCATAAGGGTCCAAGGGGGCAATCTATGGGTGGAACTAGATGACATCGCTAGAGTGTTGAATGAATACTTCACATCTGTCTTCACCCAAGACAATGAGGATGAAGGTATCGAACTCGGGGAAAGAGACTGCGAGGTTCTTAAGCAAATTGATAAAAGGAGTGACAAGGTATTGGAGGTGTTGGCAGGCTTAAAAGTGGACAAATCTCCAGGTCTGGATGATTTGTGTCCCAGACTGCTGAGGGAGGTAAGGGAGGAGATCGCAGGGGCTCTGACCCAAATTTTTAATTCCTCTCTGGCCACGGGGGAAGATGCCAGAGGACTGGAGAACAGCTAATGTGGTTCTGCTATTTAAGAAGGGTTGTAGAGATAAGCCAGGGAACTACAGGCCAGTGAGTCTCACGTCAGTGGTAGGGAAACTATTGGAGAAAATTCTGAAGGAGAGAATCTATCTCCACTTGGAGAGGCAAGGTTTGATCAGGGATAGTCAGCGGCTTTGTCAGAGGGAGGTCATGCCTAACAAATGTGATTGAATGTTTTGAGGAGGTGACCAGGTGTGTAGATGAGGGTAGTGCACTTGATGTACTTTATATGGATGCCTCAGAGATCCAGAGTATCATTTATTATCATACATCCCACTCAGAGGTCCTTTCTCAATCATCTCCTTTTCAAAGCAAAAAGTCCCACGTCCCTCAATCTTCCCTCATAAGCCAGGTTTTGTTTAGGTGAAAAGTTTGCAATATAATATCACTGCTCGATAAGCTGCTTGTCCCATTTGCTTCCCATTGCTGAATAGAGTCAGAAGTCATTATGGCAAAGAAAGAGGACATTCAGCCCACCAAGTCCATGCTGGCTCTCTGTAGAGCAATCTCATCAATCCCACTGCCCTGCTCTATCCCTGTAGCCCTGCAAGTTTAATTCGCTCAAATGCCCCTCCAATTTCCTTTTAAAATTATTGATTGTCTCTGCTCCACCCACCATCAAAGGCAGCGAGTTCCAGTTCATTACCACTCGCTGCATTAAAAAGTTTTTCCTCACGTTTCACGTGTTCTTCACAGAATCGTTACAGCGCAGGAGACCATTCAGCTCCTTGTGTCTGCACTGACCCTCCAAATGACCAATTCACCTAGTGCCTTTCTTCTGCCTTCTCTCCGTAACCCTGCACATTCTTCCTTTTCAGATAACAATCTAGTTCCCTTTTGAATGCACATTTATTATTATTGTAATCTTTTATTCTCCCTCTCTAATTTTCTCCCCTCACCACCTGAAGATGTAGTCTCCTTGTTAGGCAGTCTCTTACACTTTGTACAAGTGACAATCCTAATGTGAAATCCTGGCCATCTGAGTGTTGCCAGATTATTTGCCTTTGGGACTGTATCACAGACAATGTAAATCCTGTTTTCCTTTAGAATCCATTTTCAACAGGCATCCCTGGATTAATCAACATCAACTTGCATTTATATAGCACCTAAGGTGTGGCAAAACTTCCCAAGGGGCTTCACAGAGGCATCATCAAACAAAACTTGGCACTGAATGACATAGAAAGGATGTTCGGTCAGATGACCAAAAGCATGATAAAGAGGTGGCTTTTAAGGAGCACCTTAAAGGAGGAGAAAGAGGTGGAGAGGCGGAGAGTTTGAGGGAGAGAATTCCAGAACTTTGGGCCTTAGCAGCTGAAGGCATAGCAGGCAATAATGGCGTTGAAAATCAGGACGCACCGGAAACTCAAATTAGAGGAGTGCAGAGATCGCGTAGAACTGTGGAGCTGGAGGAGGTTACAGAGATGAGGAAGGGGGCAAGGCCATGGCGTGGGGATCCCAGTTGGCTTCCCACTTTGGACGCTGCGGACAATTATATTTCCACAATCGCTGCCCACCTGAGAACAGGTGCCTCAGTATAGGCCGGGACTTGAACGTGGGCCTTGCCAAATGCATACGGCACTTTACCACAATGGATAAAGTTGCTGGGGGATTGGGAGAGTGATAGGGAAATTTGAAGGTGTCTGAGTTTCTTTGGCTACATGTGTATGTTGTTTCTTATTCAGGTCAATCATATGAGATCCGAATGATGTGTAATCAAAATATGAGGGGACTGTTGGAAACAAATGGGAAGATGCTGAAGGTGAGTGTGGGAAAGGGAAAACTGAGGGAGAATGGATAGAATAAAGATCTGAAAGATGGGTTAGGCTGTTCCAAGCAGACATAATCTAGACCTTGAGGGATAGCTTCCGTAGTTTCTGCAGCTTCTTACACACCACATATATATGGCATATGGTTGCCGTCAGACCACAGAACTTACAGACCACAAAAGAAAATTACTGCGGATGCTGGAAACCTGAAATACAAACAGAAACTGCCGGAAATACTCAGGAGGTCAGGCAGCATCTGAGAAAACCCTCCCAGCGGTGGTGAGTTTTGGGAACTGCAGGTCCAAAGTCATCTGTTCCTCCCCACACCCTTCACCACAGATTCCCAACGGGATCCCAGCATTGAGGGCATTCCATCTGGGGTTTCTGCCTTGACCAGGCAGCAAGATGGAATGTCCGGGAGCAAATGATCAGGACATTGCAAAGGAGGAGAGGTGGAAAGGAGGGGAGGTTTAGGGAGGAAATTCCAGAATGTAGAGCCTAGGCAACTGAAGGCATGGCCACCAAGGGTGGAGTGAAGGAAGTCAAGGATGGACAGGGCTCCAGAACTGGAATATCGCAGGGTTCTCAGGGGGTTACTGATCGTATATGGCTGAAGGCAGTATTGGGGAGGTTGGGGAGGGGGAAAATTTGTTGCCATAAACTGTTTTGAGTTCTGACTCCTTTGCCCAAGTCAGCTTTGCCTTTTTGTTTTTGCAGAGTATAGTCAGGGTGCTCTTCCATGACAGGCGCCTGCAGTACAGTGAACACCAACAGTTCCAGGGCTGGAAATGGAACAGACCAGGAGACCGACTGCTTGACATTGGTACGTTACATTCACTTTCAGCATTGTGGGTGGTGTGCCGAGGCTCCACCCAATCACATTGCCACAAAGAGAGCTTCCAACCCTTCCAGATATCAAAAAATCTGTAGCAGTATAGGGTTAGTTCCACATGCCGCAGGCCCAGCAGGGTTGCAATGCTTAAAGATGGCATGGGACACAGGACTCAATTTTGTCTTCATAAAACCTAATTAGATGTTCCATTGAAGCCTCAGTTATTAAAATGTATTACCCAGTACATATTGAGACACCTGATCTGGATTCCCGGTCTGTGCTGGACTAGTCTGAACCAGACAGGCGTGTTTTGTGGTGGAGGCATGTTGGAAAGTGCTCACAATTTAAAGATAGCAGTGCAATTCATTACAACGACCACTTGCATTTATATAGCACCTTGTAGTATAAATAAGTCGCTTGGTACTACAGAACTTGAGTATTGCTGTTAAAAGATACACCATCGAAGCTTTTTGTCCCCCCATTGTGTATCAGGACAGATGCAAGATTTTTAAAATTCATTTACGGGATGTGTACATCCCGGATGGGCCAGCATTTATTACCCATCCCTAATTGCCCTTGAGAAGGTGGTGGTGAGCTGCCCTGCCATGTGGTGTAGGTACACCCACAGCACTGTTAGGGAGAGAGTTCCAGGATTTTGACCCAGTGACAGTGAAGGAACGGCGATATATCTCCAAGTCAGGATGGTGAGTGACTTGGAGTGGAACTTCTGGGCGGTGGTGTTCCCAGGTATCTGCTGACCTCATCCTTCTAGATGGTAGTGGTCCTGGTTTTAGAAGGTGCTGTTGAGGGAGCCTTGGTGAGTGCCAAATTGCAAAGGTCGCAACAATTTATGTTGCTTGAGAAATGGGTGCTGATTGGTTGGCAAATTGGCTGTGTTGCAGGCTTTGCCATTAGGAATGCAACAGTGAAATATTGTTCCCCACGCTTTGGTTCAATTGCAAAAAAAGCTGCAATGCCTGGACATGATCCTTTTTCCTGCAGAGGACAGGCTCCTGCAGATGAATGTATGTAGCTTCTAGCAAACTTAAGTGAGCCACATTGCGAACCCAACTTATAATCTTAGAATGGTTGTTAGTGTAATTCTTAGCACACTCAGCCTTGTCAGTAAGTGCTGTCCCATTGCGAAATCACATCTAACGTTAGACATCATGGTCTGAGTTTGCAAGCATGGGTTTACGCAGTCTCAAGGCACTTCACAGGGATGAAATCAGACAAAAAAAAATGACACTGAGCCAAAGAAGCAGTTAGGAGGAGACCAGAAGCTCGGTAATTGATGTAGGTTTAAAGGAGGATCTTAAAAGGAGAGAGAAGCAGAGAGTTTACAGAGGGAATTCCACTGAAAGTGGGATATCAAGACTGTCCTCACTGCATCTTGTCGTCATCTTCCACGAATCTTGTGGCTATGAGGGACTCCCGAGCGCACCTGCCTTGTCTGTCCATCGCCAGCATCCTCGCCTTCAAAGACCTCATCATCGTCATCATCCCCTTCGGAGGAGACGTGCAGCTCTTCCTCCCACCTTTGCAGCCCCAGGTTGTGGAGCATACAGCATGCGATGATGACGCATGCCACCCTCTGGGGACTCTATTGCAGTGGCTCCACCGGACCTGTCGAGGCACCGGAACCTCATTTTCAATATACCTATCGTTTGCTCCACCAAAGTCTGGGTTGCGGCATGAGGTTCATTATACTGTCTCTCTGCTGCAGTCTGAGGCCACCACACAGGCATCATTAGCCAAGTCCTGTGTGGGTAGCCCTAGTCCCTGAAGAGCCTTCCCTGCAGCCTCTCTAGACCCTGGAAGATGTTAGGAGACTGAGACCTGCTAAAGACGCAGGAGTCATCGGTGCTCCTTAGGAATCGTTCTCAGACCTGTAGGATACATTAGTGGTGGTCGCACACCAGCCAAACATTCAGCGAGTGGGAGCCCTTGTGGTTGATTTAGTTGACTGCTTGTTGCCACGCAGACCTAAGCACCATGTGAGTGCAGTCAATGGCACCCTGGATCTATGGAAAATGTGAGACCTGCGCAAATCCCAGCGCTCTTACTTCCTGGCTTTCCTGACCCAGGCAAAATGCACAAAGTTCTGTGCCTTTGCGAAGATAGCATTAGTGACCTCCTAGATGCGCTTGTGCTGGAGGCTTGTGAAATCCCACACAGGTCACGGATGGAGCCCTGGACGGAGCCACTGGTGTAAAAATTGAGCACCGCAGTCACTTTCCACTGGCACTGGATGCCCTCCATACCCCCGTGACGCCAAATCCTGTAGCAGGTGGCATATGTAACCGCCCAATTCCCTAGGCATGCACAGTGTTTGGCGACACTGGTTCTCAGTCATCTGCAGGAATGACAAGCGCTGTCTGTAGACCCTGGGTCTAGCGAGGAGCCTGTGAGGGACAGCTCTCTGTGGATCTTCAGCTGCGTGCGCAGCAGGCCCTGATGCACCTTCACCTTGAGGGAGGTGCCCCTCCCTTTGCTGAGACAGGCACCTCCGTCGCTCTCTTCTTCCTCTTCTCTGCTCCCTGTAAACCATGAGGCAGACCGCTAACTCACCAGGCTCCATGATCCTGATGTTCTCCTCCTGCAGGGTCAAAGAGAGAGACCTGTGGGTTAGCATCTGTGTCTTAAGAACCTCTCTTGGTTAAGTCTGAAGGGCCCTTCACACATCCCGGAGAGTGCTGGCCACCACTTGGATGGTCAGTGTTCTTCATGGCTGTCCGAAACCCCACCCACCTCCACCCCGCTCCATTGACCAATAGGCGGCAGCTTCAGCCACTGGTTTACCAGCTGTGCTCTCAGCTCAGGTGCAGACATTCTCCTAACCCCCCCAGTGCAAGGCTGCACTGTTAGCTTGAAGCATAATGGATACTGGTCCAAACCTTAATAAAGACATTGCAAGGGGCCGTCCCACCTCCACCAGTGACTGCGCCACGGGCACCTTCTGCAAGGGGATTGTACAACTTGCCCAGTTGTTCTGCTGCCCCCTAAAACGTGCATTGATTTGCAGTCTGTGCCCGAAGGGGTGAAAAGTTCTGGAGCATTTGGTGGCACTTTCATGGCTTTTGTATTGCTTGAGTGGGCAGAAAAGCTTCAGAGACCCGGCACCCAGCAGGTCAATGGAGCTGCTGCTGAACGGTCTCAGCTGTGGAAGAATGCTCACTTCTGACAAGCTTTTACAACTGGGCGGCCATTTCCCTCCCCCCCTCCCCCACTCCAGGCTTGTACTTGTGTGCTTCCTTTAGTCTGTGCTGCCTTGTCCCCGACAAACGCCCTGCACCCATCCCGCACACACACACACACCCCTCCCCCCCCCCCACTGGAGCCCCTGACCTGGCACCGCAGGGAAAGCCAGATGGGAAAAAGTGACTTGCGTGTGGCCCCTGCAGTGCGTCGTCTTTGATGTCCTGCGGGCGATGACCGCGAGCGCTGCGCAAGGTTGTGTGCACTCACCTCCGAGTTCCTCTCGGATTTCAGGTCGCCAGGTGAACGCCTTTTAAAGGCAGCGGTGAAGCTCGCCGGTCTGAAGTCATGCCGAAGTGACTGGTAAATTTGATGTGGGGTTGGGGGGTGATGATTCCAGCAAGCTGGGCCTTTAGTGAGATGCTAAAGTATTGAAATTAGGTTCCTGACGTGCGGCGGTGGGAAATGCGGCCACCATTGACGGGTGGAGCGGACAATTACAAACTGGTTTCACGACAGCGTGAAACCTATTTTTGACCTTCTCGCCATATTGTGCCCCATCCACCCCACCAACCCTGCCCACCATGACGTCTGACAACAATGGGGCCGGAACATTCCAGCCAAAGTGTTTGGTCGAATATCAAATAGCGTGGTTCCCCCTTAGAATGATGACTAGATACCCGGGCCAGAGAGGGAAAACAGGAACATGTTCAATGAATTAGTGTGATAACCCGTACATTATTCGACCCTGTTAGTGGGAACATTGGGATATCTTTGTGAGTTTGCACCCAATGAGGAGCATTGCCTGTTAGAAGCACATATAGAGAATTTTGGTGTGAAGGTCAGCGGGCTTCAGTATAATTGTCCAAAGGGAAACCTAACCAGCACAAAGCTGTGGAGCAGGTATTTGTAAAGTTTACCCTTGTAAGCTGTCAAGTGTTGATTAATGATTCAGGTATACAGGACACGGATAGATCTGTGACCACCTTCTGTCTTGTTTCTACTGCACGCAGTGAGACTTGTTTCCCCGGTATCTGATAAAATCAGAGCGTTGTGTTGTTTACATTAGATACTGCTGGTGATAAGACTGGACAAGGAAGAACTAACGAGAATGAGAAAAGAGAAAGCAGCTTTTGTTATTTCTGTTTTCTTAGGACCAAACTACTAAAAAAAACCATATTTGTTATACATCATCTGAGTTTACACAAGACACTGACCTGCATTTACTTTAAGAAACAGGCCCCCGACTGTGATCGGCCCCAGACTGCGATTTGATGCTGGCCAATTAACGGCCCACCAGCATGAAACGTGCGCTGAAATACTCAGCGCTGCCGGGGTGGAGGAGCGGGAAGAGGGCAGGTGATGATGTCACCTCGGGCATGAGTGGGCGCTGAGAGGGAGCTCTCTGAAGGCAGACAGTTGCCTCAGGGAGCTGCAGAGCTGCAAATAATGAAATGAAGGTTTAAAAAGCTGCAAAAAAGTGTCCACCCATCGTACTGAAAATATAGCTGATTAAAAATGCTGTCCACAGACGTTTATTTTTATTTTATTTCATAATGGAAATTTCATCCCGCCCTTGGATGAGGTTTGATGAAAAATGCAAAGGCCGCCTGGCCGATTCACCCGTCCGCCCAGCCGTAAGTTGGACAGGCCACGAAAAATCGAGACAATTGCGCCCGTAATGGGCTCGATTGCCTCTTAATCGTCGGGGCGGACCGGCTTACAGATTTTGCAGGCGCCCGCTCAGCAAAATATCACACAAGTGCGCAATGATGTTGGGACACTCGCCCAATGTCTTCTCGAGCGACTTTACACCCGATCCGATCAGATTGGGCACACGCCCGCCCGCGGGATGTAAAATCCAGCCCAGTATGACATAGAAGAGGATTCTGTTGTTGTGCCATTGTCCTTTTTCTGTAAAAGAAGGACCTGCATTTATGTAGCTCCTTCCACAACCACAGGATGCACCCAAGCACATTACAACCAATTAAGTACTTTTGAAGTGTAGTTGTTGTCGCAGTGTAGGAGACACAGCAGCCAATTTGTGGACAGATCCCACAAACAGCGGTGTAATGAGGAGCAGGTAATATGTTTTGCTGATGCTATCTGAGGGAAATCTAGAAGAAATTAGACAACTGACATATGACTCCTATTAGCAAGTTTCGCACCCTTTGAACTACAGCAAGGGAGCATTATGATTCAAAATGTAATTTTGCTTTTGCTGGAGTGTATATTTAAAATTGATAGGATTTAAAGTAGAGGCTGTTCCTTTGATCGAAACAGAGTTGGGGAAATTGCAACACTCCATCTTTGTACTTGAATTAGCAAATATCTCACTGATAGAGCAGCGTGATTAAACTGTTAACATATACAAGATCCATCAAACAAATGTGTAATTCCCAATTGCCATGTGTTACAATGGTATAATGCAGATGACGAAATTGCTAGGAAAGAATATAGAAGCATAGATTAGTACAGCACAAAAACGGGCCATTCAGCCCATTAAGTCTGTGCCGGTCTTTTGAAGAGCAATCCAATTAGTCCCACTCACATGCCCTTTCCCCACATCACTGCAATTTTTTCTCCTTCAAATATGTTCCAATTCCCTTTGAAAGATACTATTGAATCTACATCAATCACCCTATCAGGCAGTGCAATCCAAATCCTAACCAGTTGTGACAGATATATTTACATAGAATGCAACATAGATTTCTTACAGACCATTATCCCTCTGAAAAGTTTGCTTGGCTTCTGCAATTAAATTGTTTGAACTTCTTTGAAGGGAAGGAGAACTACCCCTAATACTTGAAAAAATGTTAGGGTTCAACAGATTTCTAACACAATTGAATGTACAATGGGATCAATAGCTCGATAAGATAGCCTTATCTATTTACCACTGTGAGTGCTGTGTCTAGAGCTTCCCAGAAGGAGCTGACCAAAATGAATTCTCTTAAACAGTCATTTCAATAAAACAAAATGGCAAATTACTAATTGCCCTGTTATGGTATTGTGCCTGTGGGGTTTTTTTTGCTGTTGTGCAACATGTTATTTGTGAACAGATCTAGGCAGTAGTTTAGTGGGTGCAAAGCAGCCTGGCATTGGGCTTGTTTTCCACCTTCCAGATTGGCAGGGCACAAGATGTAGTTGGGCCATCTATGCGCTCTGCAGAAAAGCAATTTATTGCGATCGGGGTGAGTTGTTTGAGCTGGGATATGCTAGCTCACTGTAGCAGAAAAATAACAGGTTTTATTTCATTAAGAGACACAGCCTGCCTCCATAAGCAATCAGCAAGGCATTATAAGAAGCATTAGAGGGAGGATGGTATGATGTACTGTGTTGGTATGTTAACCAGTTCTACCAGGCAGTTTAACGGCAATTGGTTTGCAACTGTAATTCCTCACATGGCGAAATGTCAATTTCGTTAGTGCCGTCAGGTAGGGGAGGGGAGGTCTGTCAGGGGCCATTTTGTTCTACACAGTTGAGTCAAAAACATCAGAGGCCTGGAGCATACTGCCAGCTATTCTTTGGCCAGGGAACGATTCTTTGGTCTGAAGCATTCGGACTTAATTGAACTAATCCATCATTTGCTGTGGTTTTCTTTCACACTGTGACATTCTCCCTTTCTCTCTTAAATGATTTTGTCACTTCAGATATTCCTCTGTCAGTTGGAATTGTCGACCCACGAATAAACCCCACGTTGCTGAATGCTGCAGAGTTTCTCTGGGATCCAAAGAAACAAACCTCTGTCTCCATTCAGGTTTGTGTCTTCCTCTCTCGTTTCCTTCACTATCTCACTCCTTTTTTCTCTCTCTTTCACTCCACACATTCTCTTTCCTTTTTCATCTCTTTCTTCTTGTTTTCTCTTTCACTCATTTTTTTTTGCCTCCCTCCCCCACAGTTATCCCTCTAATTTTTGTGTCACTCTGTCCCCAGCCTCTCCATTCTTTTGTCGCAGTCTCCCTCCCCAGCTCTCCTTGGGTAATGACCTGTTGCTAAATTTTATACTTCCAGTTCCATGATTAGATGGTGCACAGAAACTGCCGCATATGACTCACGTTTAGATTTTCTATTTCTCTCTGGCATCATGTTGGTATCTCTGCTGCTTTGGCACAACAGAAAATGATGGTCTACCATTCCTTGGCACAACGCTTTGGAACTCAACTTGCCCATCTCTAAACTGCCACAATTAACCAAATTCATTGGCTCCTCCTTTCCTCTTTACAGTCTCCTGGTCAGCTTCACTACCTTCAGGAGAAAGTGTTCCACAAGCTTTATTGCTTGCTGAAAGGGAGGAACCAGAAAGGACAAATGTCACTTTCGTCACAATTAAATGATACAATGAGGTGTTTTAATACAGCTTATATTGGTATATCAAATAGGTTAAAGAAACATTTCATTGATGCAGTCAGTGCATTTTTAACAGCTACTGTTTCGAGAGTGTTGTATTCCTCACTTTTGGCAGGAGTGCACTACAGGAACTAGACCAAGAGAGGATAGGCACAGTCTGAGATTCCTTCCATTCTGTACCAATAGCCAAACTCTTCCTGTTCTCTAAATTTCTCAACATAACATACCCATTTCTTATACTAGCCATCTCTTCCATTGAGATTAAAAATGGAGTTCCAATTAAATAGCTTAGAGATGCATAAATATTCAGCCACACCAAGAAATAGCAGACTCCCTGCAGACTAAGGAGTGTCAGTTGTGAGTGGAAACGCTTTACTAACTCTGCTCTTCCTCTTCAGGTTCACTGCATCAGTACAGAATTCACACCCAGGAAAAATGGCGGAGAGAAGGGGGTCCCCTTCAGAATTCAGATCGACACCTTCAAGATGAATGAGAATGGAGACTACACTGAGCATCTGCACTCTGCGAGCTGTCAAGTTAAAGTGTTTAAGGTACTGAAATTTCCCACCATATTTAGAATAGAATGTGGTTATAACCCATTCATCATTGTCAAAAACCAGCCACAGCTGCAAACAGTCCTCTATGCTTCAGAATGAGGGACATGATTTTAATGTACAGTATTAACAACCTAACCAAGTAATTAGATGAAGAATTTAATGAAGATTTGTTGTAAGATTAACATTTCTTATCAGTTCCTTTTCAATTCATCAGATCCATTAGTTTCCATTGAAAATTTATTGTGCCTCTGCCATTTTTTCCTTCCACTTATCAGAGTATCGATTCCATTTGGAAACAATTCAGTAGATGCTGCCTCTGAACTGGCATCTATTCCCATTGGCAATGTGAGAGTTAAGACAATGAAAGACAACAGGCTATTTGGCTACAGAAGAATGGTAAATTCGCCAGGGTTCCTGCTCCTAATTGCCATCCTATGACCTTTGCCAGTGTATGATTATCTGGGTGACAAACCAGGTTAGGTATGGCTCCAATGCCCCAATAGCCAGCAACACTCCCAACCTCACATATAAAGAATGGCTACCAGGCTGAGGAACTGAAGAGCTGCTGATGCCTTCAGGGAGCCTTCAGGAGAGGAAAGTCAAGACATTGAAGACTTGCCCAGCACTTCCATTGACAATAAAACAATCTCTTAGCTTGAACATTCATGGATGTTGAACACTTCCTAATTCCAATTTATAAAAAGATTTGCATCTGTACAGCTTCTTTCATGACCTCAGGATGTCTCTTATATGCGTTAGAGTCAAAAAAGTCCATTTTTTTGAAAAACGGTCACTGTTGCAAGGTAGGAAACGTGACAGCCAATTTGCACACAGCAAGGCTCCCATAACCAGCAATGTAATAATGATCAGATAATCTGTTGAATTCCAGCCCAAAGGTGCTGACAGGAAGCTGAAGACCGATAAAGAGAAAATAGAGAAACGCTCGCCACAGGAGAGGTCCAAATATCAGGCAGCTTATGAAACCACGGTCCTGACTGAGGTGAGGCATTAGCCCTTATCAACCAGGAGGGTTCTAGAGATCTACTCCAGCCATATTCTTGATACCTGACTAATCATTCTTTCAATGTTTCAATTAGTGTTCTCCCTGGCCTGACACCCCATCCTGTGTAAACATTAGCCCAGCTGGAAGTCCAGGTTACAGCCCTGCCTCTCCAATTCCATTCAACCTTCCCGAGGGGTAAGTTGGTTCTGATTCTGAACTCATCAGTTGTGCAGAAACTCAACAAGCTAAAAGTCAGCTCTGTCAAAGACATCCAAAAATATGAGCTAAGGAAACAAAGCCATTCAGCCCATCAAAACCCATTGTTTAGATTTGAAAGAAGTATTTTTTTCCTATATTCTTTCATGGGATGTGTGCATCACTGGCAAGGGCAGCATTTGTTGCCCCATCCCTAATTGCCCTTGAAATGTGTGACTTGCTAGGCCATTTCAAGAGGCAGTTTAGAGTCAACTACTTTGCTGTGGGTCTGGAGTCACAAGTAGGTCCAGACCAGGTGAGGATGGCAAATTTCCTTCCCTAAAAGACATTAGTGAACCAGATGGGTTTTTAACCATGATGATAGTTGTCATGGCCACCACTACTGATTACCGTTAACTTGATATTCCAAATTTATTACTTAAATTTAAATTCCACCAGCTGCCATAGTGGAATCTGAACCCATGTCCCCAGAGCATTGGGCTGGGCCTCTAGGTTATTGGTTCAGTGACATTATCACTACATCACCATCTTCCCCAGGTTTACAAAATCATGTAGGGTTTTGATAGACAAGAAATTGTTTTGGGTGGCAGAAGGACTGGAAAGTAGAGGACACAAGTTTTGTGTGATTAGCAAAAGAAACAGAGGTGACCTGAGGAGACGGATCTTTACATAGCGAGTTTTACAGACCGGGAACGGACAGTCTGGAAGGATGGAGGAAGCAAATGCAATTGTAACTTGCAAAAACAAATTGGATAAATGCTTGAAGGGAAATAATTACAGGGATATGGGGAAAGAGCAGGGGAGCAGGATTAATTGGATAGTTTTACCAAAGAGCTGGCACAGGCATGATAGGCTGAATGGCCTCCTCTGTGCTGTGGCATTCTGTGGTTCTATGAAAGAGAAATCCCCGCCATCACAGAATCCACTAAAAATCACTGAACCCACTGAGGAAAGCTGCTGAAAGTTTTATCCCCTGTCCCCAATAATACATCAAGCTAAATACATAAATAAATACATCAAGCTAAACTCCTATCGCTCGAAATCGAGATGAAAGAAGAGTAAACCTGTTGAATTATGAGGACTGAAGAAGGTTTTGACATGAAGCACGTCCTGGTTTTGAAGTGATTGTCACCTTATAGATTGAACAGGTCAATCGAGGTTTCAGGCTCTATGGCCCATTAAGACCAGATATAGGCCGGGATTTTCTGGCCTTGGCGTTGAGGGACCCGCTGTGAGGAATGCGAGGGGCCAGCCAAAAGCCCATGGACCAGAACATCCCGGCCATAAAGATTACATTTGTGCTCCCATTAATTTGCACGTATATCCTAACTGGCTTAGCCAGGTGTTCTGGCTTAGTGTTTAACCATCAAAGGAGCAACAGTGCTTTCCAAACACACACAATTCAAATAGGACAAACTAAGAGTTGAGGAATATAAGCATAAATAGAACTGAGTTGCCTGAACTTTGTGGACTGGACTGCTAGAGGTTGAGGGTTTCTTGTGGTTTACAGGCTGTGGTATTTGATTATCTCTCATCTGATGGGTAGGATGAAAATGGATGAGCATGATGATATTCTCTCAGCTTTCTTTGCTTTGAAATAATGTAGTAGGATGGATTTATACACAGGAATGACTGGAACTTTTTTATTCGTTCATGGGATGTGCCAATCCCAACTGCTCAAGGAGGTGGTGAGCTGCCTTCCTTGAACTGCTGCAGTCCGTGGGGTTTAGGTACACCCACAGCGCTGTTAGGGAGGGAGTTCCAGGAATTTGGCCCAGTGATAGTGAAAGAACAGCAATAAAATTCCAAGTCAGGATGATGAGTGATTTGGAGAGCACTTGGAGCTGGTAGTGTTCCCATACCCCAGCTCCTCATTAGTATAGCGCTTAATATCCCTACCTGTAACATGAGTGACTAGGGTTCAATTTCTCAACTGGGAGAAGTTGTTTTTGTAAATAATGATGAGACGAAGAAGGCGATGTTTTTTATTCCCAAATTGGTTTCCAATTCCACATGGAGGACATCATCAAAGGCATGTACTCAGCATGGCAGAGACTAGGCAGCTTTTCAGAAACTACACCAGCTGCCCTTGCTCTTCTGTGACTGAGGTCAAGGATTTGGAAGAAGAATGATGACTATTGGCAATATTTTTCTGTGTGTTTGATTTTACATATGTGGTAAAGTGTGGGTCTAGACTTAAAGAAGTATAAGTGACATCGGATCGATACTTTTTTTTCTGCAGCAGCTGTTCATCACCAAATCATCAGGTGGACGGATCAGTACAGAGCACTATGGAGGTCAGTATTCTCCTTATCTAGGCTTTCCTTCAGATGCCTGAGGTGCAAGTTAATGAAAGTTAGTATATGACAGAAGCCTGGATCAGGTAAAGCACTGATATCTGGCCATGTGCATAATGCCTGAATGGGAAGAAAATCTCGAAGATTCAACCATGTGTGACTTAAAGAAAAAATCTTAGAAATCAGTTCTTGTGATCTTGGTGATGCCGACTAATTTGTACTTATTGTCCAGGCCTAGTACATTATGGGGGTGTTGGTGGGCCTTTTCTTTGAAGAGAGGGCAGTAACTATTTATTTTCTTTTAAATTCATTCTTTCATGAGGTGTGGGCATCGCTGGCAAGACCAGCATTTGTTGCCCATCCCTAATTGTTCTTGAACTGAGTGGCTTGCTTGGCCATTTCAGAAGGCAGTTAAGAGTCAATCACATTGCTTTGGGTCTGGACTCACATGTAGGCCTGACCGGGTAAGGATGGCAGATTTCCTTCCCTAAAGGACATTAGTGAACCAGATGGGTTCTTTTCTCAACAATCGACAATGGCTTCATGGCCACCATTCCTGAGACTAGCTTTTCAATTCCTGATTATTACTTGAATTTAAATTCTACCAGCTGCCGTGGTGGGATTTGGACCCTTGGCCCCAGAGCATTCACCTGAGCCTCTGGATTAGTAGTCCAGTGACATTATCACTACGCACCATCTCCCCCATATTTTTGAATGGTTTGCTAAGCCACCTCAAAGGGCATAAAGAGTCAACTTGCATTTGTACAGCACCTTTAACACAATTAAATGTCTCAACGCGCTTCACAGGAGTGTGACAAAGTAGCATTAGCCGCCAGGGAGATATTGGGGCAGATGGTCAAAATTTTGGTCAAAGAGGTAGGTATTAAGAAGCATCAGGAAGAAAGAGAGATATAGAGGTGGAGAGGTTTAGGGAGAGAATTCCAGCTTAGGAGCCAGGCAGCAGAAGGAATGGCCACCAATGGTGGAAGGGAGTTGCAGGCTCCCTTACCTGAAGGGTAATAGGGAAGCAGCTGAGCTTTTAAGGACAGTCTGGCATCTTCCATGGTCCTTTATCTGGTATCAATCCACAGATTATCAAACTGTATTGAATTCAGTTGTACAACTTGCCTTGGGATTCGTGTTCACAACCATGGTTACACTGTGACCACTAAGCTACAACTGTACAGAAGAAAGTCCAGGGTCTGAACCATGGTTGGACAGGGAAGGGTGGACAGTTAGGGGCTGAACTGTGTGTATTCAGGGAGTCAGCCCTAGGGAGTAAACCCTTGAAATGGTACAAATGTATCATTGGAGAACTTTAATTTCAACACCATTGACAAAGGAGAGTTTGTGTGATCAAAATTCCTGTTAATTAGAATGGACCTTGGTAAGTTCACAACATGCAAGTATTAAATTATCTTGTCTGAGTGTTATTCAAGGGGTTTCTCTCTCTTTTGCAGCATCTGTCCCCGACATTAACAATTCAGGAAACACAACAGTGGCTTCACCTACACCGATTCACCACCTTCTGTAAACTGTTTGCAAATTTCTCAGGTAAAAATCCAGAGTCCTGTTCACTGATTGGCTCAAGGGGTTGGATAGAATGACAGAAAGAGAGGCGGGACCATCTTAAGGTGAGGATTGAGATTGGGCAAGAAAATGAGGAAGATTCTAAAGAAGTCAAAGTCTTTGACAGAACATTATTGCATCAATGGCTGTTGCAAGCCATCATCCAATAAATGAAGAAACACTTCCAATAACTTGGTTATAATGGATATTCACTTCCTGGGAGTCATTCCAATGCAGCAGTCAATCAGAAGGTTGGTCAGAACATTTTGCAACAGACTTGGTGTTAGTTTGCTGCATTGGCTCTTATTAATTATGAATTGTACTATTTCAAACTGGCATGACTTCCTTAGTCAGTATTTGGTTTGGTAGGTTATCTATTGAAAATGTACTCCAATCATCTGACTTGTGATGGTTTTTTTCACAAGACATTAGGTTTATCAGGAAATAGTTAGCTGCAATGAGGAGATGCTGATCCAGTGTATCATCTCCTCCTCCTTCAGGTAATATGCCCTAAGAGGGGCATCGGCAACCATGATCTTCCATTGGATTGATCCATGGTTATGCAAAGTACAGCAGTGGTTTGCCATTGCTTTCTGCAGTATGGCCAACCAGGAAATTCTCCCATTCTTACCACGTGCCAGGAGGCATATTGGAAGGATTTACAGGCTGATTATCAACCTGTTTGGCTGTGTTATGAATGCACCTTCCATGGTCATTAAGCCCTGAAGTGGGACTTGAACCCAGAGGTAAAGATGCTACCCACTGCACCACAAGACCTCCCTATATGTAGCACAGGTATATCCATTCATATATGTTAGTCTTGTTAACATATACTTACTTTAGGTTTTTGGCCCAACAGCCTTGCTTCTCTTGTTTTGTCCAGAAATTTCTAAAATTGTAAGCCTCAGTCCTCACATCTTCCTACAATGTATGAAAAGAGCCCATGCTTGGCACCACCTACTATCTATCTCCTCTTCTCCTTCACTATATTGGACCCTGGGAGTATCCTGCACTGTGAGCCATAAACCTTCACTTAAGTTTCTCAGTGGGGGCGGGGGGGGGCGGGGAATAAATTTAAAACTAGAAGCACATTTTATCACTTCATTCTGCAGCTACTTACAGGGAGATAGCTGCATTTAGAGGATTTATAGATAACATGCGGTATGCGTGATCTCTGGACTGGGTTTGATTACCTGACAGGTCACAGAGAAATTTTCCAACTTGTTTTTTTCTTCCCCCTTATTTGCCTTGGGTTTTTTTTTTGCTTTTTCTCGCTTCTTGCTGAAGGGTGGGTACGAGGTGGGGTGGGGGTGGCGCAGCATTGGGGGAAAGGGTAGAGAGAAGAAATGTTTAGTAAATGATAATCCAGCCATCAAAATGTGGGGCAGCCTTGATGGACCAGCTGATGTTTCCTGCCAGCCAGTTTTGCCCAAGTTCATACATCTGAGTTAGTCATTAAGGATTAATGAAGTTTCAGAAACCAAGCTATGCTCCCCATCCCTAGCTGTGGCCCTTATGCTGCATCCATCCGGTTTTCAGTTTTAGAGCAGGCAGCATAAAAAGTTAGCATTGTTAGCTCAGGTATGCTAATAAACAGCGCTGGAGCCTTGCTTAAATCTCGGTGAGTTATTGCTGATTTTATTCTTGCTTCCAGCTAACGTTTAATTGACAGGGAGGGCCAACTTTGGTCTTCTCCCAACAAAGGCTGTGGGTTTATGTGGTGCCTGCAGCAGGAAGCTGGAGACAGCAAAGGCAAGGCACATCAGACTGTCACACTGTCAGCGCACAGAGCGCCTCACTACAAATAAAACAAATCACAGAAAATTCAGGCCCGTCTGCAATGCAGTATTAGCATTAGTCTGACAAAAAGAATGAGCGGGAAGGAGATAATGGGAACTGGAAAGTGAAAAAAAAAATAGCAAAGGGGAAAAAGAGCAAAGAAGGAAATTGAGATTGAGATGGAGAGAGCAGGAAGGAAGGAGTGAGAAAGAAGATAAAACAAATACGGAAAGTTATGGAGAGGCTTTGACCAAAGAGCTTGGATCAAATAGATGGACACAAGAAGGTTGTGATGGTGAGAGGTTGGAGGCCAGAGGTCAAAAGAAATTGTCTATCTGATGGGTTAATGGAGGTGGCTACACAAGGAAGCTGTAAGATAGTCAGTCAGTTAAAGAAACTTGTTCAACTAAAGTAGTGACAGAATGTTATTGACTGTGCCAGCACAAGTGTACATGTCCAGCCTGTCTGACTAGCTTATCTGTCAACATTCTTTTCCTGCTCTGGTGTTAGAACAGGCTCCTCAAATAGAAAAATCTCAGAGAGACTTCACAGAATCACAGGGTTTCTACAGTGCAGGAGGAGGCTATCTGGCCCATCGTGTCTGCACCAGCTTGTCGAATGAGCAACTCACCTAGTTCCACTCTCCCACCTTTTCCCTGGAACTCTGCACATTTTTTCATTTTCAGATAACAGTCTAATTCCCTTTCAGTTGAATCTGCCTGCACTACACTCTCAGGCAGAGCATTCTAGACCCTAACCACTCTCTGTGTAAAAAAGCTTTTCCTCACATCACTATTGCTTCTTTTACTAATTACTTTAAATCTGTCCCCTCTGGCTCTTGACCCTTTCTCGAGTGGGAAGAGTTTCTCCCTATCTACTCTGTCCAGACCCCCTAATGATTTTGAATACCTCTATCAAATCTCCTCTCAACCTTCTTTTCTCCAAGGAAAACAATCCTAATTTCTCCAATTTACCTTCATGAGAAAAATACTGTTCGGTGTGATAGTAGAAAGAAAGGCTTCTTAATAAACAGCTGTAGAAATAGAGAAAGTGGAGAATTCTATTTGAGTTCAGGGAAGATAATGATGGGTGAAGGAGCAGTAAGAGTGAAACCATTGAAGGTAGGAGATTGGAACTTTGATTAGTCTTGAATACATGAGAAAACCTCTGAACAATTGAAAGCTAAAAAGCACGAAGGAGACCAAGGTCCAGTTACTGGGATGCAAGATTATTGGAGTTCGTGTGAACCAAGAGTGCGAGGTCTATGAGGTTAATGAATGTAGGGCAGATTTATCAACAAGGATGCACAGGCCTGGGTGTTGAGTGGAGAAGGTCAGTGACATGAAGGGGCAGCAGAGTGGGAGAGTACAGAATCCTGAAAGACCCTTGATTAATGGAAACGAAATCACAAGAAAGCTGCAATACATCAATCATCGTAAAGAAACTTGTTCAACTAAACGAGACGAGCAAAATGTTCCAGGGCCACAGGCACATTTGCTCGTCAAGGCAAGGACAGGTTTGGAGTGGGGAGGGGCACTGACAGTTTATTTGTCAACCGAGACTCCTCCATGTCCGAAATGCTGTCAAAGATTGATGGGACATGGACGAGTCGTGACTAGGTCAACGATTTGGAAAAACTGGTCCGTCAAACTCATTTTAAAGAAAAAGGAACTAGAATTTTGAAAATTGTTCACACCTGCATAATATCTTCACAATCCTTTGACTGGGACTGGGTGAAAAAGGCAAAAAATCATGTCAGAGTATCGCACTGACAGTGAAACACATCACTGCAAATATAACAAATCACAGCCAGCTGCAACTCGCCTGCAATGCAGTATTAATAATAGTCTGACAGAAAGACCGAGAGAGAAGGAGATAATGAGAACAAGAAGGTG
Organism: Carcharodon carcharias; assembly: GCF_017639515.1. Lineage (NCBI taxonomy): Eukaryota > Metazoa > Chordata > Chondrichthyes > Lamniformes > Lamnidae > Carcharodon > Carcharodon carcharias. The sequence goes on from NC_054489.1 coordinate 11,355,530, forward strand.
AAAAATAGGAAGAGAAAATGGAACTAAGAATGAAATGGAGACAGGATTGCCAGCACCCCAATCCCAGAATCTTCATTCACAAATGATAGATTAATCACCTGGAGACTGCAGCGAGCAACATGGAGAAGAATGTGGGGTTTATTTCATTTCCTTTGAACGCTCTTGCTTATCAGTTATAAGGGCTGAGTCATTGGGGGCAAGAAATCCTGCGACAAAGTCTCCAGTAATACATCAGATGAGAGTTGGCAACCATAAAAAGAGAATGCTAGGATATTGGAATAGGGAGAGCAAGAACCAGTTGGAAGGAATGAAATGGAAGGTAAAATGCAGCAGGGGGGTAAAGGTCAATGAAACAAGATAAAAATCGATAGCTTTAAAAAAAAGACTGTTAACTTACTGAAACCAACAAAATTCTTACAAGTCTAGACAGGATAAGGGAGGGGGAGATGGCGGGGCGGGGGTCGGGGTGGTCTAGAACCAGGGGAAACAGTCCCGGAATAAGGGGCAGGCCATTTACGATTGAGATGAGGAGGAATTTCTTCACTGAGGGCTATGGAAGCTCAGTCATTGAGCATGTTCAAGACAGCGATCGATAGATTCAAGACAGCGATCGATCGATTCAAGACAGCGATCGATCGATTCAAGACAGAGATCGATAGATTCAAGACAGCGATCGATAGATTCAAGACAGAGATCGATAGATTCAAGACAGCGATCGATAGATTCAAGACAGCGATCGATAGATTCAAGACAGCAATCGATAGATTTCTAGATACTAATGACATCAAGGGATATGAGGATAGCACAGGAGAAAGGTGTTGAGACAGATGATCAGCCATGATCTAGTTGAATGGCAGAGCAGGCTCGAGGGGCTGAATAGCCTACTCCTGTGTTCCTATGGAGAGAAGCTGGAGGCCAGAGAATGAAAGGACACAGCATTCAAGATGGAGTTTGACCAGACGCCTGTCCTGTGTGACATCTTCTGATCCATAATCTGTTGCTTGGTTATACTCAGAGTTAAAGGTGCCCAGCAGGTTTCCTGCCCACCTCTCAAAGTCTACAGTAAGGATGACGGAGTAGCCTTGAGGAGAAGCTACCTGGCCAATATTCCCCACCAATTTCAATAGACTGATGAAGGCAGAATGTGCATGAAGGGCAAAGGAATCAAATGATTTTGTTTTAAAAAGCGTGAGAATGCACTCTGTCGATTTAATTTGCTGAAAAATGTTTTTAGCATTTGAGACAAGTTAAACTGGAAATTTGCTCAGGAGATTGAATTAAAAACCCTCGTAACGGACTGAGCAAGGTTTGTGTGAAGTGTACATTTTATAAAATGATTCACTTTTATTCCTTCTCTCTGGTTTCTGTCCATTAATCCACCCATGCTAATATCTCACCCCCAATCCCGTGATTTGTGTGGCACAGTTGAATTGTAATTTTTTTTTAAACACTTGCTAATTGTTACACATTCAAATCCATAGGTACTGATCTACTTAAACTCTCACGTGATGACATCATTCAAATCTGCGGCCCAGCAGATGGAATCAGACTTTTTAACGCACTCCGACTGAGGTAAAGCTGTCACCATCAGCCAGAATCTCTGAGCAGATTAACGACTCCTCAACTCTGCTTTGACAGGTGGAAGCAAAACACCTCAAGGCACCAGTTGAAGCCTTCAAGATTATTAAAGGGTAGATGTAGAGAAGATGTTTCCACTTACGGGGTGACAACAAATAGCGGCTATAATTCTTAGATAGTCACCAATAAATCCAATAGGGAATTCAGGAGACCCTCCTCTACCCAGAAGGTGGGGAGAATGTGGAACTTTTTACTTCCTGGAGTATTTGAGGCAAACGGCATAGATACATTTAACGGGAAGCTAGACAAATGCATGAGGGTGAAAGGGGCGGAGATTTATGTCATTAGGGTTAGATAGAGGGGTGGGAGGAGTCGGGTGAGGAGCAGAAACACCAGCATAGACCAGCTGGGCTGAAAGGCCTATGTCTGTGCTGTAAATTCTGTGTAAGTTAAAGGATTGCGTAAAGCTGAGAACAGGCAGTGTTTCCTGTGATCAGTGGCGTCTCATTCCAATGCCTAATCTTGGTGGCCTGGAGATGACAGCTATTAGTCAATGGACCCATAACCCATTCCTATAATCTTTGATATATTCCACTATTTTAGCAGTGACATTAACCAGGTTAAAATAATTTACACCTGTGCTAAAATAAATGGATGGAGGAACGGTACAAATGTGTTAAACGTTTGTCACGAATATCACCAGCTGTCATAGTGAGGTTTCAGGATGTCCTGTTGTCATGAGATTTACAGTAGAACTTTATTGGTGGGTCCGTAACATTTTTATACTGAAGGGAAACAGGCAAGGAAAGCCCCTGGGCATGGCTACCTGGATATTCTCTAGAATAAACTGCATCACCATTATAACAAGAGTTTACAAACATTTAATTCTGATACTCCCATCTGAAATACTTCAATAACTTCGGAGTAAACAATTCACATTGTTGTTTGTCCAGCATATGGTACACGATATACACAATCCTATTCATAGGTAAAGGTTGCCCCCTAGAGGCAATCCAAGTTCTTTGCTGTTAGCTTTAAAAACAAACTTCTGGAAAACTTCAGCAGGTCTGGCAGCATCCGTGGCGAGAGAAACAGAGTTAATGTTTCGAGTCGAATGACTCTTCTTTGGCACTCTTCTGCTTCTTCCAAAGAAGAGTCATGTGACCATAAAATGTTACCTCTGTTTCTCTCTCCACAGATGCTGCCAGATCTGATCTTTTCCAGAACTTGCTGTTTTTATTTCCAATCTCCAGCATCTGCAGTAATTTGCTGTTTTCTTGGTTGTTGCCTTCTGATATTAAATTGAAATTTATTTGTTCTGATTGAAATACAGGACCAGATTTCAATTTCTGGCATACAAGTGATTTTGAACCAGTAAGCCAAAGATGAACACAAGTACCAAGCAATGGCCATCTCCGACAAGAAAGAATCTTAACCATCTCCCCTCGACATTCGATGGCATTACCATCACCGAGTCCCCCCACTATCAATACCCTGAGAGTTATCATTGACCAGAAACAGAACTGGACCAGCCATATAAATACTGTGGCTACAAGAGCAGGTCAGAGGCTGGATATTCTGTGGTGCATAACTCATCTCTAGACTCCCCAAAGCCTGTCCACCACTGAACAAGGCACAAATCATGAGCGTGATGGAAAACTCTCCACTTGCCTGAATGAGTGCAGCTTCAACAACACTCCAAGAAGCTCACACCAACCAGGACAAAGCAGCCCACTTGATTGGCACCTCATCCACCACCTTCAACATTCACTCCCTCCACCATTGACTCACAGTGGCCGCAGTGTGTACAATCTGCAAGATGCACTGTAGCAGCTCACCAAGGCTCCTCTGACACCCACCTTCCAATTCCGCGACCTCCACATAGAAGGACAAGGACAGCAGAGGCACAGGAACACTACCACTGAATATCCAAGAAACTGAATATCCAAGGAGACTCGATATTTAGGGAGGACAGGCAGAAAGGGAAATGAGGTGGCGCAGCTTTGTTAGTTAAGGATAAAATCAGTGCAATAGTGAGAGAGGATATTGGCTCAGAAAATCTAGATGTAGAATCAGTTTGTGTGGAGCTAAGATACAACAAGCAGCAGAAACATTATTGGGAGTTGTCTATAGGCCTCCAAACAGCAGTGCTAAGGGACAACATTAAACAGGAAATTAGAGATGCATGTAACAAGGGTGCTACAATAATCACTGGTGACTTTAATCTACATATAGACTGGGCAAACCAAATTAGCAAAAATACTGTGGCGGTTGAATTCCTGGAATGTGTACGAGATGGTTTTTTAGACCAGTATGTTGAGGAATCAACTAGGGAAGAGGCTATCCTAGATTTGGTATTGTGCATTGAGAAGGAGTTAATTAATTTTCTTGATGTGTAGGGTCCTTTAAGGAACTATGACCATAACATGATAGAATTTCTCATTAGGATGGAAAGTGAAGCAGTCCAACCTGAAACTAGGATCCTAAATCTTAACAAATGAAACTACGAAGGTATGAGGTATGAGCTGGCTACGATAGATGGGGCACTTCATTAAAAGGCATGATGGTGGATAGGGAATGCCTAATAATTAAGGAATGAATGTAAACATTGCAACAGTTATGCATTCCTTTATGGCACAAAAGCACAACAGGAAAAGTGGTCCAACCATGGTTAACAAAAGGAATCCAAGAATGGTATTAGATCCTCCAAGCCAGGCAGCATCCTGGTAAATCCCCTCTGCACCTTCTCCAGTGCAATCACATCCTTCCTATAATGTGGTGACCAGAACTGCACGCAGTACTCCAGCTGTGGCCTCACCAGCGTTTTATACAGTTCCAGCATAACCTCCCTGCTCTTGTATTCTATGCCTCGGCTAATAAAGGCAAGTATCCCATTTGCCTTAACTACCTTACCTACCTGACCTGCTACCTTCAGGGATCTGTGGATATACACACCAAGGTTCCTCTGATCTTCAGTGCCTTCCAGGGTCCTATCATTCACAGTGTAATCCTTTGCTTTGTTAGCCCTCCCTAAATGCATTACCTCACGCTTTTCTGGGTTGAATTCCATTTGCCACTGCTCTGCCCACCTGACCAGTCCATTGATATCCTCCTGCAGTTTATGTCTATCCTCCTCATTATTTACCACCCTACCAATTTTTGCGTCATCCGCAAATTTCTTGATCATACCCCCTACATTTAAATACAAATCATTTATGTACACCACAGACAGCAAGGGCCCCAGCACCGAGCCCTGCGGGACCCCATTGGAAACAGACTTCCAGTCACAGAAACATCCCTCTACCATCACCTCCTGCTTCTTGCCTCTCAGCCAATTATTGATCCAACATGCCACTTTGCCTTGGATCCCATGAGCTCTTACTTTCTTGAACAGTCTGCCATGAATAACCTTATCAAAAGCCCTTGCTAAAGTCCATGTAGACCACATCAAATGCATCACCCTCATCAACACTCCTGGTTACCTCCTCAAAAAATTCGATCAAATTTGTCAAACACGACCTTCTCTTAACAAATCCATGCTGACTATCCCTGATTAATCCATGTATCTCCAAGTGCAGATATATTCTGTCCCTCAGAATTCTCTCTAGCAACTTCCCCACCACCGAGTTTAGACTGACTGGTCTATAATTTCCTGGTCTCTCCCCTCCTTCCTTTTTTAATAATGGAACAACGTTAATAGTCCTCCAGTCCTCTGGCACCTCACCTGTGGCCGGAAAGGATTTGAACCTTACTGCCAGGGCCCCTGATACCTCTTCCCTTGCCTCCTTCAACAAACTGGGATATATCTCATCCGGGCCTATGGATTTATCCACTTAAGGCCGCTAAACCCACTAGTACATCCTCTTTCTCTCTCTCTCTCTCTCTCTATGGGGAGAATTTTTTCCCCGTTGGTGGGAGGGGTTATGTGGGGGCGGGTGGGCATGGAGCCGATTGGCTGGGCACCGCCATTTTATGTGGGCGGGCCAATTAAGGCCCTCTCAGCGTTACACGGCCCAGAAGCGCTATGCACTCCCTGTGCGGGCAAGGGGAGGGGGGGATTGACTGAATCAGGAGTGCGCTGTTTTGCACCTGCATGCAAGAGCGCAGAAATCTCCCTGAGACACCTCTGTGCCTCAGGGAGATTAGTTTTAAGTTTAAACAGTCTAATAAAGTGTTGTAAAAATTTTTATAACAACATGTCCCCTCATGTGAAATTGTCACGTGAGCTGGGACATGAGCATTAATTTTAATAAAAAGTTCTCTGAAAATTTTAAATCATTCATGAAACCTCATCCCGCCCGTGGATGAGGTTCCATGAAAAATGCGAAGGCCGCCTGGGGTCTTCACCTGCCCCCTCCCTCCCTCCCCCTCCTCCCCTCTCCCCTCCCCCCCCGCAACCTTAAGGTTGGACGGGCAGCTCAGCTGATTGCCTTAGTTGCTTTTTAACAGGCCTCAATTGGCCTTTGACAGTTTGGTGGGCACACAGCCGAGTTGGCTGTGCGTCCGCCGAACTGAAAATCTAAATGACGCGCAGTGACACCGGGACGCTCGCCCGAATCTCCCCGCCTCATTTTACGTGTCAGCGAACGGGCCCTGCCCCTGCTCACCAAGCCAAAGATTCTGCCCTATGTTAATTTCCTCTAATATTTCACAGTTCTCCATCCTGATGTCTATACCTGTGTCGTCCTTTTCCATTGTGAAGACCATTGTGCAGAGTATTCATTCAGGACTGTACCCATGTCATCCAGATCCACACACGTTACCTCCATGGTCTCTAATTGGCCCTACTCTTTCCCTAGTTGTCCTGTTGCTCTTGATATATTTAAAAAATCCCTTTGGGTTTTCCATTATTCTACCCACCAAAGCTTTCTCATGCACTCTCTTAGCCTTCCTAATTTCCTTTTTGAGTTGAATGGCCGAGCAGGCTTGAAGAGCTACATGACCTACTCCTGCTCCTGTTTTCTATGTTTCTATGACCTTCAAGTTCCTCCCCAAGTCACACACCTTCCTGATTTGGAAATGTATCGCTGTTCCTTCACTGTCACTGGGTCAAAATCCTGGAACTCCCTCCCTAACAGCACTGTGGGTGTACCTACGCCACTTGGACTGCAGCAGTTCAAGAAGGTGGCTCACCACCACCTTCTCAAGGGGCAATTAGGGATGGGCAATTAATGCTGGCCTAGCCAGCGGCGTCCACATCCCACAACTGAATAAATATTTTGGGGAAAAAAACCTGCAAATTGCATCTTCTCTTGCCTTTTAAACTCACTTAAAACACAAAAAATTGACAAATCTCAATTTTAACAGGGATTGCAGTGGAATTTGAGAGATTGAATGATTTTTGGGACTAAGGGGAATCACTAAGGGACGCGGGAGTAGGGCAGGAAAGTGGAATTGAGGTGGGAGATCAGCCATGATCCCATTGAATGGTGGAGCAGGCTTGAGGGACTGAGTGGCCTACTCCTGCTCCTATCTGTGTTCTTACAGTAAAAGTAAGCACAGCTTTTCTAGTCCTTGCCTTTCCATTTCAATCTTAAACCAGTTATAAATGCATTTAAACAAAAGAGTGGCCAGCGAAGGTGAAATGAGCTTGTTCGCTAGAGATTGTGTATCATGGGAAGAGTTCCTTCATGACAATGGCTGAAACAGCAACAATATTCTTTGTTATAGCACTTTTAATTTCATAAAATTCCCAAGGCTTTTTACAGCAACATGATCAGACAAAATTTGACACCGAGCTACCTAAGGGGTTATGAGGTCAGGTAGGTTTTGAGGAGCATCTTAAAAGAGGTTGGAGAAGGAGAAAGACTGAGTGAAAGAGATATTTGCATTTAGATAAAAGCAAAATACTGAGGATGCTCTGAAGGGTCAAACGGACTCGAAACATTAACTCTGTCTTTCTCTCCGCAGGTGCTGTTGGACCTGCTGAGCTTTTCCAGCTTTTTCTGTTTCTGGAGAGGTTTGCGTTTGTTTAGTGCTTCCCACAACTTCAGGACTTTGCAAATCATTTTACAGCCAGTGAAGAACTTTTGAAATACAGTCACTATTTTAATATAAGAAAGCACAGGAGCCAATTGGCGCACAGCAATGTGACAATGGCCAGATCGTCTGTTGGTTGAAGGATAAACATTGACCAGGACATCTGGGGAGAATTCGCCATCTCTTCTTCAAATAGTGCCATGGGGTCTTTTACATGCACCCAAGAGGGCAGACATACAAACATACAAAATAGGAACATGAGTAGGCCATTCAGCCCCTTGAGCCTGCTCCGCCATTCAATAAGATCCTGGCTGATCTGATTATGTTTCAAGTTCTACATTCCTATCTACCCCCAATAACCTTCGACTCCCTTGCTTAGCAAGAATCTATCTACCTCCGCCTTAAAAATATTCAGTAACCCCACTTCCACTGCCTTCTGAGGAAGACAGTTCCAAAGTCGCAGAACCCTCAGAGAAAACATTTCTCTTCCCTGTCCTAAAAAGGGCAGCCCCTAATTTTAAAAACAGTGTTCCCTTAGTTCTGACTCACCCACAAGAGGAAACATCCTTTCCACATCCACCTCGTCAATACCATTCAGGATCTTATATACTTCAATCAAGTCACCCCCTCACTCTTCTAAACTCCAATGGAAACAAGCCCAGTCTGTCCAGCCTTTTCTCACAAGGCAACCCGCTCATTCCAGGTAGCAATTTTAGTAAATCTCCTCTGAACCACCTCCAGAGGTAGATAGATTCTTGTTAGGCAAAGGAATCAAAGGTTATCGGGGGTAGATGAGAATGTGGAATTTGAAACAATCAGATCAGCCATGATCTTACATCCTTACTTAAATAAGGAGACCAAAACTGCACACAGTGTACTGAAGTACAATATCCTTCCCTTTAGGTTCAATTCCCCTTGTAATAAAGTATAGTGTTCCATTAGAATACTTGGTCACAGGTAGTCCTTGGACTTACGATGCAATTGGTTCCTGAAAACTGCATCTTCATTCGAAATGTCGTTAACTCAAAACCGATTTTCCCATAAGATCAATGTCACAAATGGGGAAATAAATACTTCCTGAGCCAAGGCCCGATACCTTATTTTCACCAAAATAACCCAGAATTTTGTACTCAATCAGTTATAGATGAGTTATTAATGTATTTAAGTTGTAAAAGTTTCGAAACACGTAAAAATGATGTCAGAACAGAACTGTGCGCCTTGAGTCAGGGAGATGGGCAGCCCAGAATGTCAATGCACACTTATGAATGTTTGAACTTGTTCGCTGGTGTGGTGTCATAAAGTCGAAACCGATGTGGGAAAGACAAAACAGGGTGTCAATTTATAAACGTCGTAAACGCCATTCGTCGTAACTCGAACATCGTAAAGTTGAGGACTGCCTGTATATGCTGTACCCGCATACTAACTTCTGTGACTCATGCACAACACCACCAAATCCATCCGCACTTCAGAATTCTCCATTCAAGGGATATTCTGCTTTTTTATTCTTCCTGCCAAAGTGAACAACTTCACATTTTCCCACATTATACTCCAACTGCCAAATTTTTGCCCACACACTTAACTTATCTATATCCTTCTGCAAACTCAGACTGGCAGTTCTCAGTAGGTTCTCAGTTTGAAATCTCAGCCCAAAGGTGTCACCCCTGAGTGCAGCAACCCCCTCGGTACTGCAGCGTTAAGTGTCAGCTTAGATTTTGTGCTCAAGTCTCTGGAGTTGGGTTTGAACCCACAACATTTTATCAAAAGTAGAAAGACATGGTGTAGAGTTTTCCTTAAAATGGCAGAGTGCGAAGCTAATGGTCAGAAACCAATCCTGTGATCTTACCATTTGTGTCCACAGGTCCATTCGGCCACGCCTCACTGTTTATATGTGTCAGGAGCCACAGCAGGGAAAGGAGAAGGAAGAGAGTCAAGGCTCCCCCAATGCTGCCATGTGTGGTATGTATCCCCATCAGTATCAAAACACCATCATTAGGAGCATTGAATTACGGTGACTATGAATTAGTCAGGGAGCACTGGCAAGGTGCCTGGCTGTTAGGTGCAGGGTCATCATAGGTCTGCCTGGTCTTGTCTTCATCCACCTTCCACAAGGGTTATTAACTCTACGGGGTTGCCCTGAAATCTCCAGGAATTAAAATTTTATCTCCTGGGCATTGCTGTTAGCAATCCAAGAAGAAAGCACATTGTCCGTGTTTTGTTTAAATTTTCTTTCCAACTAATAAACAAAACTGTTCAAAGATATTAGAGTTGGGAACATGGCTGTTTGACAGTCAAGAATTATCCAGTTGGTAACAAAGAGTCTTTTCCCTTTCCAATTTGTGTAGAAATCATAGAATGGTAACAATACAGAAGGAGATCATTCAGTCTGTTGTACACATTTGCAAACTCTCTGCAATAGCTACTCAGCTAGTCTCATTCCCCTGTCTTTTCCCTTAGCCCTGATTTTTTTTTCTCTTCTAATATTTATCCAATTCTCTTTTGAAAGCCTCAGTTGAATCTGCCTCCACCACACTCTCATTTGGATCTGAACCACTCACTGCATTAAAAAGCTTTTCCTCATGTTGCCATTGCTTCTTGCGCCATTCACCTGGTTCTTGACATGTCTGCAGCTGGGAACAGTTTCTTGCTGCCTATCCTGTCCAGACCCCTCGTGATTTTGAAGACCTTTATAAAATATCCTCTCCAATAAGGCGGTGTGCTGAGAGGGCAGACATGTTGAGAGACCATTAGTGGAAGCGGAACAGTTAGAGGTAGAAAGTCGTGTGTGTCAAAAACCTCCGGCAGGTGTCCAACCAGAGTTGGCAACCCTGCCTTCAACACGCTCTGGACCTGATTTTAATTCTTGTGCAAGATGATGATTCTTGGGCCTTAAGCGATTTAAAAATCTCACCCACAGGAATTCTAGAAGGCCTGTTAGACACTAAGTAGAAAGAGGAATCCTGGCCTGTGGTGTTTGGAATGCCGGTGGCCCTGACTGGATTGGCCCAGGGATCTTCATGGCTGGGCTATTCACTGAATTACCAGAGTTGAATTGACACCTTTCAACAGGCTGATAATCAGCCTGGGAATCCTTCCACCACCTCCTCACTATTCCCCAAAGGGAAAAAGTGTGTGGGAAGATACACTTAAAAAAATTAACACTTTGAAGCTATTCTTCCTGAGGCCGGCATAAAATGACACTAACTCCCTCTAGTGACAGGAGTCCAGGATTTTAGCTTCACCAGCTTCGGACTGTTCTGCAAAAAAGAATTAAAACAATCACTCATAGGTGAACTATTTAATATTTTTCCTAAATATTATGACATAAGTTCCCTCCAGTCCTAACAAACGATGCCGTTCTGCATCGTATGCAACACAACATAATGCAGAAGTACCTGGAAAACCTCAGCAGGTCTGGCAGCATCGGCGGAGAAGAAAAGAGTTGACGTTTCGAGTCCTCATGACCCTTCGACAGAGGGTCATTCTGTCGAAGGGTCATGAGGACTCGAAACGTCAACTCTTTTCTTCTCCACCGATGCTGCCAGACCTGCTGAGTTTTTCCAGGTAATTCTGTTTTTGTTTTGGATTTCCAGCATCCGCAGTTTTTTGTTTTTATATATATATATATTTACAACATAATGCAGCCGTTTTCAAACTAGGGTTCCTGGTAGGTCAGTGAAGTAACCCCTGAGGGGTCAGTGAGATAATCTGAGGGCCAGTGGGATATTCTCTGAGGGTCAGTGTCTCTGTTAATTAATTATGTTATTTGCACAATAGAGAAGGATGATCCAAGTTCAGGAAACCAAGCTGTAGTAGCGATAGAGATGAGAATGGTAAAGGTAAGAAATCCAAAACAAAAACAGAATTACCTGGAAAAACTCAGCGAGTCTGGCAGCATCGGCGGAGAAGAAAAGAGTTGACATTTCGACTCTTTGCTTCTCCGCCGATGCTGCCAGACCTGCTGAGTTTTTCCAGGTAATTCTGTTTTTGTTTTGTATTTCCAGCATCCGCAGTTTTTTGTTTTTATAAAGGTAAGAAGTCACTTGTGAGAGTGTTGTACAGGTCCCTTAACCATAACCACATAGTATGATGGGGCCTAAAGGGAAGAAATAATGGGAGCTTGTCAGAAAAGTACAGCGATAATCGTGAGGATTTTAATCTACATGTAGATTGGAAAAATCAGATGGGCAAAGGTAGCCTTGATGAGGAATTCATGGAACATTTTCAGGATAGTTTCTTAGAACAGTCCGTTCTGGAGCCAACCAGAGAGTAGGCTATACTAGACCTGGCATTGTGCAATAAGATGGGATTAATTAATGGCCTCATAATAACGGCGCCCTTTGGTAGCAGTGCTCATCCTATGATTGAATTTTACATTCAGTTTAACAGAAGAGAAGAGTGGGCCTAAAATTAGTATTTTAAACTTAAATAAGTGCAATTATAAGGGCATAAAAGCAGAGCTAGCTAAATTGAACTGGCAAATTAGTTTAAGGGATAGGTCAATAGAGATGCAGTAGCAGACATTTAAGGGGATATTTCAGAATACACAGAATAGATACATTCCAATGCCAAAGAAAAATTCCATCTGTGGTTAATTTAAAAAGTTAAAGGTAGTATCAAATTTTTAAAAAAATATATAATTACGCAAAGATGGGGGGCAGGTCAGAAGATTGAACAGAATATACAAAACAGCAAAGATTGACTAAAAGATTAATAAGAGAAAAAAATAGAGTATGAGAGAAAACTAACTGAAATATATAAAAAAAGAGTTCCCATAGATATTTAAAAAAGAAGAGTTAACAAAGTGAATGTTGGTCCTTTAGAAAGTGAATTTGGAGAATTAATAATGGAAAATAAGGAGATGGCAGATGAATTGCATAGGTATTTTGCTTTGGTATTCGCTATAGAGGATACAAATTACATCCCAGAAACAGCCATAAATTGGGAAATGGAAGGGAGGGAGGAACTCAAGAAAATTACAATCATCAGGGAAGTGGTACTGAATGAATTGTTGGATCTGCAGGCTGACAAGTACCTGGGTCCTGATGGACTTCATCCTAGGATCTTAAAAGAAGTGGTTGCTGAGTTGGTTAATGCGTTGATTTTAATTTTCCAAAATTCCCTAGAATTTTCAGGGAAGGTTCCATTAGATTGGAAAATAGCGAACGTAACTCCTTTTTAAATAAAGGGAGGAAGAAAGAAAGCAGGAAACTACAGGCCAGTTAGCTTAACATCTGTCATAGGGAAAATGTTAGAAGCTATTATTAAAGACGTTATAGCAGGGCACTTAGAAAAATTCAAGGCAATCAGGCAGAGTCAACATGGTTTTGTGAAAGGGAATGTTTAACCAATTTAGTGGAGTTCTTTGAAGAAGTAACATGTGTTCTGGATAAAGGGGAACTGGTGGATATACTGTTTTTAGATTTCCAGAGGCATTTGGTAAAGTGCCACATCAAAGGTTATTGCAGAAATTAAAAGTCCATGGTGTAGGAGGTAACATATTGGCAAGGAGAGCAGATTGGTTAGCTAACAGGAAACAAGGAGTAGTAGAATGGGTCATTCTCTAGTTGGCAAGATGTAATGAGTGGTGTGCCACAGGGATCAGTGCTGGGACCTCAACTTTTTGCAATTATATGAATGATGGATGAAGGGACCAAAGATATGGTCGCTAAATTTGCTGATGACACAAAGATAGGTAGGAAAGTAAGTTGCGACAAGGACATAAGAAGCCTACAAAGTGACATAGATACGTTAAGTGAGTGGGCAAAGATCTGGCAAATGGAGTATAATGTGGGAAAATGTGAAATTGTCCATTTTGGAAGGAAGAATAAAAAAAAAATTATCTAAATGGTGAGAGACTGCAGAGCAATGAGATGCAGAGGAATCTGGGTGCCCTAGTGCATGAATCACAAAAGGTTAGTATGCAGGTGTAGCAAATAATTAGGAAAGCTAACAGAATGTTATTGTTTATTGCAAGGGGAATTGAATAAAGCAGAGAGATTTTGCTTCAGTTATACAGGGCATTGGTGAGACCACATCTGGAATAGTGTACACTGAGTTGGTCTCCTTATTTTAAGGAAGGATGTAAATGCATTGGAAGCAATTCAGAGAAGGTTTACTAGATTAATACCTGGAATGGGCATGTTGTCTTTTGAGGAAAGGTTGGACAGACCAGGCTTGCCTCCACTGGAGTGTAGAAGAGTAAGAGGCAACCTGATTGAAACATACAAGATCCTGAGGGATCTTGACAGGGTGGATGTGGAGAGATGTTTCCACTTGTGGAAGAATCTAGAACTAGAGGTCACTGTTTAAAATAAGGGGTCGCTCATTTAAGACAAATATGAGGAGAAATTTTCTCTCAGAGGGTTGTGAGTCTTTGGAACTCTCTTCCTCAAAAGGCAGTGGAAGCAGAGTCTTTAATATTTTTAAGGCAGAGGTTGATAGAGTCTTGATAAGCAAGGGGGTGAAAGGTTATCGGGGTTGGTGGCTGTGCAGAGTTGAGGTTACAATCCCGCTCAGCCATGATCTTATTGAATCACAGAGCAGGCTCGAAGGGCCAAGTGGTCTACTCCTGCTCCTAGCCCGTATGTTTGTGCACAAATTTCCTCCTAACAAAGGTACAAATTTGTCTCAAGTCAAAATTATTAAATTTCATTGCTTACTAGTTTGTTGGTTTCCACATTAAGGCATACCAAATAGAAATAAGTATCATCCTCTCTGTCTTCCTCCCTAGTTTACAAGGAAATCTACCTGGAAGATTTAACCAAAGCTGAACTAACCAACAAGTTGGCAGCTCTGTTCAGCATCTCACCAAACCAGATCCTTCAGATCTACAGACAGGGAGCAGCTGGGATCCATATCCTGGTTGGGGACCAGGTGAGTTACTGAATACTGGCTCACATGGGGGAAGACTATCTGCACAAGTAGAGTTCCTGAATGCCTATCATGAGAATTGGTAGCTTAAACAGAGTGTACAATGAAGGCGATTTTCTAATATTTGTATCTGTCTTGCAGATGATTCAGAACCTTCCAGATGAATCCAGTTTTATAATTAACTCACTGAAAGGTAAGTGATCCAACCTGTATATACCATTAATGAGCTCACACTTGCAGAGATACACATAGCAGGGTCACATCCAAGAATAGCCATGGTGGGCACTTGAGGGAAGATGGTTGCTTTTCGAGTTGAACCTTCTCAAAGTGATTTTGCAAGACACAGTGTTGTCTCTAGTGTGTCCTGAGTTAGTCTATCCAAAGCACTATAATTAGTCTCTACATCCTTAATGCACAGGGAGAAGAAATGAGCTTGGAAATGAGGCAAAAGTTTTGTCAGTGGAGAGGATGGCCACCTCCACCTCTGACAGTTATGTTTCTATTGCCATCATGAGCAGAATTAGGACTCCATTTGGAAGAATTGGTGGCATAGTGGCAATGTCACTGGAATAGTAATCCAGAGACCCAGACTAATGTGCTGGAGATATGGGTTCAAATCTCACCATGGCAGCTATGAAATTTAAATTCAATTAATAAATCTGGAAGTGTAAATCTAATCTCAGTAACGGTGACCAGGAAACCATCATCTATTGCACACGGTCATGTGGTTCAGTTATGTCCTTTAGGGAAGGAAATCTCTCATCTTTACCTGCTCTGGCTTATCAGATGCTCTGAAAATTAGTTAGGAAAACTCAATTAGCAACTGAAGAATATCGTACATTGGCAAGAACTGTTTCCAGGAAACACATTTTACAGAACAAAATTTCCAAGAGAGAAGCAGGGAGCTTGAAGCTGGATCAGCCAGAACACAGAAAGAACCTGGCAACTGAAGACTAAAATTTGATATGGAGGTTTAGATTTTTGTGCATATCTGCATAATTTGGGACTGCTATTGGTGCTACTGTAGTAAATGGAGGTTCAGTGTCTTAGACTGAAAGGCACTTTTCGATTTACTTTTTGTACTGGTCTAGGAAAAGCAGCCTCATAGCATCTTTCTCCCTCCTTTATATTTGTGTAGGTGTTGGTCTCATAGGCTGACTGTGTTCCACTATCTTGAGACCCAGTTTCAGAGATGACCAGACGCACAGATATACCCCCAACACAAAAGGATGATTTTGTCTTATATAGACTACAATAAACGTGGAGCTGAGTCAGTCTGACCCCATAGCGACACTCCCATCATCCCCTTCTCTCCTTTCAGGAGACAAGACCATTGATATTTTTTCAGAATTGATTTTATAACAAACTTTTGAAACTTTAAATCAAAATGGTTCAATCTAAGGTTGACAGGAGGGGTGGCTAGCTCAAGATACTGGACTCATTGAAAGAATGGCCAGAGGAAGACAGGAAGATTGGTATTATAGACGGATACTAGATTGGGAAAGCAGCCAGAATTCCATATTCTGAAAGGATGAGATGAAATGGATTGATGAACCTTTTTCATTTGAACTCGTGTTGACCGAGAGGCAAACTGGTAGTTCCATATTCTTGTGGCAGTGTTACTTACCTGGAATGCAGCAGGAGAACCAAACATTTGCAATTTGTAACACTTGAATGTAATAAACACTTTTAAATAGCCCTTTGGATATAAGTGGAGGATACACCGTGATCCAAACTGCGCCAGACTTACACCTAGCATTTTGTGATCTCAACATTGAGTTATAAATGTGATTTTGTAAGAGTCTTTGTATTTCCCTTGCAGTGGACAGTTTGGATGGCTACTATATGATTTTAAAATAGGAAGCAGGCAGCTTTACATCTGAAAATGAAACCAGTGAACTTTGATCTTTCACTCAGAGCATCTGGAGCACAGTTCAACCTTGTGAAACTTATTGCACAATCAGATCAGCAAGTTATATCACAGATCAGTACCTCCTTCCAAGCACAGCACTGAGTGCGGCAGACTGATTCACCTTAAACGACCTTTGGGGTACAAGACTGCATGACGAAATGTTGAGTTCTTCCAGCATGTGTTTAGATCTACCATTGACCATAAGACATAACAATATAGTCAAAACATACAAAACTGCCGGTTCCCTTCCATATTCATACAGCAGGTTTTGTTTCCAAATGGTACCAGGTTTCAATTCTAAAACTATCCTGTGGAAACAATTGTGTCCTTTTGGTGGACATTGGGAGAGCAAAGCTCAGGATGAGGCCATCTTGATACCTCTGTTAATTTCCAAGGCATCCTTTTGATGGTGCAACAGCCTCCAACCCTTTGTGCTATTCATGCACTTGCTTCAAAACTTCCAACAGAAAATGGTGACTCAACCCAAACATGATCCTCAAGGATTCCCCAAAAGCAAAGTGACTCAGAAACCTACACTAGTAATAACAGAGGGGGGCATCTGTTGGAATTTTCTATCAGAGCAGCAACACAGGAGGACAGATATTAAAGTCAACCTGTCATCGGCATCCTCTAGCAGGTTTCACTGTTACTCATGAACCATGTAATAACTCAATTACTTTCCAATGTTAATGTCAACACAATGTCTTGTTGGTAATTCATATTTAATCATTGTAAAAATGTAAAACATTTTATATAAGAGATGTTGAAGTCACTTTTTTTTACGCATAGGTAGTAATGAAGACATAAATAAAAGTATCACACCATTTCACAACAGTCCATTCTTCATGACTGAGATTTCTTATACCAGGTTTATAGCAGATGAATAGATTATCTATCAGCAATCCATTATAGAACTTGGAATGATTGGAACATGCTCTAAATCTCCCTCTACTGGCTCATTCAGGTTTGTTTTTCCTCCAAGCTGTCTCCCTCACTTAACCTACAAGCTTTCTCCTCTCTCCCTGTTGAACTTTACTCATGGGGTACAGTTCCACGGATGCCAAGAGCTGTCTGGTATCTCGTCGAAGTGGCCCTCTTACCCATATGTGCAAGCCTAGCCAATAAATACCAGCAGGCAATTGACCATGGATGGCATCAAGCCCCTTCTCAATAGGTGTCTGCATACCTGAGCTTTCCACAAGGGGCAACAGCACTGGGAAACCTGGTTGATTTTCCCTCATTCAAGACAATGAGGACTTTAGGAGCACTCAACTGCCTTGACTGAGACCAGATAACCCAACACATGCCACAAATAAAATCCGTGACCACTTGCACAATATGGCTTGGTATTACAACTGGTGTTACTCTATTTTCTTCTCTCTCTCCCCCCATACACATAGCTCTCCAATACGAACAGTGCAATATTAAAGTATTGCTGAAAACAGAGACATGTCAAAGCTTTTCCTTTTGCACTCATCAGGATACTTCGCAAGAATATAAATATAAGGGGAAAACAACAATTTATACTGTATGTGAAGAGTGCATTGATTAGTTGGCAAGTGGAATCTGATTGGTAGAGGTGTTGCCATGGAGAATTTACCATTGATGATGACTGACAATTAACTGCCAAGCATTGTTTGAAATTTAAAACAGGCAGCTTAACCCTGATTGATCAAGGCATTGCCCTGAGGAATGAATCAGTGAATGGCTGAATCACTTACAAAAACAAAAATATCTGGAAAAAAGCAGCAGGTCTGACAGCATCTGCAGAGAGGAATACAGTTGATGTTTCGAGTCCAGATGACTCTTCATCAGAACTAAGGAAATAGAGAAATGAGGTGAAATATAAGCCGGTAGAGGTGGGGGGAGGGGGCGGGTGGGACAGGTAGAGCTGGTCAGGGGCCAATGATAGGTGGAGGCAAAGAAGAGATTGCCAAAGATGTCATAGACAAAAGGACAAAGGAGTGTTGACAGTGGTGATATTATCTAAGGAATGTGTTAAGGGTAGCAAACAGGACAAGCTAGTGGCAGATGGCCCTAGAGGGGGTGGGGGGAAGGGATCAAAATGGGCTAAAAGGTGGAGATAAAACAATAAATTGAAATAAATTTTAAAATAGGTGGGAATAGAATTAAGTATTTTTTTAAAGTTATAAATTATTGGAAAAGGAGGGATTGGAAAGGGGGTGGGGATGGAGGAGAGAGTTCGTGATCTGAAATTGTTGAACTCAATATTAAGTCCAGAAGGCTGTAAAGTGTCTAGTCAGAAGACGAGGTGCTGTTCCTCCAGTTTGTGTTGAGCTTCACTGGAACAATGCAGCAGGCCAAGGACGGACATGTGGGCATGAGAGCAGGGTAGTGTGTTAAAATGGCAAGTGACAGGGAGGTCTGGGTCATGCTTGTGCACCAAACACATCTTCCCTTCACCCCCCCCAGTGGCTTTCCACAGGGATCGTTCCCTCCGGGACACTCTGGTCCACTCCTCCATCACCCCCTTCACCTCAACCCCCTCCCACGGCATCTTCCCATGCAACTGCAGAAGGTGCAACACCTGCCCCTTCACTCCCCCCCCCCCCCCCCCCCCCCCCCCCCCCACCCTCCTCACCGTCCAAGGGCCCAAACACTCCTTTCAAGTGAAGCAGCACTTCACTTGCACTTCCCTCAATTTAGTCTACGGCATTCGCTATTCCCAATGCAGTCTCCTCTACATTGGAGAAACCAAACGCAGACTGGGTGACTGCTTTGCGGAACACCTTCAGTCTGTCCACAAGCATGACCCAGACCTCCCTCGCTTGCCATTTCAACACACCACCTTGCTCTCATGCCTACATGTCCGTCCTTGGCCTGCTGCAATGTTCCAGTGAAGCTCAACACAAACTGGAGGAACAACACTTCATCTTCCAACTAGGCACTTTACAGCCTTCCAGACTTAATATTGAGTTCAACAACTTTAGATCATGAACTCTCTCCTCCATCCCCACCCCCTTTCCAATCCCTCTTTTTCCAATAATTTATCATTTTTAAAAATATATATTTTTCTTTTCCCACCAATTTTTAAATTTATTTCGATCTATTGTTTTATCTGCACCTTTTAGTCCATTCCGATCCCTTCCCCCAGCCCGCCCGCACTAGGGCCATCTGCCACTAGCTTGTCCTGCTTGCTACCCCGAACATCCCCATTAGCACATCCTTCAGCTAATATCACCACCAACACCCCTTTGTCCTTTTGTCTATGACATCTTTGGCAATCTCTTCTTTGCCTCCACCTATCACTGGCCCCCTATCCAGTTCTACCTGTCCCACCCCCCTCAAACAGCTTATATTTCACCTCATTTCTCTATTTCCTTAGTTCTGATGAAGAGTCATGCGGATTCGAAATGTCACCTGTGTTCCTCCCCGCAGATGCTGTCAGACCTGAGTTTTTCCAGGTATTTTTGTTTTTGTTTCAGATTTCCAGCATCCACAGTTTTTTGCTTTTATCTTAAAGGCGGTCACTTATTTTGTTTAGCCTAAACAGGCACCGTATGCACATGTTCTGTTTCCAAAGAACAAGGCTGTGTGTATTAATATAGGTTCCAGTACATGCAAATACACTACATTGTGAGAAGAAAAGAGTTGACGTTTCGAGCCCTCATGACCCTTCCACAGAACTGAGCGAATATAAGGAGAGGGGTGAAATATAAGCTGGTTTAAGATGGGGGGGGGGGTTGGGTGGGGAAGAGAAGTTGGGGGGTGGGTGGTATGGTTGTAGGGACAAGCAAGCAGTGATAGGAGCAGATAATTAAAAGATGTCACAGACAGAAGAACACAGAGGTGTTGAAGTTGGTGATATTATCTAAACGAATGTGCTAATTAAGAATGGATGGTAGGGCACTCAAGGTACAGCTCTAGTGGGGGTGGGGTGGAAAGGCTAGCAGGGCATAAAAGATTTAAAAATAATGGAAATAGGTGGGAAAAAAGAGAAATCTATATAAATTATTGGAAAAAACAAAAGGAAGGGGAAAGAAACAGAAAGGGGGTGGGGATGGAGGAGGGAGGTCAAGACCTAAAGTTGTTGAATTCAATATTCAGTCCGGAAGGCTGTAAAGTGCCTAGTCGGAAGATGAGGTGCTGTTCCTCCAGTTTGCGTTGGGCTTCACTGGAACAATGCAGCAAGCCAAAGACAGACATGTGGGCAAGAGAGCAGGGTGGAGTATTAAAATGGCAAGCGACGGGGAGGTTTGGGTCATTCTTGCGGACAGACCGCAGGTGTTCTGCAAAGCGGTCGCCCATTTTATGTTTGGTCTCTCCAATGTAGAGGAGACTGCATTGGGAGCAACGAATGCAGTAGACTAAGTTGGGGGAAATGCAAGTGAAATGCTGCTTCACTTGAAAGGAATGTTTGGGCCCTTGAATGGTGAGGAGAGAGGAAGTGAAAGGGCAGGTGTTGCATCTTTTGCTTGGGCATGGGGTGGACATGTCTGTGACATCTTTTGATGATCTGCTTCTATCACTGCTTTTGCCTACAACCACACCAGCCCCCTTCCACTTCTCTCCCCCACCCCCAAACCCACCCCCACCCCCCCACCACCTTAAACCAGCTTATATTTCACCCCTTCCTGGGATTCGCCTAGTTCTGTCAAAGGGTCATGAGAACTCGAAACGTCAACGCTTTTTTTCTCCGCCGATGCTGCCAGACCTGCTGAGTTTTTCCAGGTAATTCTGTTTTTGTTTTGGATTTCCAGCATCCGCAGTTTTTTGTTTTTATCTCTTACTTTTCAGGCTTGTTTGGACATCAGCTTGGCAGGACAAACGGGAATTCACCAAAAAAGGTCAACTTCCAAGTAGAAATTTCAAAATGTGGCTCAAACAGAGACATTGGGCGGAGTTTTCCCGAGCCCACAGGCAGCGGGCGTGGAAAATATGGCGGATCCCACTTCACAACGGCGTGAAGGCAGGAGGTCGCAATCTTCCGCTCAGCTCCCAGACGTCGGACCGTGTTTCGGTCGGCAGGGAGCTCACTGTAACACATCAGCACATAATTAAAAGGCCATCTCCCCAGGCTCTTGGAAGCCCAGCCTGTAATCCATCCACATCGGCGGGGAAAGCACGCTGACGTGTTTCACAACAGCACGCAGGTGACGTGCACTTGGCGGCCTTCGCTCTGGGGGAAACTGAGGTGAGTGAGCAGCAGCGTCCTTCACAGCTCATCCGTTGTTTATAGGTCTCAGGGGCACCGGCAAGGGGGGGGGGGGGGGGGGATGGCTGGCCAGGCTCGGAGACGACTGCTGAGTGGGGAGGGGGGGAGTCAATTGCTGCCCTGGCACTGCCTCCCTGCACTGATAATTGAGGCGGGAGGCAGGGTGAACGAGGGAAATGGCCACGCATTAGGGACGCCTGTATAAACTGACCAGGCCTCTACAACTGAGACAGATCAGCTGCAGCCACAGTGATATGATTGGGGTCAGGCTCCCAGCCTGCCCACCCATGCAAGCAACGCGGAGGCACCACAGGCTCACCAAGTGATCCATATCTTACCCCAACCCCTGCCCCCACACAGACTTTGATTCCACCACCACTTTATTGGACCACAGAGCAGTTGGACCGCACACGTTGTACAATCTCCACGTCAACACTGGCCATGTAGCAGTCACTGCTGGAGGCGCTCACAGCTCCTTGCAATTTTCAGCATCCTGGTTTGGACCAGTGTCCCCCATGTCACAGGTTGACAGGGCAGCCATGCAGCTCACTCATCTCTGGCCATCCAAGGGGTGACCAGCTCTCTCCGGGAAGCATTAAGGGGCAGTCACACAGGGCCAGGAAAGGTGCTAAGTGCAGCCATGATAACGTCTCTCTCTCTCTTTCATGCTGCAGGAGGACCACGTCAGGGTCAGCTGGTGACCTAGCTGTATGCCTGATGGCCCACAAAGACTGTAGATGATGGAGGAGACAGTGACTGAGGGACCTGGCCACGCCAACGCAGGAGCAGCAACCTCATGAAGAAGGGGCAGCAGGGGCTCCCACACACGCTGCCCAGGAGGGATAGTGAGCCGTGGCTGGTCAGCACCTAGCGATGCCCAGGGTCTATAGACACCACCTGCCATTCCTGCAGATGACTGAGAACCAGTGTCATCAACAACAGTGCATGTCTAGGGACCTGGTGGCTCACATCTACCACTTACTGCAGGACTCGGCGCCATGGGGACATGGAGGGCGTCCACTGCCAGTGGCTGTTAAAGTGACCGTGGCGCTCAATTTCTATGCCAGTGGCTCCATAGGCGTCACCCACAAATGCATCCATGAGGTCACAGATGCTATCTTCTCCATGGCACAAAACTTTGTGCATTTAGCCCAGGACCAGGACAGCCAGGATGCAAGGGCCATTGGATTCCCCCTGATCTCGGGATTCCCACAGGTGCAGGGTGCGATTGACTGCACTCATTTGGCGCTCAGGTCTCCATCGCTACACTCAGCGGACTTCATCAACCACAAGGGCTTCCACTTACTGAATGTGCAGCTGGTGTGCGACCACCAGAAACACATCCTGCAGGTATGCGCACAGTTTCCTGGGAGCATGCATGATTCCTACATCCCGAGTGGCTCGCAGATCCCTGCAGTTTTCCAGGGTCCGCAGGGTTTGCTCCTTGGGGACAAGGGCTACCTGCAGAGGCCATGACTGATGACACCCGTGCGGCAGCCTCAGACTGCAGCTGAGCAATGCTATAATGAGGCTCATGCTGCAGCTCAAAACTTGGTGGAGCAGACCACCAGGATGCTGAAGATGTAGTTCTGGTGCCTGGACCGGTCTGGTGGAGCCCTGCAATACAGTCTGCAGAGGGTGTCATGCATCGTTGTCATCGGCTGAGCCCTTTATCACCTGGTGCTCCAACGGGAGGACGGACTGGCTGAGAGGGAAAAGGAGGAGCTGGCAGTCTTCTCTGAGGAGGATGCTGACAGGGATAAGGAAGAGAGGGTCCTCAGAGGTGACGACAAAGGGGACGAGGCAGGCACACTCGGGAGGCCCTCATAGCTGCCAGATTTGTGGAGGATGATGACAACATGCAGTGAGGACACTCCATAGATCTTCACATGACCTCTGAGAATGTCGGTCTGGCCGTCTCAGAGACGCAGCCACGAAACTTTAGATGTACCTAATGCTGCGTCCGCCTTCACCACCTCAGCCCTTCAGGAGCTGGTGCACAGCATCAGTGGTCACAGATGCTGGTGTGATGGGAGCGAACCCCACCTTAAAGGTGCTGAGAACACAGAGAGAATGAGAGAACTCCATGGTGCCTGCCCACTACATTCTGGCAGCAATGACCAGCACTGCCAAGGTGCAGGCATCAGTAATGTTTCCAAGGAGTGTGAGGCCGGACTATCACTTTGGTCTGAAGGCTGCACAAAGCACAGGGAAGAGGCCCTGGACTGAGACACCTTCCTTTATCTTGTGCAGAAAGGTTTCACACCTGAGTGACACAAACGTTGCTCATCAGAACAAGGAACCATAGGCAGGGAGACATTTTTGGGAGTTTATTGATAATAGTGAACATTATATACAAGTGATTAACACCCGTGCCCAGGCTGTGCAACTAATTCTCCTTAACCCTAGGGCTGTGTTTACTTTATCCCTCATTTTGTTAATTTAATTGTTTGACTCCAAACGAGTTTACTCTCCTTAATTTTCCTAACTCTGCCGGTACATCTTGGTGCTCCCTGGACATCCACAGCGGGGGTGGAGGCAGCCTGCTGACTGTGATGTCCTGTCTGTGATGACTTTGGCAGGGGTACTCTGAAGGGCCAAGGCTTGGAGGGCCCCGGCCTGTTTTTGGAGTCCTGCTGTGCGGCAGTGGCACCACCCTCAGCCTGTGAAGCTGGAGCTGCGGAGGTCACAGGAAGAAGGGAGTCAGATGGGCCGGTCATGCCCAGAGTCACCTGGGTGGATGGCCCTGGAGTGTGCACCTGCTGATCCTCCTCCCTATGGGTGCGCGAGGGCCCCGGCTGACTCTGTAGGCAGAAGGGGTAGCTGGAGTGAGATTGAGCTGCCTAGCACCCCTCTCACATACACACTGTTGGAGGCCAACTATGGCATCAGCGATGGAGTTCAGCCCGAGCAGCAGTGCAGGAGTGACATCCTGGACCAAGGTCTCCATGGCGGCCGACATCCTGCCAATGTTGACCTTGGTGCGTTGCAATGCCGGCGCTATCACCTCAGCCTGAAGACTGACAGACTCCTCCATCGTGCCTTGCAATCTGAGGAGTGTAGCGGACATCCCTTCCTGATGTTCCTGAGTTTGCCTTTGCAGCTCCAGCAACTGTGACATGACCGAGTCCAGAGGCTCATCATCTGACTTGGCCTCAGCAACATTCTGGCCCTCAGCAGTCCTCCAAGTGCCAGGAACCTGGGTAGTCCCTGTGTCCACCTGCTGTGGATCAGAAAGTGCGATATGCTCACCAGATTGTGGTCCCAAGGCTATTCAAAATCTAGGTCCCACCGAGGTGTGTGTTTATGCACTGGTGAAAGGTGTGGGTGAGTGCTATGACGGGACTTCAGGGAGGGTGCCTTCAGATTCCTCTTGAGGTTCCTTCTGAGTTTGCTTGGAGGCTCTGGGTCATGGACTCCATCTGCAGCTTCCCAGATGTGCCTGTGAAAGGGGAGATAATTAGTGCTGGCAGTGGCCTGTGAAAGAGGACATATCACTCATCATATGGTTCTCTTATGGATGTTGCACTGCTGGATCCTTAACTAGTAAGGCAGCGCCGACCTCACCATCAGCCCAGGACCCATCCCGGTCAGCGTTGGCCAGCTGGATGGCTCCATTTTCGAATTCTGAGAGAACTTTTAAATTTCGGCATCCCTCCACCTGTCTGCGACCTTTCCTTCCTGTTGTGTGCCAGTTTGTCCTGCATGGATAGAGATGAGGAGGCCTGCTGGGCCAGATGATAAGTATGCCTGGCCTGTGTGAGTGGTGAGTGGTCGCCTGGACGAGATGAGGACAATGACGTTGCGTGTGAAAGAGTGAATGGTGATGTCCCTTACACTGGCAGTGAGTGAGGGCCCTGGGGGTGTGTGATGGGTTTGAGAGTGAGGGGGTTAGGAGTGATGAAAAGAGTGACTCACCCTGGAAGGGCAGAGATCATTCATCCTTTTGTGGCACTGGGTGGCTGTCCTCTTCTGAAGGGCGTTGGCGCTGACCACCACTGCCACCGCCTCCCAAGCCAGGTTGGTGACTTTGCTGCCCATCCTGCAGCCAGAGCAGGGGTAGAGTACATCCCGGCTGGCCTCCACAGCATCCAGCAGTTGCTCGAGGGACCCAGTCATTGAAGCGGGGGTGCTGCAGTCTTTTTGCCTTTGCTGGTCATGTCTCCCAGGCAGCGGTGGTGAGCTGGTGACGATGAGCGCTTTGCTGGCAGCCGGCATGATGCAACAGTGGGTGATGGCAAACAGGCAAATGAGAGCCCACCCACCATGGAAACGGTGTGTTTCATGGAATGAATATATAATGAGGTGGGCTTCAGAAGATACGGTGTGAAAATCCACTATTTTCATCGGCAGGTGGAGCTCCATTTTACCTGTTCACTACCGCACTTATTGCAATTCTGCAAAAAAATTCAGCCCACTATTGCTTCCCGAAATCTCTCAATTCATATAAGGCAAAAAAAGTCACGCAAAATTTCCTACGGCACAATGTCCAAGTGCATTGCAAATGTATCAATAACTTGCAGTACTCACTGAATATTTAAGAAGTGCAATTCCAATTCATTGATGGAAAGATGGTGGGGTTTTTGTTAGGAATTTCAGAGCTCAGGGTCTAGGCAGTTGAAGGTACAGCTGCTGATGGTGGATTAAAATCAGGGGTGCACCTGGAGGGTTAGAGATAGGAAGGGGAAAATCTATAGAAGAATTTAAAACAAGGATGAGAATTTTTAAATCAAGGGGTTGCCAGTCCGGGAGCCAGTGTAGGGCAGTGAGCACAGGAGTGCTGCATGAACAGGACTTGGTGTGTGGACAGCAGAATTCTGGATGAAGTTGTGGGAGAATTGGGGGACACAATTACAAATTATATAAAACACAAGGAAGTATTCTTTTTCAAGAATCTCCATTCATTTAGTGAACGTGAACTCCTGAAACCAATTGATAGCCTCCTCATTTGATGAGTTTAAGGTGATTAGTCTGCCACGACACTCCTTGCTAATGTGCAGCACTGTTTGTGTCTTTCCACAAATGCATAAGGGGTTTGTACTGAGGCTCTCTGATAACAGATTACTAAAACTTGTGGGAAGGATTATTTACTTACTTTCGGAAAAAGTCAAAGGAGTTGCTGAAAGAGAAGAACATTTCCAGTAATAAAAACTAAACTACAGGTCAGCTTGATATAGGGAAACTCACCATTAATTATCATGATTTGCTGGAGATTAATTGCCTTAGAGGTCAGAGAGAAAACTCCCCAGAGATTTTCCTTTTCCAAAACAGGCAGTTTGCTTCTTTCTATTTTGTTTGCCTCTCAGAGGAGATTGTAACAAGGCTGTATAGGTCATTGTGTAACGCTACAATATCCCAGAGGAGCTAGGCTTAATGGGCCAGAGAGTCATTTCTGTCTGTTTTTTTTTTAAATTGGTTCATCCTTGAAAAATGGAGGATAGAATGTCAATCTGGGTTCAGGTGAGATGTTAATCCAAGAATCCATTTGCTCCCTCAGGCAATACAAAAGATCCCACAGCACTGTTCAAAGAGAAACATGAGATTTTCCCCAATATCCAGTCCAATGTTTATTTTTCAACCAACATTAGTAGTTAATGTAGATTATCTAATTATTTAATTACTGTTTGTGGGATTTTTCTGTTTGCGAATTGGCTGCTGTGTTTCATACAACAGTAAATAGACTTCAAAGGCACTTAATTGTTTATGAAGTGCTTTGGGATGTTTCCGGGTTGTGAAAGGCACTACATAATTGCAAGCTCCTTCTTGCTTTGCCACATTGGGCTCTGAATAGGCTTTACTATGCTGTACATTTCTTTATAAACAAACTACCCATCGAACAACTAGCATATTTCTACACTGAAGTTGCTATATATGTATATGTCATAACGCAGTCCCACTGTCAAATTAAAGAGAGGAAGAGTTGAAGGGGAGTTTTGGTTTTAGGAAGAGAATTAAAGAGGCTAATACTGCTGAAGGTGACAAACAGGGAGCAAACAGTCATGAGTGGGGAATGAGAGTAGGCACAGAGCTGTAGAGCAATAAGAAGGAAGGCTAAGCGGATGTGTGCTCTTGGTGAAAGATGTCAAAGCTGGGCTGTGCAGTACTTATCTAGTTTCATCATCTAGTGGTACTGTTCAGTGCTGCCAGGTCAGATGCTGCAC
Source organism: Carcharodon carcharias (assembly GCF_017639515.1). NCBI lineage: Eukaryota > Metazoa > Chordata > Chondrichthyes > Lamniformes > Lamnidae > Carcharodon > Carcharodon carcharias. The sequence goes on from NC_054489.1 coordinate 11,383,206, forward strand.
CTGTGTCCCAACTTCAAACAGCAACCTTGCTGCATTGGTGTCAAAATTTTCCACACCAACAGCCCTAATAGTACCACCATATACCAACTAGTGTCTAAGAATAGGCTGTTTTAATCTATGAGCACGTGCCCTTTGGGAACTGGGTTGGAACAGTCCAAAACTCATTTAATACTGTACTGCTATGAGAGGGACTTTCATCCTGTTAATCTGGTCCCCAGCAGTGAAAGCGTAATGTTCTAAATCACCGGGGTTGAGTAGCATAGTGGATATATTACTGGATGAATAATCCAGAGGCCTGGACTAATGATGTGACGACACAAGTTGAAATCCTACAAGTCAGGGAATTAAATTCAATTAAATAAATATAGACTTTTTAAAAAATCTGGTGTCAGCAATGGAGATTATAAAACCACAGGATTGTTGTTAAAACCCATCTGGTTCATAACACACTTTAGTCCTTGCCTGACCTATGTGTGACTCCAGACCCACAGCAATGTGGTTAACTGTCAACTTCCCTCTGAAATGGCCTGGTATGCCACTCAGTTCTATCCAAAAACAGCTTTCCACCACCATCTTCTCAAGGGTAATGAGAGATAGACAACAAATGCTGTGCTTGCTAGCAATGTCCACATCCCATGAATGAAATAAAAACACAGCCTCCAAATCTCTGACATTTAGTGACAAACATTCTCTATTTGAACATTTCACACCTCTTGCAGGTTCATGTGGTCTTGTAAACTTATCTCCAAAAATCCTTGTTCTTCAACATCTTCATGCCAAGAGTGGAATATCAAACTCTTGCTTTTGCTTGAAACCATGGAATTACTAAATTGTTGGATCACTTTAATTCAATTCTTTTATGTTTTGAGAAACAAAAAGAGACACAATAAAGGAAATACTCCACTATTTAATACATTGGCATTATATTATGAACACTCAGTGTTTGAGAATATTAGCACAGATTACAATATAATTGGAATACAGTATGTACAACACAGGTTTTTATATAAGGGATTTAACAAGATTTCAACCTATTTACCAAATTTAACATTTAAATGTAACACATTCTTTCAAAGCTGAAACACAAATTGTCAGGTTATTTCTCATTAGTAAGGCCTGTATGGACTCTTGCAGCAATGAAATCACCCTACCCACCTTGGTATTGAGAAATGAGACAGACAGCTGACAGTCTTTACTCACTTTAGTGGTTGAAATTTGATGAAGGGTTAAAACATAAAAAAAGGGAGAAAAAAAACTCTAGATTCAACAATGACTTTCAGAAAATTACACATGGGAATGGTCAAAGAAAAAACACACCCAACTTTGAATCACAGGTTTATCTCCATCCAATCTATGGATAGTCCCACCAGGTGAGACATACACAGGAGCTACACAGAAGGAAGGAAATCATCATACATCAGTTTAGCGACAGGGAACAACCTCTGACATTATTTTGCTGAACAACCATACAGGCCTCACTGTAAACTGGCTCTGGACCAGGTTTGCTTGAAACTTGTTTAATTCTCATTTCATGGAGGAAAAAAAAAGTACTAATGTAAAAAAAAAATGCAGAGAAAAATAGTTCTACACATTTGCATACACTCCAACCACTCCCTGTTACTGAAGTGTATCATTATCCCTTCCACAGGCAGCAGCACTGGGACTAGAGTATGTCTGTCAGGAGTCACATCCTCAATAACTAATGACTTCAATCTCTCACATAATTTATAAAGAGAATAACCTTGGTGATTAAGGCTGCACATCACACTATTGAATTTTTTAAAATTTTTTTTCTTCATTATTACAAAATATGTACATTCTTAAAATGATTTTTCTTCAAGTAGCCTTACCTTGCATAAATAAATGAACTGCACTGTTTCACCGCATGTTAAAACAATGTTTCAGCTCCTTAGATTATGCTGTAGCTTTAAAAAGGTAGTAATTTTTCTTCTGATCAGGTTAACCCTTTCACCCACTCTCTACATCACATTACATTTGTTCATTACAGCAAACTCCTCAAGTATATGTCAGAAATTAAGCTTGTACCAAAGGTGAACACTAGGATGTTTGCGTGTACACACAGGTTTACATTGAAAATACAATGTGACTTCAATTTGTCAATTCTCTCCCCTCCTCTCCTGATGGCTGGACCCACATTGAGTTATAGCTCCCTCGCACAAGCAGCCATTCAACACACACAAACCTCTACAGATTGTTTAAATATGATGGGCCTCACAGTCCAAGCGATCCACTCAACATCCACCCTAAAGAACAGATCATTGCAAGGTGGTTAGAAATGAGACTTTCCTGGCTGATACTTCCATTTCTTGGTCCAGGGCATGCAGTCTAAATAAAGGTCCAGTTGATCATCCAGTACACTCAATTCAATTGTTTCATTCATACTGAGGGGAGAAGGAAGGATTGCAGAAGAACAAGACTAGACTTTTTTCCATCGAAATCAATGGAAATTGGAAGTTGAAAGCACTGGAAATATAGAGGCAACATACTTTAGAATTACAGGCTGAAATGGTGTTTCACAGCAGGAGGTTTAATTGCTTTTGCTTGTGATGGTTCCAATCAACATTCCAGGGTATTTTCTCATTATGAATCCAATTTTAATTCATAACTTTAAAAATAAATGTTTTGTGATCACTTTGTTCACTTCAACTACCTCAACAAATCTGTTAAAATTTGAAGAACGTAAAAGATTTAAAAGCCATTTAATACCTACATTTTCCACTCAAGATCTAAAAATATTCTAATGTTTAATGAGTTGCACATGTACGGTTGCAGTGATCATGCTGAACACAGTATCAAACAGAACACCTAGATCAGCATTAAGTTGAACCAGAAGACTGGTACTGTCATTTTTAAAAAGTGGAGGTGAATTACTCTCTATTTTCTATAATGTCACATTGTAAGAAGGCTCTCAGTTTTCCTCCACCACCCATCCACCACCCACCCAAAACAAAATGTAAACATTTTAAGGTTAGACTATGTTCCACTGTGGATTATTCACAATTTCCAATATGCCTACGACTATATTGCTTGATTTCAAATGGAAATAGCAAGTAATTGCATAGCAAAGCTTTGCAGCTGTAACAGTTAAAAATTAAAACCAACTGATCTCACAGTAAAAGGTTACTGTCTTGCTAAATACAGCTTCGGCTGGACAGTTGAAGCATAACACAAAAAGTCAACTGGTTAATCACCAGGATTACCAAGTTAACTCAGTATCTAGGGATAGTTTTGTGCTTTTGAATTCAAAAGCGTAAACCAATATTTGCATTCTGGAGAAAGCACAGTACAGGCATATCACAAATCAGATCTCCTACTATATTAACTTGATATTGTGCCTTAGCCATATTAGGAGAGCAATCAGCAACTATGTCAGTAACACGTCCATATCCTATGCTGCAATAGTGATCTTCAGAAAGTTGTGAAATTAACACTGAACTGAAAAGGTCATTTTTCAGTGGTATTCTCACATTTTACAAGGAATTAATCTCTCACTGTTCAAAGCAACTCTGCGAAGAAGCTTCATCTGATGAGATCTTCCACTTATCTGATCTAGGAGGTGCAGAGGTGCCATTTAATAATACTTCATTTCCCATCCACCCCCGTGCCACTTCACCCTAACCACTCCCTTTCTGCAACGATTTTTTCGCCAACACATGATGCGATATAAGGTGGCCATGGGTTTCTATTCTTTGACACTTCCACATAATTCTTCAGTTTCCTTTGTTAACCCGTTCACTCCTTGAAGGTTCTTCCATAAGAAAGAGCTTACATGAGCTCCAAGTTCTATAACCGTATAGAAGGTAGATCCCACTGGGCCGCAGGAGACTCCAAGAGGAAGATATGGCGGACCTTTCTAATTTAAAGATCACATGATGATATGCCACTTAATAAACTACACATGCAGGTACATTAGTCATTTCTATTTGATATTGCCACATTCTAGAGAGAGCAAAAAACCCTATCAGGATTCTCCACACCTGGTCTGGGAAATTGCATCCCATGGTGTTGGTGTGCTATACTTATGGACATGACACCCTCCATTCACAGGCTCTTGAAAGCCCTGCATGTGCTGGGAATGGCAGCATAGGTTCCCCATTAGTTCCACTGTGTCTGCATCATGTTAGGTGAGTAGTGAGGGTACCTTTCCCAGTCAGAGTCCATCCCGATTTCAAATTGCCAACTTGCAAAGATCTTGCTACTGTTTGTTTCATTTTTCAATCCCTCTAAATTATTGTTGCTTTGGTGATCCCACCCATGGCCTTGATGGCCTGATATTCAGCAATATCTGTTTTTGCATTAGTTATGATAAGACAGTGCTGACTATGTCTGCTTTGAAGCCCACAAAGGCTTTAAACATTACAGTGCAGTAGGACTTTTACTGCAGGTGATGGTCAAGGTTTGTTTGTGCTACTTATCTTACAAACACATCACTGCTACTTGCTAGATCTACCTCATGGTCTTAGCCTGTTCCTACACAAAGGTAGACTCCATCATATAGGGTGCTTCAAGGGAAGATAAAGGACACCCCCAATGAAAAAAAATGTCAAGATCTGCACTGGCCCAATAGAACAACACTCTGCTTCAGTACTAGCCAATGCTATTCAATTCTTGGACTACAATACTTCTAATGACAGCCTGGCCAGGAGTCAGCAAATGCCAAATGTACCCATCTGTCATAACAGCCCAAAACTGCATTTGATACCATGGTGTAGAACAATTTAGATGCATTTCTGGATTGACATCATATTGGTTTTCTACTATCACTTGGCATCAAGTCCATGAGGAGATTACCGTTTGATTCTCACCAGCTGACCCAAGCCCGCTTCCTCAAGCATCCCTGGAAGTGTACATTAGTTAAAGATGCATTTTCTACACTTTATTCCCCTTTGGTGAACAGGATCAAGTCTGCTCCATTCGAGATAATGGCCAAGTTCTATAATTCAGCGAGGATTAATTACATGTACAAAATCTGCCAGTACCAATTGATACATTTACCAATTTTACCACTGTGGTGCTGTTTCAGAATTAGACTGCAGTTACCAAGATAATTATGGGGCAAGAGAGGCCAATCAGCTTCTCTTAGTTAATCCATCCAAAAACATACTCAAGTTCCCTCCCTTACTCCTGCAAGGGCACTAATTTAAGACAGGCTTATTTATTATGGATGTCCAACCAGACTAGATTATGATCAGGCAAGCAGCTTTGAATCACAACTCATAGGAACATGGAAGTAGGCCACTGAGTCTGTTCTACCATTCAAAGAAACCATCCATCCCTGCTTGTTGACTTCTAGATGATTTGTTCAGATGCTACGGTATGCAGAATATCCAGACCGAAGCAGGGAATGATCAATGCACAAAGGAGCAATAAAACCATACACGAGATGCTGAAGACAATGCCAAAAAAGTTGGAGTGTGTCTGATAAAACTGGTCTTACATTAGTGCCGATGGCTGTGAGTTCTAAAGATCTATCAATTTACCAAATGTGTGGCCCTGGATGTTATTCTAACAGAAGATACAACAGGAACCAAGTCAACAGCTTTAGATGAATAGGTGCAAGAGCCAGCAGCTGTGGGTGCCTTTGAGATGACCTGATAGTCAGAAGAAGAAAAAAAAGTATACAACTTCCACCTATATAGTGCATTTAACATAGTAAAACATCCCAAGGTGCTGAGAAAGACAGACAGAGACAAACAACCCACAGGGACATTGATCAGACCAGGAGATCAGGTTTTAATCTGGAAATACTGAACAGAAGGGCCAAACAAAAATTCTATGTTTGAGAATTCAATCTCCGCTTTGTGCTTGCACAGCCTGATCTCAAGATCCAGAATCTGAAGTACATGGTAGGGTATTATACTAGAAGCAGATGCAGTATTTTTCTCTTAACCATCAACAAAAGACTCCAGGACTTCCCAACACTGGGAAAAGTGGTGGGTTAATTGGATGATGCAGGGTTGACAATAAGTTAGTACAGAATGACTTGCACGGATATTTAACATATATCCTACCAGCACATTATGAATGTAGCATGCAAACCAACTGCCAATACATATAGCTGTAGTTAAAAGCCCATCAGTACAAAGGCATTCCCACTAGGCAACATCTAGAATAGGGAAGAAAAAAATGAGACAAAAACTGGCAGTTTAGACAATCAAAAAGAAATGCAGTTGCAAGTGAACTGAAAGTTAAGTCAAGATTAACAGAAACAGAGTCTGGAACACAGGCAGGACACAGCCAGTGGTGGAACTTAGAAAATGTGCTCTGGCAGGAATTTAACTGCTTCTCTCAAATGACTGCTGCATCTTCAGAAAATCAGTGTAAACCCTGATCTTATGTGTAAATGGAAATGTGTAGATGCCGATCTCTCACCAAAGTTACAGCAGCCAATCGGGAGCATCCCCAAAAAAAATCAGACGTTAACTAGTAAAGAGGATTCCATTTTTTTTAAACGTGTAAACATATGAATAGCAAAGAGGATATAAATAAACACAATAACATAAAAGTTTTCTCATCATTACTTTCATCTTACATACAATTGCTGGGAAATATGCATCTACTGCAATGAGCGTTATTTGTTCTGCTAAGTATTCCCTGTGCTATTGATTTGTAAAGGGTGTTTTGGAGGTCACTGTCCTTCTCATCTTCCAATGGCTAGTTCCACTCACCACTGTGCAGATATTGTGCCTTTGTATTCAGAAGCAACGTGGGTGACTTCTCAATAATTCCAGACTTACTGATAAAACAGTGCTGAGACAAACCATTAATATAGAAACAGCTCCAACCTTTGCTCCTCCAAAACCCAGCCTATAGCATGTTTCACTCCCTTGAATAGTTTCACCTCATCAAAAATTTTGTCCAGAAACTAAAAGGTTTGTGGATCTGATGGTATGGGTCGTGGGTTCTTCGACCTAAGCACTAAAAGACTTCAGTTGTGCTGCCAGTCATTGGTAAATACTTTCAAGATGTTTTTGCAATGAAGATTTAGTTCAGGAATGCATCACTGATCTCAGAACTTCAAGCAAGGTCCTGTAAACTCACAGTAAAATATGTAAAACATGAACACAATGATACACGCCTAGCTTCACCATCACCCGCAAATCTCTGAAGTGAAAAACATGAAGACCTTCTATATTCATTGCGCAATTTAATTTTAAAATTGTTAATTGCATTTGGTTCCAGCCCTAACATCTTGAGATGCGGTTTCATGCATATTTTAGATCCTATGAATATGGAAAAGCAACTTACACATGGTGTGGCTCTCCAGTGTCTTAACTGAAACAGGAACCACAAGCTTGGGAGTGTCGATGTGGAGTTATACAGTGCTAGTCAAATAGAAATGACTGGAGAAATACTGCAATCTTAGTTCTGTATTCTTTGAATTATAGAAACTGCTACCCTGTTTTGATACTCAGAACTGATAGAGAATGATATAGCTAGTAGCTGGGCCATACAAGGTTTGTTCTATCTTCTGTGCTGAGTTTGCTGATTTCAGCCAGAGGACGGGTAGAATACAATTGGTTTCAGCCACCCAGTCACTGGAAAGAATTTCCACTTGGGTTTCTGATCTGCATTTCTACCCAGCAACCCTGGCCAAATGTCAAATGAGGTCAGGTTTGTGCCTGAACTGAACCCACAACCTCAAACAGCCTGCCAAACTCACAGTTGCAACTCACACATCAACACTGGCCGCTTGTGTGTGGTATGGAAGGAGTCAATGCGTTCAGGTGGGGAGAAACAAGAAAATTTCTTTAAAAAGAAACAAAACATTCAGAATACTTCAAAAGAAGAAAAGCAGCTATCTTTTGGAGGGCAGAGTTATAGGACGAGCTGTGCAATACTGAATAAGCTTGCGAGTTGTACTGCTAAAAATGCCATCCAACTGCCTCTTTTCCATGGAAGCAATAGCAGGATATACTGCAGGTTTGGACCAACAAACTCTATACAAAACTTTGGAGCCAAGAACTCAGTTGTACAATTCCCCTCCTTTACTGTGTAAAGTGAGACTAGTGGGCAAAAGGGTTAGTACACAGTTTTAAAGGTGGTTATGTCACGCAGCACTCTGGTGCTGCCATCTTAGATTATATAATTTGAAAACAGGTTAAAATTTTTCCCCCACTGCAATACATGAAAACCAAAATTTTTTTAATCCAACATTGATTTAAAAAAAATAAATTATCCATATTCTTGGGAAATCTCTGAATTGAATCATACAGTGACAGAACTAGTATGTGGCTGCATCCACAGACACGGGCATCACCTACGCTGCCCAGTAACCAAGTGATCAGTCACAGCCACAATGACTGGACAGCCTTACTGTACAGTCCAACAATCAACCAGGATCACCACTGATGACGCATTCAATCGTCTCCATTCTAATGCTATTTAAATAGATTTGGAAAAAAGAAAGCTGGTGTCATAGGACAATGCAGCACTTGCAGAAACGCTGGCGACCACCGCTCACTGATGCAGGAGGGGTCACTGGGGCGAAGTAAGCATGGACTTTGATGTTCGGTAAGTGTGTCTGCAATTTAAGAAACAAACAGGAGGGATAAGTCAGAACCAGGTTTTATGAACTAAACGTGTTGAAATCAGGCAAATAGCACAACGTTGTAATTAACTGCAGGTTAGGTCTAAACAGCATCCATTCAAGGCCAACGCCATCAATTCACATCTGTATGACATGCACTTACTGTGTGCCCACTTCCTGCTGTCAGAATGATTGGTACACTTCAAAGAAGGAAAGCGAGGTAGTGTGGTGGAGAAATTTTGGCAATGAATTCCTGAACTGAGGGCCCACTCCAGGGCTCATTGGGTAGCACACACACCAAGTCAGAAGGTTGTGGGTTCAAATCCCACACCAGAGACTTGATCCCAAAATCCAGGCTGACAGTCCAGTGCAGTACTGAAGGAGAGCTGCACTGTCAGAGGTGCTGACTTTCAGATGAAATGTGAAAAATGAGGCCACTTTTGTTCTCTCGTTCGGACGTAAAAGATCCCATTTTGAATTAAGAGAGTTTTCCCCAGCCTCCTGACCAAATAAATATCCTTCAAACAACATTACTCAATCAGATTATCTGGTCATTTATTACAATAGCGGCTGTAGGATATTGCTCTGCACAAACTGGCTACCTTGTTTTCCTACAGCGACTGCATTTCAAAAATAATTTTTTAAAAAAACTAGCTGTAAGAATCTTGGGGTCACGAAAGAAGCAATGGAAATACAAGTTTTTTTTTTAAATATCGCCATGTATAATACGTCAAAGTGTTAAAATAGAAAGAGAGTACTGTATATATTATATATATGTATATAAGCAAAACCCCATTTATCCGTCATGCTGTGGTTGCAGATCAGTGGCAGTAGATGGTGCTATCACTCAGTGATACCCATTTTGCTTTTCTTCTGTTTATTTTTAAATCTACCAGCACAATTTAAAAAGGGTTTAGCTGCTGCCTTCCTCCTGATCTACTGCCCTCGAATTTTAGACCTACCCCTATCATAGCAAATGTCTATCCAAATGTGAGCAGTATAACTATGCACAGAAAAAACTCCAGGAACATAAAGTACCCAGAACCAGTGTCTGCAATCCCTCAACTGACCTATCCACCAATAAAACTAGAGGTAAAAACAAAAAATTGCGGATGCTGGAAACCCAAAACAAAAACAGAATTACCTGGAAAAACTCAGCAGGTCTGGCAGCATCGGCGGAGAAGAAAATAGTTGACGCTTCGAGTCCTCATGACCCTTCAGCAGAACTGGGTGAATCCAAGGAGAGGGGTGAAATATAAGCCGGTTTAAGGTTGTGGGGGGTGGGGGGGAGAGAAGTGGAGGGGGGGGGGTGTGGTTGTAGGGACAAGCAAGCAGTGATAGGAGCAGATCATCAAAAGATGTCACAGACAAAAGAACAAAAGAACACATAGGTGTTGAAGTTAGTGATATTATCTAAACGAATGTGCTAATTAAGAATGGATGGTAGGGCACTCAAGGTACAGCTCTAGTGGGGGTGGGGGGGCATAAAAGATTTAAAAATATTTTAAAATGAAGGAAATAGGTGGGAAAAGAAAAATCTATATAAATTATTGAAAAACCAAAAGGAAGGGGGAAGAAACAGAAAGGGGGTGGGGATGGAGGAGGGAGTTCAAGATCTAAAGTTGTTGAATTCAATATTCAGTCCGGAAGGCTGTAAAGTGCCTAGTCGGAAGATGAGGTGCTGTTCCTCCACTTTGCGTTGGGCTTCACTGGAACAATGCAACAAGCCAAAGACAGACATGTGGGCAAGAGAGCAGGGTGGAGTGTTAAAATGGCAAGCGACAGGGAGGTTTGGGTCATTCTTGCGGACAGACCGTAGGTGTTCTGCAAAGCGGTCGCCCAGTTTACATTTGGTCTCTCCAATGTAGAGGAAACTGCATTGGGAGCAACGAATGCAGTAGACTAAGTTGGGGGAAATGCAAGTGAAATGCTGCTTCACTTGAAAGGAATGTTTGGGCCCTTGCACGGTGAGGAGAGAGGAAGTGAAAGGGCAGGTGTTGCATCTTTTGCGTGGGCATGGGGAGGTGCCATAGGTGTGGGGGTTGAGGAGTAGGGGGGGGATGGAGGAGTGGACCAGGGTGTCCCGGAGGGAACGATCCCTACGGAATGCTGACGGGGAGGGTGGGGGGAGGCTGGTGGTGAAAGGAAGATGCATTTGGTGGTGGCATCATGCTGGAGTTGGCGGAAATGGCAGAGGATGATCCTTTGAATGAGTTGGCTGGTGGGGTGATAAGTGAGGACAAGGGGGACCCTATCATGTTTCTGGGAGGGAGGAGAAGGCGTGAAGGTGGATGCACGGGAGATGGGCCGGACACGGTTGAGGGCCCTGTCAACGACCGTGGGTGGAAAACCTCGGTTAAGGAAGAAGGAGGACATGTCAGAGGAACTGTTTTTGAAGGTAGCATCATCAGAACAGATGCGACGGAGGTGAAGGAACTGAGAGAATGGGATGGAGTCCTTACAGGAAGCGGGGTGTGAGGAGCTGTAGTCGAGCTAGCTGTGGGAGTCGGTATGCTTGAAATGGATATTGGTGGACAGTCTATCACCAGAGATTGAGAAAGAGAGGTCAAAGAAGGGAAGGGAAGTATCAGAGATGGACCACGTGAAAATGATGGAGGGGTGGAGACTGGAAGCAAAATTAATAAATTATTCCAAGTCCCGACGAGAGCATGAAGTAGCACCGAAGTAATCATCGACGTACCGGAGAAAGAGTTGTGGAAGGGGGCCGGAGTAGGACTGGAACAAGGAATGTTCCACATACCCCATAAAGAGACAGGCATAGCTGGGGCCCATGTGGGTACCCATAGCCACACCTTTTATTTGGAGGAGGTGAGAAGAGTTAAAGGAGAAATTGTTCAGTGTGAGAACAAGTTCAGCCAGACGGAGGAGAGTAGTGGTGGATGGGGATTGTCCGGGCCTCTGTTCAAGGAAGAAGCTAAGGGCCCTCAGACCATCCTGGTGGGGAATGGAGGTGTAGAGGGATTGGACGTCCATGGTGAAGAGGAAGCGGTTGGGGCCAGGGAACTGGAAATTGTTGATGTGACGTAAGGTGTCAGAGGAATCACGGATGTAGGTGGGAAGGGACTGGACAAGGGGAGAGAGAAGGAGGTCAAGATAACGAGAAATGAGTTCCATGGGGCAGGAGCAAGCTGACACGATCGGTCTACCAGGACAGTTCTGTTTGTGGATTTTGGGTAGGGGGTAGAAGCGGGCTGTCTGAGGTTGGGCAACTATCAGGTTGGAAGCACCAACGGTCATTGACAGGGCCCTCAACCGTGTCCGGCACATCTCCTGTGTATCCGCCCTCACGCCTTCTCCTCCCTCCCAGAAAAATGATAGGTTCCCCCTTGTCCTCACTTATCACCCCACCAGCCTCCGCATTCAAAGGATCATCCTCCGCCATTTCCGCCACTCCAGCATGATGCCACCACCAAACACATCTTCCCTTCACCCCCCCTACCGGCGGCATTCCGTAGGGATCGTTCCCTCCGGGACACCCTGGTCCACTCCTCCATCACCCCCTACTCCTCAACCCCCACCTATGGCACCTCCCCATGCCCACGCAAAAGATGCAACACCTGCCCCTTCACTTCCTCTCTCCTCACCATCCAAGGGCCCAAACACTTTCAAGTGAAGCAGCATTTCACTTGCATTTCCCCCAACTTAGTCTACTGCAGTCGTTGCTCCCAATGCAGTCTCCTCTACATTGGAGAGACCAAACGTAAACTGGGCAACCGCTTTGCAGAACACCTGCGGTCTGTCCGCAAGAATGACCCAAACCTCCCCGTCGCTTGCCATTTTAACACTCCACCCTGCTCTCTTGCCCACATGTCTGTCCTTGGCCTGCTGCATTGTTCCAGTGAAGCCCAACGCAAAGTGGAGGAACAGCACCTCATCTGCCGACTAGGCACTTTACAGCCTTCCGGACTGAATATTGAATTCAACAACTTTAGATCTTGACCTCCCTCCTCCATCCCCACCCCCTTTCTGTTTCTTCCCCCTTCCTTTTGGTTTTTCAATAATTTATATAGATTTTTCTTTTCCCACCTATTTCCATTATTTTTAAATCTTTTATGCCCCCCCACCCCAACTAGAGCTATACCTTGAGTGCCCTACCATCCATTCTTAATTAGCACATTCGTTTAGATAATATCACCAACTTCAACACCTCTGTGTTCTTCTGTGACATTTTTTGATTATCTGCTCCTAACACTGCTTGCTTGTCCCTACAACCCCCCCCCCCCCCCCCCCCCCCAAGCCTTAAACCAGCTTATATTTCACCCCTCTCCTTGGATTCACCCAGTTCTGCTGAAGGGTCATGAGGACTCGAAACGTCAACTCTTTTCTTCTCCGCCGATGCTGCCAGACCTGCTGCATTTTTCCAGGTAATTCTGTTTTTGTAATAAAACTAGAGGTCTGATCTCCAGCCTGAACAGAAATCAACCCTTGAAAAGAATTAGACTCTGGATGACACATCCACAGTAAAGCATTACTGTCCTTACGAAATTCAATCCTCTGATTTGCATGAGAAACACCAAACAAGGCTCACTAGGATACAATAAAATCCTTTAAATATAAGGTGTGGAGTTGAGGACAAATAACTAGGTAGTAGTTACAATCTAATAAATGAAACAAATATGGCTCAAACATACAGAAGAGAACAACACGCTTACCCGAAGTCTCTTGATCCCAGCACGTGTTATCTGCTGACAGTCATACAGCTCTATCCTCTCCAGACTGTGACAGTTCTTTAGATGTTCGAGTGATGCGTCAGTGATCAGCGGACAGTTATCTAACTCAATCACTTCCAATCTATCATGAGCACAGGCCCCATTCCCAAGATGTCGAATTCCGTCATCAGTGATCAGTTCACAGTGCGATAAACTCTGCAATAGGGGGAAATGCGTTAGAAACATTAACTTAATTTGCGCAGTGCACTCGACATCAAAACTGACCCAAGCACTTTATAAAATAGAGATAAATGAGAAGATAAAACCGGTTCCATGCCAGGAAGGGGAGGACAAGGTAGGGTGACTGAAAGCTTGGTTAAAACAAGTTTCAAGAAGAATTCCCCAAGGCGGGAAGGGAACTGGAGAGGCAGAAGGGACTAGCGAGGGTGCTTCAGAAAATAGAGTTGAGTGGCAAAGAGAAGAGGAGGATGCACCTAAGTGCAGAGCCAGATGGGACTGGGGGAGGCAAAGGGAAAATCTAAAATGTAGGACTTGAAATCACTTTAAAATTCAGTTCCAAAGCACAAATTCCTCAAGTGTAAAAATAGTGCTTGCGTTAAAATCTGTTAAGTTCAGGTGCTATTACCCGAAATTCCTACTTAAAATGTTTCAATTTCTGCTTTATTTGTTTTTCTACCAAATGGAGGTTTCCTGCAAAGGGTGCTTAGTCACACTCCAAATATTTCAGAAACCTTTGCCTCCCAGCAGTTGTTGGGAAAGGGGGAGAAAAGGGAAAACAACATCAAGCAGAGGACAAATCCTAAGTCAGTAGCATAGAAAATTGAAACCCTTTACAGTAGAAACTGCAGTAGAATAAATGCACCTAATTAGGAAAAGCTAGCACAAGAACACCAGCAAGCCGTAATTCTCACTGGCAGAAATAAAAAAAACAGAGCCGTTAATGAAATGCAACCAGAGTTAGAGTGGCAGTAAAAAAAATTCAGACACATAAATCTAATGTTAAATTTTTATTATAGAACTTGTGCGTCTGACACTGTCAACTCCTTTTCTTTTATATGGTGTAAGCAGGACTTCTTTGGGGCAGAGTTAGACAGAGTTAAGACATGACGGGTCTGCTAATAGTAGATTTAAACTAAATCGATCATAAACAGCAGATTTGATAATCCAACAGTTGAACCACACAAGTACACAGTACTCAAGGTGCTACTGCTGATTGTCCTGCCAGCTTAAAGCACTGATGGAAATTTAAAGACCAGTCCTGCTATTTGGCTCAAGTTATCACTGCAAGCCAATGCCCCAATGGTCAAAGTGGTCTTTGCAGGACAAGCAGCAAGAAACTTGCCATTATTCTGTTCCAAACAGATTTAGTAGCCCCCAAGTCTTGACATGGGAGGGGATAGGGAGGAGAGAGGGGAAGAAAGGGAAAAGGCAAAGGGATAAAATAAAATAGAGCTAAGACTTGGCATGAAAACTATCACAGTGATTTGCAAATTGGAAAAAAAGAGATTTGTTTTCAATTATGTGCAAGTTAAAGTTTTGAGAGCACATCGAAATACCATAATTACACAAGAGCGCCTTATGTAAAGCGCCTCATTATGGTGAAAATTGGGTTCAGTGCTGTGTTAGCACAAGGAAGGCAGAAGTTCAGAGATCTTTGCTGATAAACATATTCAAACCTCTTAAGATGATTAAAGGAGTTGATAGACAGAAAACCATTTATCTTAATTCCTGTGGTGGGGAGCCCAAGCAATGGTATATAAAATTAGAGCTGGGCAGTTCAGGGGTGACATAAGGAAACACTTCTTCACAAACATGATAGCGGCAATCTAGAACTGAGCCTGTTGAGGCTGGGGATCAACTGGAAGTGTCACAATGGAGTCTGATAGAGGTAAGGGTAAGGGAATTAAGGGTTATGAAACCACAGTGAGTAAATGGAATTACGATTCAGATCAGCACATTCCAAATGAATGGTGGAACATGCTCAAGAAGCTGAATGACCTGCTCCTATTCCTATCGGCGTTTCTACTCACCAATACTTGAAGCCGTGGGCAGTAGATGGAAAGCTGAATTAAAGCATTGTCTGTAATCTGTCAGGGAGAAAAACAAAAGTAAACTGAATGAGTGAACGTAGGATATTGAAATACACTACTTCAAAACATCTGCTCTTAGACAGGGTTAGCAATTTCAATAGCTACATTGCCAATTTTTGGATGGAGAAGAAACAGTGCCTTTTTGGTAAGGGATAGAGCAATTCTTAAATGTTTCGATAATTGTTCAATTCACTGGTTGCAGTGGGGCACTTTCAGAGGAGAACGAAGTCATGTGGAACCAAAGTTATATTTAGGCCAGAGCCAGCAAGGGTGTCAAGTTTTCTTCCTTAAAGCACAGTACTGAACCAGTTGGGTTTTTCCAACAACCATGGAAACTTTGTGGTCACTCTTACGGGTACCAGCTTTGTATTTGCAGATTTATTTTATTTAAACTGAATTAACATTTTCAACCACCATGACTGAGCATACGCTTTCAGCATTACCAGTTGAATAGCTTAACTACTACACAATGGTACTCCTGAATGGGTTCGTGCTCCAAGTTATTATCCACTGATCTGGCCCACAGAGTCCTATGGAGACCCAGTTTCGAGCTGCCACGTCTGTTCTTACTCTGTTCCACTTAGCATGTTGTTAGGGCTGCTCTGCAAAATGGCCTAGCTGTGTTACTCTACACTGTACCACAGTTCAGGTCCCTATCCAAAGAATAGTTACTTGGGCAAGTAACATATATGAAGCCCTAACCTTGCAAACAGTCACTGTCTTCAGAAAAAGGGAGAAAATGGGATGCTGTTGGGGAAAGAATATCCTACTTTGTTACAAGTTGCACACGACACAAGCTGCATTTTCAGTAGCAGCTCTGTCACCACACAAATATGTTGTGAGGAAAACATTAAATTACGATTTGTACAAACAGAGTTTTGAATCGCTCCACAGTTTTCAGTTGAGCCGCCTTTACTTTTCCAGGGATCTACCAGCTCGCTGTTTTTGCAACCTTGCAAAAATAGGCATATCATGGATAAACTAACATTCAATAGCCAAAAGGTGACTTTATATTTTTCTATAATATAACAATTTAACTACTGGTTACTATGACTAGGTACTTCAGGAAGTTTTCCTTCTTCAGTGATAATGTCAGGCTGGAACGTGGTCAATGTTGTGTACCATGGTCCTAGAATTCCATGGCACCTAATAAACCTTTTTCAGGTAAACAAAGATAGATTTTTTTTCTTATTCTTTCATGGGATGTGGGCATCGCTGGCAAGGCCAGCATCTGTTGCTCAACCCTTAGTGTCCTCAAGGTTCCTCAGGAGTTCTATCCAGGGTTGGACAGCATGTTGTTTATTCATTAGAAGCAGAAATTTGTTAAATTGTATAATATGACATGAATCACAAGGGCACAATGAACTAAAAATAGACTGATTTTCTGTGAAATTCTTGCAAGGTTATATTTCATGAAGTGTATCAAAGCTTTTTTTTTTAAACAAAGTGTACCTTCAATCGCGAATCACAAAATGATGATGCAAGGGTTAAAAAAGCAAAGATACACAGCTTAGAAGCGTTTAAACATTTATATCTACTATCATGCCCAATAAAAGCATGTCATACTTATAACTTTAAACATGAACTGCATTCAGTTTAGAATTTTCTGGAACTACAATCTCTTTTAAAAATGGACATTAAAAGGTAGCTAAGATCGCTGCTGAGGGGCAGCTGACTTTTGCAATTTCTGCACACACTACCTCAAACACCTGGAAAGTTGAATGGCCATGGCTGGGGTGCCCCCCTTGAATGGGCAAACCAAGACAAAAGCCATCTGTGGAATTCACACCTTCTATTGTTTATGGACTTATCCAAAACTCAATGAATTTCGAGATTCCCTGTCTCAGAGTTTGAAACTTAAAGGGGGCTGTAAAGAAAGCAGTTCATCATAAAGTGAGCGTGAATAACCCCCATTCATTCTCCATTGGGCAGCAATGGCAGCTAACTTCAACTAATTCTTGGTGGACAATAGGAGTATTGATCATGTGATTGAAATTGGCTACAGGCAACTTAATAAGATTAAGAACCAGGGTGAATCAGAACCAGGCAGTCTGCAAGCAACAACTGCACAGACTACAGCTTAACAGACAGCAACATCTACGCCTTTAAAAACTGGAGAACGCAATACCTTAAGGTCTCCCAGCCTGCTCCTTTTCAAGTCCACCAGTGTGGAAACTTGACCTCCTGATAGGAAGACTACAATTAACTAACTTTGTGACCTGCTAAAAACCAATTCTTTGAGGGAATCCTGCAACAACTTTGATACAGTAGTCTGGTTACGGAATCCATCTAGGCTACTCTCAGGAGTGAAACACCTCCATTGGGCCTGCAATGCATGCTTTTCCTAAGACGAGCCAAAAACGTGAATTATGAACTACCCTTTCGTTTATGACTTGTAAAACGTACACTATTCTCTTTGACTATTTTTTCTCAAGTGTATGAGTGTGTGCGCCATGTGAGTGACATAGCATTAGACCTTCGGGGTAAATGCGTAAATAAATGATCCTCTTTATTTAAATACACAAGAGCTATCTGGTGGTTATTCAAATTGACCACACACTCAGGGGAGTTAAGAAACACACACAAACCTTCCTTTTAAAAACAACTGATTACAGACCTTAAGGGAAGGGGAATTGGAGTTTCAGTTCTCTCTCATCCCTGTCTGTAACACCACTTGGATCAGGGAACCAAAATATGGAAAGTCTGCAGTGGAAGACATGTTTAACATCCGCATAGAAAGCCAGCTCAATCTTCTTTGGGCCTCATTAACCATTTGTCTAAATAGTACTGGGCTTAGTATTGTTCCTTAAGTGCAAAGATCATGGATATTTTATTGCGATTATGCATGAAATTTTAGATCTAATCCATCAGTTTAACTAACTTGCCTCTGCATCATGTGGTTATAGTCTCTAGGTAGGGTTTGAACTCAAATAGGCCAACATGCCTGTGCGGCACTGAAAGGGTGCGATATTGTTAGGAGTGCCATCCTTTTGGATGTTCACCAGAAACCTCGTGCACTTCAGTGATTCAAGTTAGTGTTGAGCATCTCATGGTCAACATTCCCGCAACCCACCCCCACCTACCTGCCTCAACCACCACCAAAACAGATAAATTGTTCCTTCATCTCTCCATGGAATCCTGCTGGAACAGAATGCCACCTCTGGTTGCCCACATGAAGTTAACTGTAAGAAGTGCTTTGAAATGTTTGAACATAATAAGGTCCCAAACAAATGCAAGAATTATTTTATTATAGATACACAATGTGAAGTACTTTATTACTCATTCACAACATTGATAGATCAAGGCCTATCTGCAAATTATGGGTATCAATTCTGAACCTTGCTTTCCAAACTAAAGATGTTCACTTTCAGTAGCTGTCTAAGAAGGAAAAAGGTTTCTCTTGTTCAGTTAGATGTAATCTTGACCACATTGCTTGTGGTGCAGCTTATGGAGAATACTTGATGCATCTGATACTACTACTTTGTTTGGTTTCCACTGTGGTTCTGCAGCTGAAGACAAATCAAGCATCAGCTACAGCATTCCAATTCCAATCAATTAAGCATTGTAGCCTGGCATAAATTACTTAGTGGGTGGAAGCTGAACACAGAGCAATTTCTAGCTAGATAATCTGGAATGGGAGAATGCCATAATACAGTGGGGCACCAGGAACCCTGACTAGGAAGCAATAGCTTGGCATGAAATTGTTGCTGGATTCCTGTTGGGAAACAAAGAACTAGACTGTGACTTTCCTTTCCGGATAATAACAGATTTAATGCTGATCTTGCTGGAGTTAAAAATCAGCTCTGACTCCAAAAGTAAATTTGTCCTGTGTGGCAGAATGATCAAATTTAAGGACAATATCAGTTAATGACCTCGCCTGGTTGAAAGAATTAAAACGAACTGCATCCAATTCTCTGCATGAAAAGAAAACCCATCATGTGTGATCAAAGTCCAGTTCAGATTGGGACAGCACATCAGACTAATAAATGCAGCTCTGTGACTGGGCCAAGGCACAGAAGTCTTGGTTAACAGAGGTAAGCCCAGCTGCCATCTTGCCTCATTTCCACAATGACAACTCTGAACAATATAGGCAAAGCTAAAAACTGGAAGCTATATATACTCCAAGGGTTCCCAAACTGTGGGTCATGACATGAGATTTTGAGGTCGAGAGATCCGAGGCAGCTCAGGTTGGGTTTTGGCAGCTGCAAGGCCTCTTTAAATGTTCGTTATTTTTCCTGATGGGAGGTACTGCTTAATCATCTGTTCTCCGAGGTCTGATTGCCGCAAAACCAAAGCCTGTAAAAAAAAAGGTGCGCCTTTTCTACACCCCGCCAACCCCCTCCCCCCAGCATCACCAAAGAAAAACCCAGAGTTTTAATCACCCACTCCCATCCCGCTCAACAACTCTCTAATCTTCCCATCACCCCACCAGCAAACCCCCAACCCACCCAACCCCAAATTTTCACTCTGGGGTCACAACAAAGTCTGAGGCATTGAAATGTGGTCACATCAGGGAAATGTTTGGGAAGCACTGCAATATCATTAATCCATTCTTGGAATTAACACAAGGAGGAAGAATACAGCCATCGTTAGCCCATTCCAACTTCTTCTGGCAGGTGAAAAAATAACTTGCTATTGATATTAGCAGTGCCACTGGCTGGGAATTCACATTCACGGAACATAGAAACAGGAGTAGTCCATTCAGCCCCTCAAGCCTGTTCCGCCATTCAACTGATCATGGCTGATCATATACCTCAACCCCAGTTTTCCATGCTATTCCCAAATTCCTTGATGACATTAGTATCTAGAAAATCGATCGATCTCTGTCTTGTACATATTCAGTGACTGAGCTTCCACAGCCCTCTGGGCTAGAGAATTCCAAAGATTCACCATCCTCATTCATCATCACCATCCTTCCTGCAACTACCCCTTTGAGCCCTGTAAGAATTTTGTAAGTTTCAATGAGATCACCTCTCCTCACCCTAAACGCTAGAGGATACGACCCAGTCTCCTCAATCCCTCCTCACAGGACAATTCCACCATCCCAGAAATTAGCCTGGTGAACTTCTGCTGTACTCCCTCAATGGCAAGTATACGCTTCCTTAGGTAAAGGGACTAAAACCCCGTACACAATACTCAGATGCAGTCTAACCAAGGTTCTACACAGTTGAAGCAAGACACCTTTACTCCTGCACTCAAATCTCTTGCAATAAGGGCCAACATAACCATCTGCCTTCCTAATTGCTTGCTGTACCTGCGTGATAGCTTTTGTGGACTCATGAAGGACACCCAGGTCCCCTTTGGACACACCAACACCTCCCAATCGCTCACCATTCAAGAAATAACTCTGCACCTCCGTTCCTCTGACCGAAGTGGATAACCTCTCAATTATCCACATTATATTCCATCTGCCATGTTAGTGCCCACTCTCAAAGTCTGTCCAAATCCACTTGAAGCCTCTTTGCATCATCCTCAATACACATATTCCCACCTAGTTGTGTGTCATCAGCAAGTTTGGAAACATTACATTGAGTCCCCACATCCAAATCATTGATATAGATTGCGAATGGCTGGGGCCCAAGTATTGATCCTTGCTGTATCCCACTAGTCACAGCCTGGTATATGAGAATGACCCATCTATTCCTACGCTCTGTTTTCCATCCATTAACCAATCCTCAATCCAAGCCAGTACATTACCCCCTATCCCACATGCTCCATTTTGTTTACTAACTTGTGTGGGACCTTATCAAAAGCCTTCTGAAAATCCAAATACACCACATCCACTGGTGTGCCGCTAGTAACATCCTCAAAAAACTCCAGCTGGTTTGTCGAAACGATTTCCCTTTCATGATCCAGGCTGACTCTGCCCAATCAGATCATTACTTCCTTTCTGTCCAGATATCACATCCTTTATAATATATTCTAGCACTTTCCCCACTGCTGGCGTCAGGCTAATAGGTCTGTAGGTCCCGTTTTCTCTCTCCCTCCTTACGGTCACATTGGCTCAGATCTAGAAACACATTTAGAAAGAACTTGATGATATTCCTGGACAGTGATTAGCCTGCAGCAAAATTGTTGTAATCAGAAGAATCATAATAACTGTTCATTTCACAGAACAAAAGTTTGCAAAAGCTGAAAATTCAATCACCTGAACACATTCTTCCAGGTCCATCTTCTCAAGTTCATGGCAATTCTGCAAATAGAAGCAGGCTGTATTAAAGGTAAAAAGAAAAATTGCAGACTCCCCTGCTCCCCAGTATGCTTATTTGTACAGCAGCCTTTTTTTGGGGGGGGGTCCAGAACAATCTGCAGGGCCTGTTTTAGGCCTTTTTACACCTAAACGTTGAATCATTTTCAACAAATCAAAAATTCAAGCGAGAGAAAAATCCGATCTTCAGTGACACTTCAGATAACGTACGAGACTGGAAGTCCTTGTTTTACCTCTCTTGGGCTAAGGTGACACTTTGTCGCAAGTATTAGCCAGACCACCTCACACCAAGCACAGTCATAGATTCATCCTGAGCAATGGCTCTTTCTGAGTAACACTTCATCAAAAAAAAGAAAACAGCCTCTGTGATACTGATGACTTAATGCACATTGCTCAAGTGTATATTTTTCAGAGACTAACCATCTACCCTCCAGGCATACAAAACATCAATTTAACACACAAGGCTACACTTGGGACATCTGTGCACTTACCCGGGCTAACGTCGTAAATCCCACGTCTGTTAACTGTGAACATCTAGCAATCTCTAATATCCTGAGAAATAAAAACAAAATCTGTTAAAAGGGAAAACTTGTGTGACAATCTCACTATTTTACCCTTTTTGGTCTATGTCTGTGGTTTTACATCATTACATGTACAAGTGGTAACATTAGAGATGAATGTTCTATTTCAAAAAGTACTTCATTGGTGATAAAAGCACTTAGGAGATGTCCTGTGATTGTGAAAAACACTATAAATGCAATTTATTTTCTTTATCATGTTGTCAGCTCAAGTCAATTTGGTTGAAGGAAATTTTGTTAAACGTTAACCTGTTATTTCTTTTTCTACTGCAAACAAGATCAGCAGTGTATGTTCAGCAGTTTATGATTTTATTCCAGTATTCACAGGGTTTCTTTTCTTTTTACGTTCTATACAGTTTGAATTTAGCACTGTGCACTGTGAATTGAAAAACATAGATCTGACACAGCAAAGCTTTCAGGATCCAGGTACCTCTAATGGTCTCAGCTGACAGAAACTCCCAGTCGCTCCAGTGAATGTTGTTGATAGGGGACTGAGACAGACAATCATTCAAAAAGCAAAACAAAACGTTATGAGAAAGTACATAAAAAGGGGCACTTCTTTCTTATGGCTGATGTAAATGTAGAACAACAATTATAATTTTACATTCAGGTGGTTAAGCTAGATCATTGCATCAGGGAGTAGCACTAAAAGGTCATTACTCAGCTGCTTCTGCTTATGTGTAGTTAACAGACTGTGCCTACCTAAGTCGAATGCAATTTTGTCCTAATGCATTCAAAATAGCATCGGTGATATTACTGCAGCCAGAGACGCAGAGTGACTGTAGTTTATGACATCCTCTGCAAATTGTAATCAGTCCCTCGTCTGTGATTTGCTGCAAAATGACACAAAAACAGTAAATACTTACAGGTGAGGGGATGATGTAACACAACGTTGTGTCATGAAGTACAAAGATTGGTACATTTGCTTGTGTGATTTGCTCGACAGATTCCCAATCTTTCCATGTAGAGCTGGGGGAAGGGGGAAATAAAAGCAGTACAACATATGCCCATTTTTCAAAACTTCTGGCTGGCTGGTTCCACAGCAGAATCAGCAGATTACTGAGAGCAAGTCACTTTGCTTGTCTTGCCTGTCAGGAAACAGGATATGTTGTTGGAAGGGGAGAGAAAAAAGGAGCAGCTAAGAGGAGCAAAGAAAAATCAAGCTGATGGTGAAACATTAGATAGAAACATTAAATAGAATGCAAATTCCCCTAGCCTCAGAACTACATTTTGAAGGGTTAAAACACTAGTGATTTTAGTGGTGAGGGCAATTGTATTTCTGCAGATGGAAAGTATCAAGGAGGGAGAAGGGAAGTGGTTGGGTGTTGAAATGAAACATAGGCAGACTTGTTAGGTCAAATAGCATTTTTCTACTTCTAATAGTTCTGATCTTCCTCCCAGTAATGAGGACCAAAACATTATGACATTTCCACAAAAACAAGTTCAAAGACACAAATTACACCCAGCTGGAGGACTGCCTGCACAATAAACTGCAATTATACATTTATATCAACTATAAAAAAAAGATTAAGATGGGTCTCGCAGAATAATTGAGAAATTTAAGGCAACATTGGAGATTCTAAATGAAAGAGGAAATGGTTCTCAAATGATTCAACTTATGCGCTCTGCCTATGAGGAAGTGCTGTAAAGGCTAATTTCCCCAAAATTCACAGAGCAAGTACAAGAAACTCCACTTGTAAATTAGCCAGAGTGGACGAAGGAACATAGGATTTCACCATGGTGAAATCCTATCAGTGACTGGTGGTTTAGAAAAGGAAAAGAGGGAGATGCATTTTTTTTTAATACATCAGGTAAGGAGCAAATAAGAGAAGAGAATCACAGCTCTGCAAAGTGGTCTGAGTAAATGGCACTTATTAAAATTAAAGTGGGATTAAAACACTTCCACCACCATGTTTCATGGTAGTTATTTCATTGCAGTGTCTGCAAAGTTCACTGACTGCACCATTTACAATTAGGAGCAATATTACAAAAAGCTGTCAGCACTCTATGATCTTTTATGAAAGGTAAGTACTCACATATCAAGAATATCTGATTTAATTGGTAATGGTGGAATAAAATTGAAAACATATTAAAAGACTAGCTTAAACAGAGCTTTTCAGGTTCCTGATGTCTCAGAGCTACACAGGCCAAAAAACTCCCAGGTTCCAAGCCTGGACTGTGCCGAGTTAACAGACAGCAGCTGGAGAGGCACAATTGTTTGCAGCACTGTAATTAGGTGAATGGGAATGAGGGAGAGTCATCACCATGCAGCAATCCCTGCTGGATCTCTCTGCATGTCAATGCTGGCGAAAGATAGGATCTGATCAGCTAGGATGCCCTTCGCAGCTCTAGACAGGCTCTGGCACTTGGGCAAAGAGTCAAGGGTATCAGCTCTAGAACCCCACCCTAGTGAGGCAGCAAATCTTTTCCAAGAAAAGTAAGGCGGTGGAGAAAATGTGAAGGAAAATTATAAGAATAGCTGACTAAGATTCGGAGACCCAGCTTTATTTATTTATTCGTTCATGGGATGTGGGTGTCACTGGAAAGACTAGCATTTGTTGCCCAGCCCTAATTGCCCTTAAGGTGGTGGTGAGCTGCCTTCTTGAACTGCTGCAGTCCATGTGGTGTAGGTACAACCACAGTGCTGTTAGGGAAGGAGTTCCAGGATTATGTAGGAATTGCAATATAGTTCCAAGTCAGGATGGCAAGTGGCTTTGAGGGGAACTTGCAGGTGGTTGTGTTCCCATGCTTCTGCTGTCCTGGTTCTTCTAGCTGGTAGAGGTTGCGGGTTCGGAAGGTGATGTTGAAGGAGCCACGGTGAGTTGCTGCAGTGCATCTTGTAAATGATACACACTGCTGCCACTCTACATCAGTAGTGGAGTGAGTGAGTTTTTAAGGTGTGGATGGGGTGCAAATCAAGAAAGACTGCTTTATCCTGAGTAGTGTTGAACTTATTTAGTTTTGTTGGAGCTGCGCTCATCGGGCAAGGGGAGAGCATTCCATCACACTCCTGACTTATGCCTTGTAGATGGTGGACAGGCTTTGGAGAGTCAGGAGGTGAGTTTCATACTGCAGAATTCCCAGCCTCTGACCTGTTCTTGTAGCCACATGCTGGTCCAGTTCAGCTTCTGGTCAATGGTAGCCCCCAGATGTTGATGCTGGGGGATTCAGTAATGATAACGCCATTGAGTGTCAAAGGAAGATGGTTAGATACTCTCTTGTTGG
Source organism: Carcharodon carcharias (assembly GCF_017639515.1). NCBI lineage: Eukaryota > Metazoa > Chordata > Chondrichthyes > Lamniformes > Lamnidae > Carcharodon > Carcharodon carcharias. The sequence goes on from NC_054489.1 coordinate 11,408,549, forward strand.
AGATGGTCATTGCCTGCTACTCATGTAGCACGAATGTTATTTGCCACTTATCAGCCAAGCCTGAATGTTGTCCAGGTCTTGCTGCATATGGACATGGTCAGATTCAGTGCTTGAGAAATCGTGAATGGTGCTGAACGGTGCAATTATCAGCAAACATCCCCACTGCTTATGAAGGAGGAAAGGTCATTGATGAAGCAGCTGAAGATCACTGGGCTGAGGACACTCCTGTTCAGGTACTCCTGTAGCGATGTCCTGGGACTGAGGTGATTGACCTCCAACAACCACACCCATCTTGCTTGCATTGGGTATGACTCGAACCAGTGGAGAATTTTCCCGACACCCCAACTTCGATTCCCCATGACACTAGTTTTGCTAGGGCTCCTTCATGCCACATCGTGCCTTGACATCAAGGACAGTCACCCACATCTCATCCCACCGAATGAGTTATTAAAAGGTTAAACAGGTCCAAATTGCACATTAAAATATTCAAAGTATGGGTATAAACATTCCAAAAAGAATTATAAAACAACTCAAGTTGGAAAATTGGCTGTGAGCTGCACACAAATCTGACCAATAATTGATACAATGCAACAATTTTAAGCGAAAGTAACATTTTTTATGAGAGACTTTCACAAGATACATTTTGCTCTCCTAGAAAGCACAGAAGTTTAATGATGCCTAGAATTATTTTCTTGCAAATGTTTTAAAGAGTTGTTTCATGTCTTCCGATGTACTTACGGAGCAAGTCTGTAGGTTCAGTGTGACTAGCTCAGGACAGTGAGCACCAATGTATTTCAGAGCTTCATCTTCTAGCTATATATATATATAAAACAAACAGGTACAACAAAATAGTCATCTAACAAATCAGCCATTGTTGACTAAAAGAGAACCTCTGTCAACTACAATTCAATTACAAAAAAATATGCTAATTTAGTCATTGTGATATCCAAGCCTCAGGAGAAAGTAAGCAAGGTACTAAAGAAATCTCAATTGTGCTAGCCATGTTACGCCACTTTTGAAAACTGGGACATCATTAATCATTGCATCACTACACTTTTGAGTTTGAGGAACCCAAGTGCCTCGTAACACTTCATACTGACTAGCCAGTTAAAAAGTAATCCCATGCAAAGGTCCAATCTTTGAAGTGTCTCAAAAATGTATTCCATAAGTGAAAACACAGGTGGGGGGTGGGGAGGGAGATCAGGACAAGATGGAGGGTGGTGGTGGGTCAGGACAAGATGGGGGCAGTGTTGGTGGTGGTGGTGGTGGGGGGGGGGGGGGGGGGGGGGGGGGGGGGGGGGGCGCGGCGGTGTTGAGACGGAAGCTATGTGTAACACTGAACTGGTTCCTGTAATGACTATAATTCTGCGGAGAATGCATTATGCACAAATGTGGAATGGGGGTTATCAGCCATATTAAGGAAACATTTTCTTCATTTAGAGTATTGGCTGCCCACTAAATAATGTTTAGTCAAAGTTGATTTTGGTTCATTTGTTCCAGTAAAAGTCTTACAACTTGAATTGCGATTCCTTTAAGTCACTCAGTGAGAATTCAAATCTCTTTTCTAAAAGTTATCGGTCTCCAAGGGGTCATAACAAAGGCCCAGATCTTCCGGTCTCCACATGGTCATGCCTCGTAGGTGCCCTGGAAGATGTGCTGGGGGTCCCCTTGGAAGGCTCAACACAAGGACTCCGTGGGATTCGACCAGGAAGCTTCAGCTTCCGATGGACAATTCCACTGCATCCAGAACCCTCTGAAAAAGTCTCCAACTCTGAGGTAGAGTCAGTGCCTTTGGAAGGTTCCGACTCACTTACCAGAATAGTTACCCGGGAAGGTTAGACTGAAAGAAACCAGGTCTAATCCTGGGCAACTTTACAACCCACACCTCCACCCTGCAATGCACTGACTTTCTGACTCTACCATCCTGATCTGACTTGACCACTCTGCTCAGCTGGCACCCTACCCACCCTGCCACCTACCTCACACAAATTCACTAACACACTGAAAAGCTATTTAAATTTTCAGCTGCTTTTCAGTGTTAGGAATGAAGGCTTGCCAAAATACAGCAACTAGTGCTGTAAAAAGTGTGTGGGGGAGGGGTGGGGGGGAGAACTTGGCTTTCTCCCACGATTCTGCCCTACAAAGAAGGACTCAGAGAACAGGTACTGTTCGGTACAATACTGGTTTCTGTCGAGGCACAGTTCCGAAGTCCAGGCAAGAAACATGGAGCTCAGGCTCTGCGTAAAAACAGTAGGAGACAAGTGGCAATCTGATTGCCACTCCTTGGAAGTTTTGGCCCAAAGCATTTTCAGCTATGCACCACACTAAACTTTCATAGTGTAGACCAAGCATAAACCTGAACTAATTATGAACTGAACAGGTTCTTTGCTTGAGGATGGCACACTTCACTATACTCTGGTAGCAGGTTGGCACTGATTCTAGATTAAGGCTTCATTTACATTTTCACTGCAACTTCAGTGCAAAGCAATTTTGCTTCACACAAGTACTATTGTCATACTGGAAATTACAAAATAGTAATGGAAGTGGTAAGGTTTGGCATTGGAGGGCATGAGGGCCCACAGAGATTGTTTGGGGGGCTACCTAGACCACCCAGCCCAACAGGGCCATGTGGTGTTCATGCTCCACTTCAGCTTCCTTCCACCCATCTTCACCTAACCCCATCAATGTATTCTACTCTGTTCTCTCTCATCTGCTTATCTAGCATCCATTTGAATCCAACTATGCTACTCACCTCAACTAGCTCTTGTGGCATTAAGTTCCATATTCTAACCAGTCTCTGGGTAAAGAAGCTTCTTCTGAATTCCCTGTTGGATTTATTAGCAATTACCTTATATTTGTAAGTCTGATCTCACTCAAGCAGAAAAACTTCTCTACCCTCCCAAACTCTTTCAAAATTTTGAAAATGAAGCCTAAAGCCTGGATTTTCATCCTCAAGGCTGGTAGCGAGAGTTGGGAAACTTCCTGGCTCGGCCTACCCACCTCAGGAGAAAGTGCCCGCAAAGGCAGGATTTTACTGTGGAGGTTGTGGGGGCGGACTAGGGTTGGATCAGACAACCCAGGGAAAAAGTCAGAGGCAGCCATTGGGGCTGGCTCCTGGGCTGTTCAAAAGGCCCACCTCAGTGCCTCAGTTAAAGTAAAAACAAAAAGGCCCTCCAGCCCTCATGCCCCACACACTCCCCATGCCCCAACCATGCCACGTCATGCCCTCCACCCATCCCCTACGGCACTCACCAACCCCCATGGCCCCTCATGCCAAGCTATGCCCCTCAAACAACCCATATGGCCCCTCATGCCCCTCTTGCCAGGGTATGCGCCCCAATCTACTATGGCCTCTCATGATTTCCAATGCCAAGCTATAGCACTTCCATGTCCACTCACCTACTATACACTCTTTAGAAGCAATGAATCCAATAGTGAGTAGAATGTGTTAAAATGCTTTAAAAACATTCATTGATAACTTTCCACTTTCTTAAAAAAAACTTTTTACTACAGGCCAATAAGAATATCAATTATCCAGTCTCTTTAAAGTTTCAACAGCTGAAACCACAAGCACTTGAAACCTCTCAACTTTGTGTAAACAAACCATTGTGAAATTAACAGCAGAGATCAAAGAGCCAGATCTGTCAAACAAGCAATGTTTTCTCTGGGGCTCCGGCATTTCAACAGCCTAATGGATTTCTGAGCTCTCAGCCAAGCTTGCTTCTTTACAGTTTATGGGGTATGGTGGATGAAATGGGTTTGGAAGTGCCATAACTTGGCATGGGGATTGCGGGGGGTGGGGGGGGAGATAAGGTGCCATTGGGAGTGGGTGGGGGCATATCTTGGCATTGGGGGGGGAGGCATGAAGAGGACCTTTTGAACTTAACCTTTTAAAAGGTCCCCTCATACAGACAATGTTCACTACACCTCTGAGGTGCTGTGAGCCACGACTCATTGCAAACTTGACCCAACTCCATGAAAATTGCAGAGGACTAGGGCATTCCCATCCCAGGTTGGGAGTGCAGGGTGTCGGCTTTTGACCCAAGTCAATTGGAAACCCTGGGAATGGGATCGGGAATCCCAGAATTGGGTCCTGCGACTATTTTTAAAGGGCTTCCAAGTCATTCCAACTGAGTAAAAATTCAAGCCTAACTCTGGATAAATTCCAAAAAAAAACATCTTTTCATCATTGGAATCTAATCGAGGGAAGCAGGCTTCAGCAAGTGACACCAATGGGTAATAGATGGCCACACATTTTGTCATAAATCACAAACTTGAAAAGAAACAGGAACAAGAGCAGGCCACTCAGCCCTTCAGGCCTAGTCATTTAACTCGACCATGGCTGATCTGTATCTTAACAGCATTTAACCCACCTTGATTTCATATATCTTAATACCTTGACCTAGCAAAAATCTATCAATTTCAGGTTTGAAAATTTCAATTGAAACCCCAGCCTCAACAGCTTTTTGGGGGAGGGAGCTCTAGGTTTTCCACTTCCCTTGTGTGAATAAATGCTTCCTGGCATCATTAGTGGCCTTGTTTTCATTTTAAGGTCATGCCTAAAGGGCGAGAATTGTAAAGTTGAAGATTGCAAGTTAATATAAATACTGAAATGCCTGTGTGCAGCTTTGTAATTCCAAGACAATAATTATTGAATTACTTCTGTAACATTCCAGTTCAATCATTGTTGGAATCAATTTGCTATAAATCATAATAAACACAAGACCAACAGAAAATAAGCTAAAGAGAATTTTGCATTTTAAGATGCCAATCAGACTTTAACATTTAAAAAAAAATCTTTTTAATATTGTAAATATTCAGTGGCTAGAGATCTCTTTAGCTCAGAAGAAGGGTCATACAGACTTGAAACTTTAACTCTGTTTCTCTCTCCACAGATGCTGCCAGACCCACTGAGTTTTTCCAGCATTTTCTGTTTTTATTACAGCATTTACAGTATTTTGCTTTTTTTTTTAAAACATCAGTGTTGTTCTGGCAACCACACAACATAATCCATTTATATGATGGATCATTACACAGACCTGCGTGCATCCTTTAAGAAACAGAGCCTTCAATCCACCGCAGCCTCTCACCAGTGCCTGTATCCCATCCTTCGTCACCTGATCACACCAGGATATATTCAGCTGTTCTAGGAGTGGACACCCCTCACTGTAAACAAACACAACTCTTCATGAATAATTGTAGACATGCAACAATGGTGAAAAATTGCATTTGGAATTTTAAACGATATAAAGCATAGGTTCACTGATCCCGAGCTTGCAGCAAGAAAGCCTTATTCACTAGGAGAACATGTTGGTGAAGGACTACAATGCTGCACTGCCAATTCTCTAATCAAAGCACGAAATGCAGGATCACTGAATAAACCCCAATGAGATAATGACATCAGTGGAGTGAAAAACATTACTCTCTTTATCATGCTAAAAATGACAAAAAGCAAAACATTGTCATTTAAAATCAGCTAACTATAGGATAAGAGTTTGCAATGTATTATGAGGTTGGACCACAAGATGCTGACAGCATTAAAAGTCATGAGGACCAAATTCAAATGGTTTAAGTCAACCTCAACATGCATCACGTTTACACATTACAGTGCATATATTATTCAAAATTACCAACATTTATGTGTTCATTCTTGCCCCACTATCAGAAATCAGAGATAATTTGGCAAGCAATGATACTGTGCCATGTGATTACTTAACAATGGCATGGTACTTAGAAGATACAACGAGTGTTTATTTTATTTTGTCTATTATTTGAGAGCTAGCCATTGTACAAAAACATTCCAGAGCGTTAGTTTTCACACGTACACTGATGACACCCAGTTCTGGCTCACAATACAAAATAAAAATACCTGGAAAAACTCAGCAGGTCTGACAGCACCTGCAGAGAGGAACAGGGTTAGCGTTTCGAGTCCGTATGACTCTTCAACAGAACTTCTGTTGAAGAGAGTCACACTTCTGTTGAAGAGTCAAACGGACTCGAAACGCTAACCGTGTTCCTCTCCGCAGGTGCTGTCAGACCTGCTGAGTTTTTCCAGGTATTTTTATTTTTGTTTTGGATTTCCAGCATCCGCAGTTTTTTTGCTTTTATCCAGCTCACAATACCTCTCTCATCTCCTCCATTGTTGCTAGATTATCAGACTGCTTATCTGACAGCCAATTCTGGGTGAACAGGAATTTCTTCTCATTAAATATTGGAAAGACCAAATACATTGTATTCAGTCCACATTCAAAACTCTGCTCCCTAACTACTGACCCCATCCAGTTCCCTGACAACATTCTGAGACTAAACCAGTCTGTTTGCAACCTTGGTGTCACATTTGACTCCAAGATGAATTCCAGCCACATGGCATCACTAAGACCGCCTATTTCCATCTCAGTAATATCAGCTGATATCACCACCATCTCAGTTCACCTGCTGTGAAATCCTCATTCATGCCTTTGTTATCTCTAGACGTGACTATTCCTATGCACCCCCAGCCAGTCTCCCATTTCTCCCCTCTATGAACTCAAGGACGTCCAAATGTCTGCTGCCCTTCTCTTAACTAGCGCCCAAGTCCCATTCACCTCCCACCTCTGTGCTCAATGACCTAGGTTGGGTCTCTGTCAAAAACATCTTGATTTTAAAATTCTTCTCCCTGTTTGCAAATCCCTCCCTGGTCTTGCCCTCACTATCTCCATAATCTCCTCCAGTCTCACAACCCCCTCATATATCTACACTCATCTAATTCTGGCATCCCCAATTTTAATCGCTCCACCATTGATGGCCTTGCTTTCAGTTGCCTAGGCCTTAAGCTCTAGAATTCGCTCCTTACACCTCTCTGCCTCATCTCCCTCCTTTAAGACACTCCTTCAAACCCAACTCTTCGATTAAGTTGTTGGTCATCTAACCTAATATCTCATTTGGCTCAGTGTCATATTTTTGTTTTATGTTGCTCCTATGAAGCGCCTTGGAATGTTTAATTACATTAAAGCGCTATACAAATACGTTATTGTTGTTGATTGGGTCTGGGAAATTGCAGCCACTTGACTGTTTGAGTAATCACTCTCAAACTTCCTTTCAAATCTTTTCTGCAGTCTACGCACCCCACCCTCATGCACATGCAACTCACTGAGCAATGTCATCGAAGATCTGTTAATACATTACAAGAGAGAGAGAAGTGCAACTTTAATTTCCCTTGTGGCTCAGACATGTAAATATACCATTCTTATTGTGGCTGTAGTGCTTTAAAAACAAACTTCCTCTTACAGCCATACTGATAGAGGTACACACTTGCCTTGCTAATCTACTGCAAATGACTCCCTTAGGATATGAAAGATATTAAAAAGGAAAAGGCTCTCCAGGGAAAATCATGATATTCAGAAATTGGAACCTTCCAATTATGGAAGCTGCAATTTCATTGCAAATAAATTAAACCAATGCACAAGATTAAAAAGTGCTCAAGACTGTGATTAATCTAATCTGAGAGTTTAGTTGTCACTAATATAGACACGTTCCAGGTGGTTTACAGTTTATGGTACAAATTCTAAACTTGCACCCAATTACATTACACACTTATAACACATTTCCTAGGTTTAATTCAATCTCAGGAAGCAGGCATGGCCAGCAAGGCCAGCGTTTATTGCCCATTCCTCATTGCTATAAAGCTGGTAATGGGCCGCCTTCATCTTGAATTGCCATTCTATGTAGTGGTTTGATACAACTGAGTAGCTTGCTAGGCCACTTCAGAGTGCAGTCAAGGGTCAACCACATTGGTGTGTGGCTGGAATCGCATGACAAGAATGGTAGGTGTCCCTCCTCAGTGGATGTTAGTGAAACATTTGTTTTTTGATAAAAATTGTAAACCAAAAGCTTCAGGGTCACTCCAAACTGAATTGTCAAACTGAAAGGTGGGATTTGAGCTCATGTACTCTGGTTAATAGCTGAGTGTTCCAATTCTTAAAAATGTTGGCTCCAAATTTGAAAAGTCACCAAGTTAATAAGAATTTTGTTGCCTCAGTCTTCTTTTCTATCCTCCATTTTGTAAGCATTCCCACCACACCGAGGAGCCTGGGTATCAAAGAGCAGGTCAACGGGGTGGGGGGGGGGGGGAGGGGGAAAGTTAACCTTTGGCGGGGTTACATCCAATAGGTTAAGCTAAAACTGTCAGGTTTCCCACATGGCAAGGACCTCCACCCGCTGTGGGTTAAATACCAGTGGCGATAGGTTTGCCCTAAAGTGGCCATTAATTAACTGCCTCAATAGGCCGCCAGACACCTCCCCTGCCCCCATAAAATTTCAGGCAGGTCGGGGGCAGACATGCATGGTAGCGGGGAGGCCACTCACTGGACTTTATGTGCCTCACTCACCTTCAAACCTGCCAGCGGGGCAGTGTAAAATCCAAGACATAATTTCTCTGTTGCTGATTGGATGTCATGAAAATATGCCCCTCTTAGAAGATACTTCAGCCATTACATACTGGTCCTTATCATGATCCAAATTTTTTTTAGAATTATGATTATGCATTTAAAATAGCTGGATCTCTAAATTTGTTAATTCAGCAATTTACCAAAATTCATTACCTATTACAGGCACGAATTGAGAGTTATAGACACAGAAAAACCAAGCACTTACAAGCCACACAAAGTAAGTTAAATAAACACGAAATGAATCAGACTGAAGTTGTGCATTACTGGAACTCACCTCAGAGCTTTCAAAGAAAGGTTTGTGATAGATGTGCATGAAGCTAGGTCTAGACTTCTTAGCTTGGAGCAGAATTTACTTAGACTAGTACAGGTTCTGTAAAACAAGTACAACCCAAGTTATCAAGAAGCCAGTCCCCATTCCACCTCCAAATTTTATTATTTGAGAGCAATTCTCCAATGACTTTGATGAGGATCCACCCTCCTTTGTTCTCTCCATAGTTGCTACCTGACCTACTGAATAGTTCCAGCATTGTCTCATCTCTTCAATAATGGCAACAGCAGGCAGGTGAAACCCTCACAACCAGTGTTTTGCTTAACGGCAAGGTTTGCTTTCATGAAAACCTCACTTGCTGAGATAAGTTAATTGCACTCCATCTAAAGAGTAAAGTCATTGGGAAAAATGAAATGATCATTCAGCATTTTAATTTCCTGCACTATTGTTTGAAGAGTGATGAGAGTTGGGAACCAGGGTTAGATGGGATGTGCAACCTGACATTGAAAAGGAACAAAATTAACTTCAGCAACCGTAATTACAATTAATCGAGGTGCTTTAGCACATTATGCAATTTCTACTGTGCACACCAATTTATCTTAGCCACAGCACCTGGCTGAATAATTGGACTGGAAAATTACAAATGCCTCTCCATTATCTAAGAAGGGTAGGAAAGAGAAAATCGGGTAGCTACAGACCTGTCAGTCCCTCATCAGTTGTGAGAAATTAGTAGAATCGGGCAATCAGGACAAGCTGACTAAGTACTTGGGCCATTTGAGTTGATCAGAGAGCCTTCTTAAATTTCGGAAAAGTCATGCCTGACGAATTTAGTTGATTTTTTTTTTTAAAAGGAAGTTACCAACAAAGTCAACTCACAAAAGCCTATGGATGATGTCTGCATGGAGTTACAGAACCGCTTTGTAAGGTTCCTCCAAGAGGGATTATTAGTAAAAATAAAAGAAATGTTCATGGTAACCTTGTGGCGTGGTTTAGAAATTGTTTCAGAAGTAGAAGAGTAAATAGTTATAAGGAGCGTGCACTCTGATTGGTGAGATGTGACTAGTGGTGCCCCAGGGATCTATGGTCACACCTCAGCTTTTCACTACATTTATAAATGATGTAGGAAAAAGGAATCGAGTTGTATATCCAAATTTACTGATGACACTAAGTTAGGTGGCTCAGTAAAGAATGTATTCGGAAACAGGAAGTTGCAAAACAACATTGATAGATTAAGTGAGTGGGAAAAAATGTGGCAAATGGAGGTTAATGTGGAGAAGTGTGAAGCCATCCACTTTGGACCTAAGAAAGATAGGTCAAGGTATTTTCCAAATGGTATGAAGCTAAAGAATTCTGGAGGAGCATAGAGATTTGGTGCTCATATATGTATAAATTACTTAAAGCTTGTGGTCAGATACAAAAAGCCTAATGGAATACTGGCCTTAACCCGAACTGGGCTGAAGTACAAAGGGTAGGAAGTTATGCTTCAGCTGTACAAAGCCTTAATCAGGCCCCTTCTAGAGTACTGCATTCAGTTTTGGGCCCTAAATCTCATGAAAGATATAATTAGCTTCGGAGGGGGAGTAGCACTGATGCGCCAGAATGACATGGTCAAGGTTTAAGCTATGAAGACAGGATACATAAACTTGGCTTATATTCCCTTGAGCAAAGATGATTTTGGTGATCTACTTGATATATTTAAATGATAACAGATTCAATAAAGCAAACAAAGAGAAACATTCTTCAGGTCGAGGGGTCCAAAACAAGGTTATTCAAGACCACATTCAGGAAGCACTTCTTCACACAAATAGGAAGAGAAATTGGAAAGTTTCTTGCCAAAAGATTGTGGATGCTAGGCCAATTGAAGCTTTCAAGACCAAGATCAATGGGCTTTGAAAGGAAAGGGTATCCAAAGACATGGAAATCGAGTAAATCAGAATGGTGGACCAGGTTCAAGGGCTGAATGGCATACTGCTGTTTCTACATTCCTTCAAGCCAGTTCCCAAGCATCGGTAATCATATTTAAGCAAAACATGCTAAAGAAGCCGGTTTATGCTGTGACTACAATTCATCACGAAAGAAGCACTCGTATATCAACAGTAGAAGCACTCATTCACAATCTCCTCATCTCCCTTCAGAATATTAACTAACATATAGTCCCGCAGTTGCCATTTGCCCTTGTGTACCTCCATGTGCAAATAGGCTGCTCAACCTAGGACTATTGCAGTCAAGCTCAGGGAAAATGAGTGCAAATGCATTGATGCTATCACAAGTGCACAAGCTACTTACATGCACACAAAGTGAAAGGCAATTGTTAACATTTCTACTTGAAACCAATGTGCACTACTATGGAGAAAATTTCATAAACCAGATGTCAGTATTATAACAGCCTGCCTGAAATTCACACCTCCCCATTTGTTTTTACAGCTTAATCAGTAGATGTTTGGTTTGGGAAACAGTATAAAGCTTTCTTCTTAAATAAACATAGTGCATCATTACATCCAGTGACAGCAATTACTTCCCAATTTATCCCCTTTTCCTGGTCTTTCCAACCGTGGTGGCCTCCTACACTTCGGTCTTTGTTTTTCTTTTAATACAAACCTGCATGACAGGCAAAGGCTAGAGCTAGCTCTCAAAATTACTGCCTTCAGCTTACTTACGCATCTGTGATTTTTGTGCATCCATTCAGATTTAACTGTTCAATATTCCTGCAGTTCTGAGCAAATGTCCTAGGGTAACAAAACAAGAGAAGAGACAACAGTTATTGTAAAATGCACTAAGACCTTTCAGGTGCACTGCAGCATTAGTTAAAATCAGAATAAACAGAATATTTCCATGAAGTGGAAAAATATTGGTGCTGAATCAACATGCTTCTTAATCCACAACCAACTAAAACTTTCATTTATAAAGCACCCTTAATGTAACAAATGGGAAGTTTCCAAGGGTATTATCAAATAAAATTTGACAAACCCAGTCATATTCAGAGCATTAAACGGTCCAAAAAGTTTTTAAAAATTTTCACGACAGCACATGATTGGACTTCCATCTTCTCCCTTACTGTTTAACTCAACTGGTAGGTTTTCCCTCATAGTTCAAAACTATCACTGGGCAAGATCCCACTTGAATGTGTCTAGTTGGCTGATTTTGCTACACAGTGATGACAAAATAGAAGATCTCTTTCATTAGTAGGGCAAACGCCCACATCATAAATGCAATCAAGTTACAAAAATATTCCACATCAATGAAAGAATAAATTTATGCATGGCCAACTGTACAGTATTCAGATTACTCTAGGGTTAACTTTTAAATGTGGTCAGAGCAGGATGGGGACTGCAAACAGAAAGTAATAACTAGTTGTAGCTAGTTAGTTTTTATTTTTCCTGAAGTTAATCATTACTTTATTGGATCTACCATGAACAACATATCCATTTTCAAAGTTACCAGTATCTAACAGATCTCTTCGTTGCTGCTACTATTACATAATAAACACACAACCAACTCTTAAGCTTACTTTTCGTTTTTGGGGATGTTTACATTATCTTTTGTTTGAAAGTTCATGCTTTAAAACAAAACTGATGAATAACCATGACAAACTGTAGAAGTGTTTTCCCCCAGGTGAACATGAGCCCTCATGGAAAACATTCATATCCCAGGTACAGATGTCAAAGTTCAAAGATCACACCATCACATCAATCACAAAAGATAATGTCTCATCAATCTGCTGATGAATCACACTGTGCAAGATGGTTAACAAGTAAATTACTTTCCTCTTTTAAGTCTTATTTAACTTGAATTTGAGAGTCTACATTCAAAAATATATTTTAGAAAGCCACAGTGTGCCAAATATATAGTGCTCGTAGGGGTAGCACATCGATGGCTTCAGATTTTTGACACAGCTGTGCCTTGGCTGGGACCATTAAGGCTTTGGGAGGGCAAAATAGTTTATCTGTTCTCAGTCTCCAGGGATCAGTTATATATGTGAGCTAGCAGGAGGGTTGGAAGCAGAATGAGAGGGGAGGATTGCCCTGCCTTCCACTAGCCACACTGGTTGGAGATTGTCTTCCTCTGTTAGTGGACAGGGCTCTATGCTGTGGAGATGCATGTTCTTGCTTTTTTAAAAAAAAAGTCCAGAGGCCTCATGCAGCAAGACACCAGGGGAGAAGTGGCCTACTAAACTACAGATAGTGCTACTGGGTGTTCCTGATCAAAAGGTTTGTAGTCTGACCCCCTTGCCTTCCAACAAAAGCAACTTCCCTGCAAAACTTATCCTTCCACTATCCTCAGAGATGAGTATGGTTCCAGTAGTCACACATTGTTGCTCTAACGCTCTCAGGGAGTCTGAGCCTCCTTTACAACCCCGAGAGTCCATGAGTCCTCTCCCTGATGTGGAAATTAGCAGGTGTGCTCGCATGGAAATTTAGAATGTGTTCTAGAAAGGGCTCCCCAAATTAGGTTAACTGCTTTGTGAAAGCTGGAACTTGCCCTTTCACATGGAGTTCACAAATTCCAATTCTCACAGCATGATCATGACAGTTACTTCCAGATGAGGCAATCACCCAAAACATAGCACTACTTCACAGACTAGAATGAAACCACCCTCACCCACAACCTCTCCATTCGCTAAAAGATCCCCACAGCCATCACCAGCCCCCGACCCCTCAAACCCCAATGAAGATACTTGTCTGCCATGTGTGCGCACCTTTTACAATGACTGACAGCAAAGACCACACAAAAGATGCTTGGAATGAGTTCTGCTAATGGAAAAGGATCAAGGACAGATTCTGAGCATCACCCATCAATAGTAAAACTCTCCACAGCCAATTTGCGCAATTCAATCTAAACAAAGTCCACAACATGACAGGTCACAAAAGCTTGGATTTGCATTTCCTTCAGCATAGTACATCAAGGAGTGATCTGACTGAGGTATTGAAAATGTTAAAAATATTATACAGGGTATTTATGGAGAAACTATTTCCTCTGAGGGGGAAATCAAGAACAGGGGAACGTAATCTTAAAACTGGAGCTATGACATTCAGAAGCATTTTTTTAAAATTCATTTAAGTGATGTGGGGGACGCTGGCTTGTCCATCATTTATTGCCCATCCCTAATTGCCCTTAAAAAGGTGGTGGTGAGCTGCTTTCTTGAACCGCTGCAGACCCTGTGGTGTAGGAACACCCACAGTGATGCTAGGGAGGGAGTTCCAGGGTTTTGACCCAGCGACAGTGAAGGAACAGCGGTGTATTTCCAAGTCAGGAGTGGCTTGGAGGGAACTTCCAGATGGTGGGGTTTCCATTTGTCTGTTGCCCTTGTCCTTCTATATGGTAGTAGTCATGGGTTTGGGAAGTGCTGTCTAAGGAGTCTTGGTGAGTTTCTGCAGTGCATCTTGTAGATGGTACACACTGCCGCCATTGTTCAGTGGTGGAGGCAGTGAATGTTTGTGGAAAGGGTGCCAATCAAGCAGGCTGCTTTGTCCCGGGTGGTGTCAAGCTTCTTAAGTGTTATTGGGGTTGCACTCATCCAGGCAAGTGAAGTGTATTCCATCACACTCCTGACTTGTGCCTTGCAGATGGTGAACAGGCGAGATGGTGAACATCCCCACTTCTGACTTTATGATGGAAAGAAGGACGTTGATGAAGCAGTTGAAGATGCTTAGCCTAGCACACTACACAGAGGAACTCCTGCAGCGATGTCATGGAACTGAGATGATTGACCTCCCACAAACCGCAACTATTTTCCTTTGTGCCAGGTATGACTTGAACCAGCAGAGAGCTTTCCCCAATTCCCTTCGACTCCACAAAGAATAGTAGGACTCCTGAAAGCTGTGAAATGTTGAGACAGTTTGGGGTTTCAGGACTGAGATAGATGGACTTTTGTTTGGCAATGATGCGAAGGAATATGAAGCAAAGCCATTATCTAACTAAAGAGCAGAAAAGGATCAAGGGGTTGAGAGGCTTACCCCTGCTTCTAAAGATCTTATGATTGTTGATGGGGCTGAGGTCAGAGAGCAACTGCTTAGTTATACATATTCTGATCATATCCCCCATGCTCAGAATTTTGGATGCCTTTTCTAGGCAACTTCAAGGACCATGACTAGCCTTGAAATTCAGGAAAGCCTAGTGCTCTGCTTGACCCACTACATGATAGTAAGGCTTCACACTTGAACAACCAGGCTAGCACAGCTTTCCACTGGCTTTCAGAAGGTGTATCCGATCACTCTAGGGGAGCGGCATAGCACTGCCAACAGCAAACATGTGGCTATAATACATCCCAATCAGAGAGATTGATGCTTAACTGCACTTTGCCTGGTTCTAGCAACTCTAACCATCACTCAAAGCCTTCCCCTGCAACACCAAATACAGGCATACACCAGTACCACTTCATCACAGGTCACTAGAAGATAATGCATGCTTTTACCTTAAAGAGTTATCACCCACTCCGAGACATCCACGCAGACTAAGCTTCCGTAAAAATCCACCACATCTTTTGGAAATATTCTCTACCACTCGGCCCTGTGTCATCGAGAGAAAGAAAATGATTTTTTTTAAAAAAGGACTCTTTCCATGTAACAAGGAATTTTGATATTTTCACAATGCAAGTTATGATTTCAATGTTTTTTTAAAACTTTGAATGCACAACTTCCACTGCTGTTTTCAAAATACAAAAGAAGCGTTCCAAAATATTTTAACTGAAATATTAATTTCATAATAAATTTGTCCTGATCTAAATGAGCACACAGAATGACAAAAATAAAAAAATAAAATAAAATGCCGGAAGCGCACGGTAGATTCACCTGCATTCAAAAGGTGAAAAGGTAGATTAACATTTTGGGCGTAGGCCCTTGGTCGGAACTGGGTTTACTGTGTTCTGATGAAAGTTCTTCTGCTTTTCCCACTAGGCAAATATACAGACGTGCAACCAGAGGAACGGTGGCGGGGGGAGGGGAGAAGAAAACGTAGCCACAAAACTGGAAGCTCAAAGTTTAAAGATTAGTAATAGGAGCAACCCACATTAACATCCTCTCATTCTCTATGCCATCTCGGTCTTTAAAAAGGCATTTGTCTACGTTCCGACACAAATACAGTTGCTCCCACAAACCTCCCATCATCAGAAGTGCCCGATGATGCGATACACCCACCAACAATTACATAGTTACATTTTTATGCTCACACCAGAAAAACTCTCAGGCCAAGTTAAGAAATTTAATCCTCCCAACATACTAATTCCTCCATCCTCTGAGGAGCAAGTATGAAAATATCCTTACATAACTAAAACACATTTTAAAAATAATCTCAATATATATAGTACATTCTAGGTCAAACTGATTATCGACAGAAGTATTACATACAATGAAAATATTTGCTCGACAAAGGATGTTCATGAAGTAAAAGTAGTTTAAAACAGCCATTGGAATGACAGAAATGCCACAATGCTGCCAATTTAGGCATTAGGGTTGGTTTAAATGTCAGGAAGATGGGCCAACTATAAACGCTTGGCAGTCTGGACTTTGGACACAGTTTAAAAACAGAAAATGGTGGAATCGCACAGCAAGCCTGTCAGCATCTGAAAAGAGAAAGTTTAATATTTCAGGAGCAGTTCCTCCATCAGAGCTGCAAATTGTACGCAAAACCCTTTATAGAACTGGGCAAAGCAAGTAGGCATTTGTCGGGGGCGGGTGGAGGTGAAAGAGGAAATCAGTTTGATGGCATTTTCTGTTCTTTGCACCACCACCCCATCACGGTAATATTGGTACCAACAACATGGGTAGAAAGAGGGATGGGGTCCTGCAAGCAGAATTTAGGGAGCTAGGAAGCGGATTAAAAAAAACAGGACCTCAAAAGGTAGTAATCTCTGAATTACTTCCAGTGCCACGCGCTAGAGAGAGTATAGAAATAGGAGGTTAGTCCAGATGAATGCGTGGCTGGAGAGATGGTGCAGGAGGGAGGGCTTTAGATTTCTGGGGCATTGGGACCATTTCTGGGGGCAGTGGGACCTGTACAAGGCGGACGGATTGCACCTGAACTGGAATGGGACCAGCATCCCTGCGGGGAGATTTGCTCGTGCTGTTGGGGAAGGTTTAAAATAAATTGGCAGGGGGATGGGATCCTGAGAGGAGGTTCAGCAAGGGGAGATGCACAGCCAAAAATTGGAAGAGAGAGCAAGTGAGTCTAGAAGGCATAGAAATTATAGGCCAGTTAAGGCACAAGGGAGTTTGGCAAGGTTGGATGGTATTTATTTAAATGCAAGGAGTCTGACGAATAAGGGAGACGAGTTGAGGGTATAAATTAACACATGGAAGTACGATGTCATTGCTATTACAGAGACATGGTTGAAAGAGGGGCAGGATCAGCAGCTCAATATTCCAGGATATAGGGTCATCAGACGAGACAGGGAAGGAGGTAAAAGAGGAGGGGTATCGCAATATTGATCAAGGTGTTAATTACAGGAGTGAGGAGGGATGACATCTTAGAAGGCTCCTCAAATTAAGCCATATGGGTAGAACTGAAAAACAAAAAAGGAGCAATCACATTGTTGGGAGTGGACTATAGGCCCCCAAACAGTCAGAGAGAAATACAGGAGCAAATATGTAGGCAAATTTCAGAGAAGTGTAAAAATAATAGGGTAGTAATGAAAGTAGGGGGATTTCAACTTCCCCAACATTAACTGGGTTAGTTATAGTGTGATGGTTTAGAGGGAGCGGAATTCTTAAAATGCATCCAGGAGAGCTTTTTAATTCAGTATGTAGAAGGTCCTACAAGAGAGGGGGCGGTCCTGGACTTCATTTTAGGGAATGAAGCCGGGCAAGTACTACAGCATTTTGCAGATACTGATCATAACTCTAAGATTCAAGGTTGTTATGGAAAAGGACAAGAATGGGCCAGAAATCAGAGTTCTAAATTGGGGGAAGGTCGATTTTAATAAGATCAGATATGATTTGGACTGGGAGCAGCTTACTTTAGGTAAATCTGCATCAGAGCAGTGGGACTCATTCAAGAAGGAAATAGGGAGAGTACAGGGCAAACATATTCCAGTAAAGACAAAGGGTGGGACCAACAAATCCATGCAACCCTGGGTGTCGAGGGACATACAAGAGAAAAAGTGAGGCTTATGGCAGATGTCGAGGGCTCAAAATGGTGGAAGCCCTAGAGGAGTATAGAATGTGTGTGTGTGTCTGTGTGTGGGGGGGGGACTTAAAAAGGAAATTAGGAGAGCAAAAAGGGAGCATGAAAAAACATTGGCAGGTAAAATAAAGGAAAATCCAGTTATTTTAAAAGTACATTAAGAGTAAGAGGATAACTAGGGAAAGAGTAGGGCCCATTAAGTGGTAATTTGTATGTAGAGCCAGAGGACATAGGTAGGGTTCTAAATAAATACTTGGTGTCGTTGTTCACAAGTGAGAGTGACGGCATGGAAATGGAAATCAGGCAGAAGGACAGTGATATAATTAAAGAAATTAGCATAGAAAGGGAGGAGGTTCTAAGTGGTCTGGCGGGCTTAAAAGTAGATAAATCTCAGGCCCGGATGAAATATATCCCAGGCTGTTGAGTGAGGCAAGGGAGGAGACAGCAGGGGAGCTGGCAATTTTTTTCAGTACTTCTCTGGCCATAGGAGAGGTGCCAGAGGACTGGAGAACAGCCAATGTGGTACCGTTATTCAAGAAGGGAGGAAGGGATAAACCAGGGAACTATAGGCCAGTCAGTCTAACCTCAGTGATGAGGAAACTATTGGACCCAATTGTGAGGGACAGAATTAATCTACACTTGGAGAGGCAGGGATTAATCAAGGGCAGTGAGCCTGGGGAGACTATGTCTGACAATTAGATTGAATTTTTCAAAGAGGTGACCAGATGACGGCATCATATTTGACATAGTCTACTTGGACTTCAGCAGGGCTTTTGCTAAGGTTTCGCATAAGAGACTGATAACGAAGTTAAAAGCCCATGGGATCCAAGGCAATTTGGCTGGTTGGATCCAGGATTGGCTGCTTGGCAGGAAGCAGAGGGTGACGGTTGAGGGGTGTTTTTGTGACTGGATGCCTGTGTCCAGTGGGGTTCCACAGGGATCGGTGTTGGGTCCCTTGCTGTTTGTGGTGTATATAAACGATTTAGACTTGAATGTAGGACGGTTGATCAGTAAGTTTGCGGATGACACGAAAATTGGTGGGGTGGTAAATAGTGAGGAGGATATAGATGGGCTGGTCAGATGGGCTGATCAGTGGCAAATGAAATTTAATCCAGATAAGTATGAGGTGATGCACTTGGGTAGGACAAACAAGGCACAGGAATAGACGGTGAATGGTAGGACCCTGGGAAGTATCAAGGATCAGAGGGACCTTGGTGTGCACGTCCACCAGTCTCTTAAAGTAATGGGACAGGTAGATAAGGTGGTTAAGGCGGCATATGGGATACTTGCCTTTACTAGCCAAGGCTTAGAATATAAGAGCAGAGGGGTTATGTTGGAACTGTATAAAACGCTGGTTAGGCCACAGCTAGAGTATTGCCTGCAGTTCTGGAATCCGCATTATAGGAAGGATGTTATTGTACTAGAGAGAGTGCAGAGGAGATTTACCAGGATGTTGCCTGGGCTGGATGGTTTTAGTTACGAGGAGAGATCAGATAGACAGGGGTTATTTTCCTTGGAGAAGAGGAGATTGAGGGGGGGATATGATTGAGGTGTATAAAATTATGAGGGGCACAGATAGGGTAGATAGGAAGTAACTTTTCTCCTTGATGGAGGGATCAATAACCAGGGGACATAGAGTTAAGGTAAGGGGCAGGAGATTTAGATGGAATGTGAGGAAGAATTTTTTCACCCAGAGGGTGGTGGGAATCTGGAACTCACTGCCTGAAAGGGTGATAGAGGCAGAAACCCTCATAACATTTAAAAAATATTTGGGTGTGCACTTGCGATGCCATGGCACACAAGGCCATAGTGCTGGAAAATGGGATTAGAATAGTTAGGTACTTATTTGACCGGCACAGACTCAATGGGCTGAAGGGCCTTTTTCTGTGCTGTAGACCTCTATGACTCTATATGGCACACCCAATGACACAGTTATACAGTACTCATTTACTGATGCAGTATTTTCAAAGCAGTACCAAGTCTCTTTAGGATCCTTATTAAGTGACAGAAGTACAAAAAGTGATAAAATGAGCTGACCACTTTTTGTTCACACTTTTATCCTTCTTCCTTTCATACAGTCTCCACTACATCAAGGTTACCATTTCAATCAGTTACTGCAAAGAGCACTGTCTGGGTCAGCTTTCTTCCTTTCATCAGGTATAGCCAATCCAGTGCCATGTCATCTAAGCATTTGCTGAGTTTGAGTATGTAGTGATTTACTGCATTCACCCTCCAATTCCTATTACCCAGATGGTATTCCCCATATTCCCCAAAGCAAAAAGATAGGGGAAGCTTCCGAGTGAAGTTTAAGTCCTTTCTAGAGGTAAAACCTGGACATATTTGTCCACATGTCTATGCCTGGCAGATAGCTCACGAGTAGCACTGGCAGAGTCCAAGGGCTCTCAGAATCATGTGCACACATGGTTTGAGGTGGGGGTTGGAAAGGGAAGATACTGAAAGAGAGGCAACAGCCACTTAAAATTTCTGAACTGACATAAGTGCCCAGAGACTGTACAGACCAATTTACCAGAGTTTTCTCACAGCCCAGGAACAGAACAAAAGTTGAAACTGAAAAAAAGAGTTAAAGAATGTTTGAAATTAATTGAGGGACACAGTCTCACCAACAGGAAGTCAAGGTTTACTGACATAACAACCACTGAACCTCTCCAAAACATTCCTGTATGGAGCAATTCATAGGACAAAAAGAAAGTCCCACAGTAACTTGATGCAGTTCAAATTGTAAAGAGGCCTGTGACAGAATTTTCCCTTTGGGTTATGCTACCTGTAATGAAAACTAATGCTGTACAGAGAATGAATGAGGGAGAATCAGTTACCCACTGTAAGGTCGTCAGTTCATCTCATCAAAAAGATTTCAGGAACAGAAACAAACCAGCTCCCTAATAGAAACAGGCTAAAATCTGTTAAGGCTCTCTCCCTTTCATAGTGAATACTGGGACACTCCCTGAGCCCTTTGATTTTCTGATATTTTGAGCACTGCCCACAACCAATTACATTCAAAGATTCCCACACTGCCTAATCTGGAGCTCACTGACCTATTGTGACTACAATATTTTAATGACCACATCACTTTCTTATTTTATTTTCTCATGCTGCTCTCATTTTCCCCCTACTCCTGAACTTTGGGACTGCAGTAGGCGATGTGAAACAGAAATCAGGCAGCCACACATTCTTGGGAAGCTGCCAGCTATCCACCACCATGCACCTTCCAGACATTAAAACTACAAAGGTCACCAAAACCTTTTCCACAAAAGGAGTCAGATTTAAACACTTTTGAAATATTTTCTGTGGGAAACAGTACATTTTACTGAAAGCTGGATGTGTGTGTTATTCCTGGATCCATGACAGAAAGGAATATACCACTATACCTAATTAAAGAGAGGATGTAGAGCGCATTCATTTGGACCAATGCAATCATTTCCTTCCTTGCTTTACTTTTGTGTGTTTTTCTTCATTTGATTTTACAAAATAAATCTTTTTAATGGGGCGAGAACAAATAGGAAGAGCAAAATTCTTAGCATAAATGATCCATTTTAATGATTAATGAGCACTTGAACAGTCGATAACAGCAATCTTTGAGACTCCAGTTTGTTAGTGACAGTAGACCTTTGTAAATCTACTAAGGTGGATCCAATCAAATTTCATATTCTGGAAAGGGTGAAAAAGGATGAGCATTGCCAACAAGTAGATTTTTTTCTCTTTCCTCACCAGGTCTCATTGTATTTCTATACAATTCCTTCAGTTTTAAAGCAATTACACAGCTGAAGCGGATACAGAAAAATAGTGCAACTAATTATCACAGCCATTAACCATTTTCTGTTACCCGGCGAAAACTAAATCATGCATTTCCTTTGTTGAAAATTATCACGGAAGACAACATAATTAGGATTTTTGATATCGACAGAAGAGTAACAATAAGGGATCTATGGTTTAAATGCATCTTTCAGCATCATTTCAGCTGCTGCCCACCTAAGAAGTAAAAAAAAAAACTTGCTCTCATCATGCCAGCTCACATCCTTTGGAAGTCTCAAAAAGCATTTTGCATACAATGAATTATATTTGTAGTATAATCACTGTTGGTAATGTTGTAAAATATACACATTTTGTGCACAGTAATGTTCCACAAATGATGAGTTGAATACCAAATTAAATCAGTTTCTTTTGGTGGTATTAGTTCAGGAAGGAATAGCGTGAAGCCTCTGCTCCTCTTTGAATGGTGCTACAGGGACCGCTGGAAAAGGCAACTGGCACGAGGCTTTGACGAGCAGCATCCATCATTATACTGGTGTCCACCCAGACAATGATGAGCAAAATATCACAAAAATCTACTTCCCTGTGAAATTCTGTAGACAAAATACACACAAACTGCCACTTAGATTTTATTTTGCAATATTCAGCTTTTCCATCAGTAATTCTTCATAAGGTCTTGTGCACAGTACCTCTATATCTCTTTGGAAGTCAAACAGGTCGATTCTTTGCCAGTTACTGCCATCCAGTGCCAGGACATTCCAGTACTGAAAACACAGAAGAATTCAGAGAAATTGAGAAAATGTAAATAAACTGACTGAGATGAAGAAAATGATAAAAATGGAAGGACATGAATAACCAAAGGCGGAAAAATATTTCTCTTTTGGAATTGTATGCATAGTGTAGCGAAAGCCAACTTTATGGAAACTGAATGCAACTATTTTTTGTACCAAGTTAAAAGCCCATGTTACTGAAGCTTCTGCCAGGGTCCAATGGTCTGTTAAAAGCATGGCAATCTTCTCAAAGAGCTGCAATGGTAAATCAGCGTCACCTAGGATGTTACCAAAGTCAAGGACACTACCCTTTCAATATATCTTTAGTTTTGTTTAATGCCTGATAACTTTGAAGAACTGAAGTCCATGAAGATCTGTTCAAAATGTTTGTGTCTGAATTCTTATTCTTCCTACCACTCTTCTAATGGTTTGATGCTCTCAACATTACAAAACAGCATATTATTCAATTTGTGAAACAGCACATCACATTCTATACACCATAGGTAACATCCCAGGAGAACTGCAATGTAGATGTAAACATACAGGAAATTCTGTTTTGTGCTCTCTCAGCAATGTGCTCTTGAGGAGTTATACAAACAGCCAACGGGAAATTCTCCGGTGTTACAGGGGGAACGGGGCACTGGACAAGAGCACCAGCAACATTTGGCACAGCCTCTTCTTCATTCTACATGCAGGCTTGAGCCTCCTTTATTCTATACCAGGCTTTAAATAAACATTATTGATCAGCACAGTGAAACTAAATTTTAAATCACTTTCTCCATTTTTAGAACATGGCATTAATCATTTACAGCATTACATTACATTAACAGTTCATCATACATTAAGTGGCTTACCACATGCTGAGCTTTGTTATAGCCTACATTGGTTCTCTATAAATCTTCTACCACCAACTGGTTCTTTGTCAGAGCTAGGACTGATTAGTAGCTTTCAGTAAAAAATAAGTCAATTCACATTTCATTCGCAATCATATACTCTTTCCATGGGGCTAAGTTTCAACGTTGATTCTTAGTTTGTAAGCTTGAGGTCTGGTGCCTAACGAATGGATTGTATCTGTTTTGCTGCAGAGGTGTCAGGTTAAAACTTTGATCAGAATAACGAACTTTCCAACTCTATCTTTACAGGAGCTCGAGATGCCATGAGTATGGCCTGTGGGAACACAATAGCAGGAAGCTTCATAGGAACATGTAGGCTAGTAACTGCTATAAGGGGCAGAGCCATGGAGCATAGGTAGAAAGATTAAAGTACTTTCATATTTATTTGAAATGGCATTATGCCCTATGAATAAATTGTGTCTGTATTTTTAGTGGATCCCACTTAAATCTGGTTTAAATCATTCAGTGCAGCTTTTGAGTTGCCACTTGTTCCTCAATTCAGAACCAGAAAATAGAGTGCCAACCAAGGACAAGGCTCAATAGAGTCCTTTGAGGAGCTGGTTAGGTTCTGTTTGTGGAGATGGTCACTGTCTGCCACTTGTTTGAAACTGTTAATTGCATCTTCTCATCAAGCCTGGATGGCTTCCTGGTAATGCTGTATATGGGAATGGGCTGCTTAATTATCTGAGGAATTGCAAATTTAGCAGAATACTGTGCAACCACCAGCAAACAGACCTACTTCTGACATTACGATGGAGGGGAGATCATTAAAGAAACAGCCAAAGATAGTTGGTTCTAGGATACGGCCCCAGAGGAACTCCTGCAAGAACAGTATGGTGCCAAGATATTTGGCCTCCAATAACCACAAACATCTTCCTTTATTATGCCAGCCATAATTCCAGCTAGTGGACAGTTTTTCCTGACCCCCAACGTTAGTTGGGACTGCACTGCGCCACAGTTGATGGAATGCTGCCTTGACAGTCAGAGCACTCACTCTCACCTCGTCAATGGAATTCAGCTGGTGTCCACGTTTGGATCAAGGTTGTCTTGAGGTCTGGAGCAGAGCAGCCCTGACAGATCCCAGACCAAGCATCAGTGAGAAGGTTGTTTGTAAATAAGTGCTACTTGATACCACTTGACTTCTGCCATCACTTTGCTGATGAATAAGAGTAAACAGATAGGGCAGTATTTGGCTGAGTTTGACCGGTCCTACTTTTTGTGGATAAGACATATATGGACAATATTTCACTTGGAACTGACAAATTAGCTAAAAGTTACCTTGGCAAATCAGCTAGTTGTATTATAGGATCATGTAGGTTTGCTTCCATTTATAACTACAGAAGCTGGGAACATACAGCATAATCAAACACTAGAGCAGCTCTCTATAGGGCAAGCTCCAGTTCATTTGCCAGCCCTTATTTTAAAAGTCAGAAGTAAGGCAAGCAAAAGTGTCAGTGTCATAATCTACATTCTAATGCTCACCTAAACAATACTTCAGTATTATCCTTCAACGAATCGAGGTCTTGCATTTACCTCATTTGCTTACCATTATTTCTCAAATGCAACATGCAGTAAAAGCCATTGAACAACATCCAGCACAAATATTTTTTAAATTCATTGTGGCAGTCATGTTGTTTTCCATCACACCATGTACTGCTAAAATTACATTTATGATAAGTACATTAAAAGAAATGACTTGTGACTTTTAAAAAACAATGTGTTAGCTTGACTCCAAGAATTTCTTCCTCCACCAATTAATACCACTTACACAAATTGGCCTCTCTTCTGCCCCTGCCATGACCATGCACCCCTCCCCCCACCCCGCCCATATTTAATCTCCATTCCACTGGCCAGCTTTTCATTTCCAGATGTGTCATGCAGTACTGAGCCAATATTACAAAACATGCAGAACAGCCCTTCTGCCAACTTACACTTTTCTGGGCCACTTTATGTTCAAAAGCTATGCCCACTTCAATATTAAACACCTGACGAATAGAGCTATCAGCTACCAACTCCCATCAAAGCAGGTTACAGCCAACACCCAGACTCCAACCGCTCCTTGGCCTACTAAAGTCCCATGTGCTGCATGCTGTGATGCCCCAGCCTGCTCTCACACCAATCAGCCTGTAATATTACCAGAATTTGGCTCAAGCAAATTACACAAACTCTCCCAGGCTCAATCCCAAAACCCAATTTTCCTCTCACCTGTGTGCTGCAGCTCCCAGACACCCTGATCCCATCTAATCCCAGAACCTCCAGCCTGTGTTTTATATTGGCTGCCATTTTGTTGCAGCATCCTACAGTTTATCATAAGCATGATACAGAAAATTCAATAAATCGTTAGAGACATGTCTGAGGTATAGTGACATCAGAAGACAGATAAAAGCGGATTAAGGAAGACGTTTAGTAAGACGGATAAAAACAAAATGTGTCAGATGTACAGAAATCACAATGAGAAGTGTTTATAAGAGCTACACATGGTGAGCAAAAGAAAAAGAGCGGAAAACAAACTGAAAGACAGAGGGAACTGTTACGACAACTTGAGGAGGGGTAAGAAAAATGACTCCCCTATTCTACAACTCCAAGTCTGACCATAACAAGCTCTGAAGAAGGGTCATACAGACTTGAAACGTTAACACTGTATGTCTCCAAAGATGCTGTCAAACCTGAGTTTTTCCAGCATTTTCTATTTTTATTATTTATGATCATAACAGGGTTTCTTTGTGAATTGAGAGGATGCGCTTTGCCAATGCTGCAGGAGTCCCTCTATTTACACTTTCAGATTATAAAGAATTAGTCAGACAGGTTTTATGGGTTTAAACACAGACAGTAAGTTTATTCAACCTGCTTCCTGAATTTAAAAAAAACACCTTGAACATCCAGGACAATATTGACAAGGGCAAGAGGCAGGAAACAGCTTCTTTTCAGCCTTTCAGTGCAGTATTCTGGTCTCTGATCTCTCTGGCTTGCCAAACAGTTCTTAAAGTCCTGCTGGCTGTATATTCCAGAGGAATTTGATTAATCCATGTCTGCTGCTCTCATTTTATTTTTAAAGAACAGGTAATTGCATTTTGATGTACCATCTCAGAAACCTTTGAAAAGTTAAGATAGTATAAGAGCCATCAGGAGATGGGGTCTTTCAGGCTCCCTAGGAGGTTTGAGTGCCTGTTCCTTTTCACCCCACTTGGTGAAATACAAGTTTGTACATTGTAGCTGGCTGACAGTCCTCCATGATCTTAATAGGATTATAGTTTAGTGTTTTTTTAAAATCCAACCAGAAAAAGAATTGGAAATGGTAAATTTTTTTTTAAAAATCACATCCTCATAACGGGACAATTGGAAAGTGGTGGGGGTGGGGGAGGGAGTTTGGTGTGCAGTAAGGGGAAAAGTTACCAAAGAGTTAAGTATGTGTGTCCATGAACAACACAATGAAAGATCTGCTCATACATAGCCAAAAGATGAATGGCTCCATTACTGTAAAAGTTTCGCATCCATGTGTCCAATTACTATAATTCCAAAGATAAAATATTTGAACTCTGGGAATTAAACAGCAGTAGCATTTTGAACGAGTAGTAAATTTGGAAGAGGAAGGTGATATAAAAAAATGATCTGAAACTCTCAGGATTGCAGAAGTTACAGCATTAATATTTTACTACCATGAGGCACTCTAAGTGTGGGTCAAATCCATGTTGCAAGCAATTTTTCATGATCTCATTGCTTTTTATCCAGTAATTGTTTCATCAGGCACAGCCTATTGCAGAATACAACAGTGACTCCAATAAGTAGCCATGTTAAAGAACACAGTACTGTGGAAATTTCACATTATTAAAAAATTCTCAGGCAATTTATTTCCCTAACATGAAAAATCAGGTTCTCTACTTGGTAAGTTATCCCCTGACTATTAATCTGAGCAAGAAAAGTCAATGCATCTGTAACAATGGTTTTACATTTGCTCTCTTTGGTGCTCAGATGAAAATGTACCATAGATCTTTCTTTAATATTCATCATCTCCTGTTGATTCTGAATAAAGAGATTCTTTTGTTGATTTGTATCTAGTAAAAGGACAGGAAAATACATCTCTTCCTGTTAATTAAATCTGATAAACTATGGTCTGTGTAATCTGTTCTGATCGCAAAATTAGTTCACATCCTGCACATATAACTGAGCGCTATAAAAAGCATTAGAAGGCAAAGTGTTAAATTAATGAGAAATAAATATTTTATAATTGTACTCTTCAAAGATTCACAATTAAAATGTATATATTTTCACACTTGTGTCAGCTTTTCACATTACAAATTCCTATGCCCTATTTTAAGAGAAAGAAAAGGGGTTAGAGGTGAGGTAAAATAATAAAGATCTGCAATATTCAATGCTACACAGGCAGCTTATCAGTTGGATAGCCAGAATTGCTGGGTGCAAAATTGTAGTACAGGGTAGGTGAACATGAATGAAGCCGAAAACCTAGCTAGAATCATGGAAGGATACACCTAAAAATTAGCAACGAATGTAGTTCAAACCAACAAGCACGATGACTGTTAAACTTCGGATTCATTTTGAATAGTTCTTACTACTTGAACTCATAATGCAGGACAAATCAATGCTACTCAATGCCAACACCAGAGACCAGAATGATGTTCTAACATAAAACACAAGTTGCTCCCATAGAGCTTAGAGGGCATTCAAGTCCCTTCAGATGAAGTGAGGGATTACTGGCCATGCAGTTGCATCCCCATTTTAAAAGTCAAATTCTGGTCAGTGTTTATAGAATTTATTATTATGGATAGTGAAATAGTAACATTTATAATTCGGTTAGAGCATTAACTTTTCACTTCAGTACAGGTTGAGAAGGTGGTGGATTCAAACTGAGGCTGTACAATGTTATGACAGGCTGTTGGGTATAATTACAGAGGGTCAAGTTTACATAGGCAGTTTCATTTGAAAAATGGACATGGGAATTTATAACAGAAAAAGTTGACATAAGTATGATGCAAACCAAATAAGAAATAAGGTTTGCAGTCAGGAACTAATTTTGTGATCAGAACAGATTACATAGACCATAGCTTATCATATGCAAGATGCTGTTATCATAGATCTACCCAATAAAAACTGTAGAGGTAAAATGTTGCTATGAAATTATTAAAGTAATTAACAATCGTCTATTAAATTAAATAAGTTTCTCTCCAAAAGTAGAAAATTCTGAGCAAAGATCGAATAGTAGAGTCCATCAAACAACTACTTCTATAAAACCACATTTTGCCATCAGAATATAGATGCTGATAATAATAGTCAGACAGTCCCTCTTAGCTTATCCATCCAGAAAGGCTCCAATCCCTCAAACAAAGCTTTCTTCAATGGGTCCAGGAAAACCTTTTACTACTTCCTATATGGGTTCCTTGCCTATTGGCTTGACTTTATTCGAAATTGTTAGTATGGGAAGGTACTTCAAGAACACTATCATTTTACATACCTCGTCAGACCACTGACACTGGGCATCAGTTTTGTGACTCTTCTCTGAACTGCACCCAGTGCTCAGTGTCTTCCTCATGTGTTGGCAACCAATATCAAACAAATCATTCAGGTGGTCTGACCAGAAGACTAGTCTGTGAATATTATTTTGGTTACATTTTGTTTGTTTTGTTTTTCTCAGCAGCGATTGGACATATGGAGCAATGAGTCCACTAAAATCCTCTTTTCAACTTCCTCAGCATTTTTGACATCATTCATTAGCTTACACGTGTCACCCACTTTTCTCTTCTTACATCCATCAAATTAGACTTGTTGGCATTTAGCTTCATCCATCATCCTTACACCCACTTATATATTTTGTCGCATTTCTAGTTTGAGCTGCTTGCTCAGATTCAAATGTCTTCCCCAGTTTAGTATCATCTACAAATCTGACCAGCTTGTACTGAGCTTTTGAACCAAACTCATTAATACAAATTAGAAATAGCAGAGATCCCAACACCAAACCTCCATCAACTCAACATTTCATCGTCCCAAATTAACTCAGCTAAGCAGGTGCTACATTTTGCATCCTTCAGCTTACTTTACCTTGGAATATGTAAATATGTAAACTTCGGTATTTTCAGTGTTTCTTTAAGCTAACAGGATGCTGGAGGAACCAGGAAAGTAGAGTACAACAGTTCTGTATTTGCAATACAGAGACAAAGATTTGGTCACCAGTGGGAAATTTTTTAAAAAACTTTAGGACACAGTGAAGAGCAACAAAACTGACCAAAGATAAGGAATGAGCTGTGAGGAAAGGTCAAGTTTTACAGCGCATAAAAAAATAGGGAGGGGGGGGTGGAGAGAAAGAGGGGAGAAAGAATGGATAAACCTCATCATCATAAAATATTAAATAGTATGGATTTAGTGAGTCTAGAATATTATTTATCATACAGCACTAGAGGCCATCCAGCCTTTGTGCCAGTGTTGGCTCCCTAAAGAGCTATCCAATTAGTCCCATTCCCCCAGCTATTTTCCCATAGCACTACAAACTCTTCCTGTTCAAGTCTTTTACTACTGAAGCTGCTTCCATCACTCTTCCATGCAGTGCATTCCAGGTCATAACAACTCGATGCTTTAAACAATTCTCTTCATTTCCCCTTTAGTTCTTTTGCTAGTTAGTTTAAATCTGTGCCCTCTGGTTAACTGGCCGGCAAACTGTTTCTCTTATTTACTCTATAACAACCTTTCATAATTTGAATGTCTTTATTAAATGTCACCTTAACTTGAAAGAGAACAATCCCAGCTTCTCTTGCCATTCCACAAAAATGAAGGGCCTCATCCATGGTACCATTCTGATAATCTCCTTTTCACTTCGACATCTTTCCTCAAGCTCAATGCCCAGAATTGGACACAATTATAAAACAAAAACAGAATTACCTGGAAAAACTCAGCAGGTCTGGCAGCATCGGCGGAGAAGAAAAGAGTTTCTTCTCCGCCGATGCTGCCAGACCTGCTGAGTTTTTCCAGGTAATTCTGTTTTTGTTTTGGATTTCCAGCATCCGCAGTTTTTTGTTTTTATCTTTGGACACGATTATATTTCATCTACAAATAAAAACAAAAATTGATGGAGAAACTCAGCAGGTCTGACAGCATCCATGGAGAGAAAGACAGAGTTAGCGTTTCAAGTCCAGATGACTCTTCTTCAGAACTAAAGAGAAGTAGAAATGTGGTGAAATGTACATTGTTTAAGGGGGGTGGGGACAGATGAAGCTGGATAGAAGGCCAATGATAGGTGGAGGCAAAGGAGAGGTTGCAAAAGATGTCATAAACAAAAAAGTCAAAGGGGCGTTGATGGTGGTGATACTGACTAAAGGAGGTACTAATGGTGACATTAAGAGTAGAAAGCAGGGTGAGCAAGGGACTGATGGCCCTAGTGGGTAATGTGCATATTTAATCTACCACGTATCTGTTTATTCCACCACTCTGTTTACGCCTTCCTGAAGTCTATCCTCCTCACTTATTGCAATAAGTTTTATTTCATCCACAAACATTGAAATTATACCCTCTATAACAAAGTCCAAGTCAATAATATATCAAGAAGAGCAGTGGCCTAAGAACAGTGGTCCTGGGAGACATCATTTGAATGTCCTTTCAGTCTGAGGAACAACAATTCACCAAAACTCTCTGCTTGTTAGCAGCCTATATTGTTACCACACTGCCACTTTCCTTTTAATCCCATGGACTTCAAAGTAAACCAGAAAAGTAGCATCAGAGGATATAAAACTTTTCTCAGCAACTTCAAAACTAGTTACCTCAAAAAAAGTGAGACAATTGTTTGAAATTCATCTGAAAACAGGGTTAAAAAGACAAACATCAGCATTGCTCAAAATGCATTTGGATATTGACTTGGGAAAGTTAAGATATGAGAGAAGTGAGCTGAATGATCTTACCTATTCTTCCAATATGTACCAAATGCAATTTAGATTCCTTTCCTGTTTTACACTCAGCACAATGCATACATACAAGTTCAATGACATTGTAAAAATTGTTGAGAGAAAAGGCTACGTTTCTCATTAAACCCACATCCAGCAAATTGCACTAATATACAAAGCATATAATTTTGCCATCAGAGACTCCTTTCAACTTAATCAGTCTCCTCAGGCATGCAAAACACCAGAGGTTGATTCCCAAAATACAAATTGAAATCTCTGTTACCCGAGATCAACCTAAAATTCCAGGGTATCAACTGAACATTATAATTTACATCGTTTTTACCCCGACCAGCTGCATTTTCATGGTCTAATAGGATCAGAAGCACAAGATTCTGTAAACTATATTATTTTGTGCCTATCCTTGTCTACTTTAGACGCCATACCCTTTAACTCCTTTTTAAAAGATCAGTATAAAGTTCTTCTTTTGATGGAGTCTGACAAATGCAGCCTTATTTTCGAGCTAGGAGAGGAAAGGAATTCTTGCCAGTACTCAGGAAATCTGGTCTTGAGGCCTTAGTGTAAAATGATGAGGCCAAGGTAAAAATGCCATTTCAGGTTACTTTGATGAACTAGATCATAGTCCAGGATTTTACCCCTCCAGCAGCCAGAAGACCCCACCTCATGTCTTCTCTCAATCTTTTTCTCCAAAGGAGATCTATGATAATAGGTTGACAGAACTAGGGTGCTAAAATCACCAACTTTCTTGTCTGAATCCTTCCCAAGACATTAAATATCCTTTATCAATGCCTATGATATTCAAAACATGGCCTTCTCAATGACTTGTACACAATAGACTAAGGTTAAATATGAAGATTCTTCCAGCACTTCATGGTGGTTAACAGGAGTTTTGCTCATCAGAACAGGAAGGTTTAAACATAGTAACCTAGTACTAATATATTTTTTTTCTTATTTGTCTGAAGCAGTCACCCTCTTATTATAAGCAAGGCCATGACTACCTCATCAATACAGAAACATGCTCTCTATTACATGACCCTTGATGGAGCATATTTTACAGCACCATTGTTATTGCCCATTATGGGGATTGCCCCATTGGCTCAGGGCATACAGACAGCGTGTAGATAAAACAATTAGAGCAAAACAATGCCAGATTTGATCCGTGCTCTGTGCCGAACGAGCTAATGTCAATTGAGATGGCAAAATGGGCACAAGAATTAGGTTCAGTACACCTAGGCTGGATTAGCCAAAGTCCCACCACATGATCATCATCCAGTAGCCCTTGCTAGGAGTGTACATAAATGGCAATTGAGCGCAAACCTGGGATCACACACAAATAAATGGTCAGGCTCCAAGGGCACGTGGAGTCCACGAAGCTGTACTTAGCTACACACCAATGGTTTCAACAAGGGGAAGGCTAGGAAGGTCTTTTGAGGAAAGTTTGAGAAGAAGTTTAGGCCTATACTCACTGATGTTTAGAAGTATGAGAGATGCTCTTATTGAAACATATGATTCTGAAAGATTTGACAGTGTAGATGCCAAGAGGATACTTCCCCTTATGGGGGCAGAGTTTCAGAATAAGGGGTCTCCCATTTATGATGGCGATGAGGAGGAATTTCATCTCTCAGAGGGTCATTAACTTTGGAATTCCTTATCTGAGAGAGGAGTGGAGGCTGGGTCATTGAATATATTCAAGGCTGAGTCAGACAGATTTTTAATCTACAAGAGAGTCAAGGATTATATGAGGTCAGGCAGGACTATGGAGTTGAGGCCAAGATCAGGTTAGTCACAATCTTATTGAATGCGGAGCAGGCTCATGGGGTCAAATGGCCTATGCCTATTCCTTATGCTTTTATTTGAGAAAGAACATTGAGTGAAGAAACAAAGGCAGAATGGTCCATTGTAAAGTGTCATCATACTGACTCAGTTAATTCTTGATTAATATAGTTTGAATTATTTTATAACAAGTGATTCCAACTCAGTTTCTTTTTTGTCCCTATTGCTTTCACGCTAATATTTCCTCTCCGCTCTAGAAAGCGTCAACCCTTACGAACATGCACCAGCCAAGCATCCTGACCAGGAGCAGGAACCTTGTTGACTTTCTCCTCCCTAATACAAAGGCACCTGTACCACTGCCCTGTCTGATATGAGCTGATTTAGCACCAAACCAAGGATAAAAATCTAAACCTTTATTAGCCTTGTTTTATCCACTTCTTAGCTGAGCCATTGTGGCATCCCAGATTGGTTCTTTAAAAGTGAAGTAAGTATTTAAAGAAACCTTACCCTGGAAACCTGAGCACAGCGACACAAGGTGACCACATCCAGAAAGGAGAATATTCTGTAGGAGAAGAGAAAAAGTTGTTTAAACATAGCTAAGGTAGAAATAGTCATTAATACACCAAAAATAAAAAGTATGCAAGACACACAGGTGACAGATATTTTGGTTCCTAACTTCCAAACAGAATCCTTCTGTTGGGAGTGGCTGCATGAGAGATTTCCAGTGCTGAAGCATCTGCTCCCACTTACATGAATAACACAGTAGAAAGAAATAGTCAAAACTTTCATTTCTGGTTGGGGCTTTCAAGAGATCTGACAAGTACTCAGAACCACAGCTGCCTGGGAGAAAGACGACAGGTATTGCCATCACCAGTAACTGCTTACAGTTACACTGCTGCAGAGTGTAGCTTAACCACAGCAGAATGATCCCATGCATATTCTTCAAGTCAGAGAAACTGCAACATAAAAACAGGCCCGGCGGTCAACCTGTCCATGTTCCCATTTATCCTCCACAGAAGCAGTAGTCCTAATCCTATATACCAGTCCGTTTCCAACTCTCTTCATTCCATTTTCCTTCGACCACCATATCAAACGACCCTGCAATAACCTTTGGTACAATCAAGACATTGTAAAAAGGTGTACACTTGTCGCTGGACTAGTAATCCAGAGACACAGGTAATGCTCTGGGGACCCTGGTTCAAATCCCGCCACAGCAGATGGTGGAATTTAAATTCAATAAAAATAAGGAAGTAAAAGTCCAATGGTGACCATGAAACCATTGTCGATAGTTGTAAAAACCCAACTGGTTCACTAATGTCCTTTAGGGAAAGAAATCTGTCGCCCTTAGCTGGTCTGGCCTACATGTGACTTCAGGTCCACAGCAATGTAGCTGACTCTTCAACGCCCTCTGAAGTGGCCTAGCAAAACATTCAATTGTATCAAACTGCTGCAAAGTCACAAAAAAAGGAATGAAACCGGATGGACCACCCAGCATCGACCTAGGCACCAAAAATGACATCGGCAATCTCAACCCTGTTGACCCTGCAAAGTCCTCCTTAGTAACACCTGGGGGTTAGTGCCAAAATCAGGACAGCTGTCTCACAGACTAGTCAAGCAACAGCCTGACATATGATTCCATGGGGATGACTACCTTACAGGTAATGTCCCAGGCACCATCACCACCCTGAGTATGTCCTGTCCCACCAGCAGGACAGGCTCAGCAGAGGTGGCAGCAGTTGTATGCAGTCAGGAAGGAGTTACCCTGGGAGTCCTCAACATCGATTCCAGACCCCATGAAGTCTCATGGCATCAAGTCAAACATGGGCAAGGAAACTTCCTGCTGATTACTACATATCACTCTTCCTCAGCTGATGAATCAGTGCTCCATGTTGAACACTACTTGGAGGAAGCGCTGAGGGCAGCAAGGACACAGAATGTACTCTGGGTGGGGGGCATCAATGTCCATCACCAAAAGTGGCTCGGTTGCATCAGTACTGACTGAGTTGGCCAAGTCCTAAAGGACATAGCTGCTAGATTGGGTCTGCGGCAGGTGGTGAGGGAACCAACAAGAGGGGAAAATGTACTTGATCTCATCCACACCAACCTGCCTGCCGCAGATGCATCTGTCCATGACAGTATCAGTAGGAGTGACCACCGCACAAGTCAGTCATTGTGGAGACGAAGTCTCGCCTTCACATTGAGGATACCCCCCATCATGTTGTCATAGAGTCATTGAGGTCTACAGCACAGAAAAAGGCCACTCGAGTCTGCACCGGTCAAACAAGTACCTAACTATTCTAATCCCACTTTGCAGCACTAGGCCCATAGCCTTGTATGCCATGGCATCGCAAGTGCACATCCAAACACTTCTTAAATGTTATGAGGGTTTCTGCCTCTTCCACCTTTTTGGGCAGTGAGTTCCAGATTCCCACCACCCTCTGGGTGAAAAAATTCTTCCTCACATCCCCTCTAAATCTCCTGCCCCTTACCTTAAACCTATGTCCCCTGGTTATTGATCCCTCCACCAAGGGGAAAAATTCCTTCCTGTCTACCTACCCTATCTATGCCCCTCATAATTTTATACACCTCAATCATGTTCGCCCCTCAATCTCCTCTTCTCCAAGGAAAATAACCCCAGTCTATCCAATCTCTCTTCATAACTAAAACTCTCCAGCCCAGGCAACATCCTGGTAAATCTCCTCTGCACTCTCCCTAGTGCAATCACATCCTTCTTATAATGCAGATTCCAAAACTGCATGCAATCTCTAGCTGTGGCCTAACCAGTGTTTTATACAGTTCCAGCATAACTTCCCTGCCCTTATATTCTATGCCTTGGCTAACAAAGGCAAGTATCCCACATGCCTTCTTAACCACCTTATCTACCTGCCCCGCTACCTTAAGGGGTCGGTGGACACACACATCAAGGTCCCTCTGATCCTTGGTACTTCCCAGGTTCCTACCATTCACCGTGTATTCCCGTGCCTTGTTTGTCCTGCCCAAGTGCATCACCTCACACTCATCTGAATTAAATTCCATTTGCCACTGATCAGCCCATATGACCAGCTCGTCTATATCCTCCTGTAATCTAAGGCTATCCTCCTCACTACTTACCACCCTACCAATTTTCATGTCATCTGCGAACTTACTGATCTACCCTCCTACATTAAGGTCTAGATTGCTTATATATACCACAAACAGCAAGGGACCCAACACCAATCCCTGTGGAACCCTCACTGGACACAGGCATCCAAAAACACCCCTCAAACATCACCTTCTGCTTCCTGCCACTCAGCCAACTCTGCATCCAATTTGCCAAATTGCCTTGGATCCCATTGGCTCTTACCTTAGTTATCAGTCTCCCATGCGGGACCTTATCAAAAGCCCTGAAGTCATTGCCCTCATCTACACACTTGGTCACCTCTTTGAAAAATTCAATCAAATTGATCAGACATGGTCTCCCCTAAACGAAACCATGCTGACTGTCCTTGATTAATCCCTGCCTCTCCAAGTGTAGATTAATTCTGTCCCTCAGAATTGCTTCCAATAGTTTCCCCACCACTGAGGTTAGACTGTCTGGCCTGTAGTTCCCT
Organism: Carcharodon carcharias; assembly: GCF_017639515.1. Taxonomy (NCBI): domain Eukaryota; kingdom Metazoa; phylum Chordata; class Chondrichthyes; order Lamniformes; family Lamnidae; genus Carcharodon; species Carcharodon carcharias. The sequence continues at coordinate 11,445,052 of NC_054489.1, forward strand.
GGTTTATCCCTTCCTCCCTTCTTGAATAACGGTGCCACATTTGCTGTCCTCCAGTCCTCTGGCACCTCTCTTGTGGCCAGAGAGGTATTGAAAATTATTGTCAACATCCCTGCTATCTCCTCCGTTGCCTCACAAAAGCCTGGGGTACATTTCATCCGGGCCTGGAGGTTTATCTACTTTTAAACCTGCCGCCAGACCATTTAGAACCTCCTCCCTTTCTATGCTAATTTCTTTAAATACATCACAGTCCTTCTGCCTGATTTGCATACCCACATCAACCCTCTCACTTGTGAACACTGGCACAAAGTATCTAATTAGAACCCTACCTACATTTTACGGCTCCACACACAAATTACCACTATGGTCCTTAATGGGCCCTACTCTTTCCCTTGTTATCCTCTTACTCTTAATGTACTTGTAAAATAACTTTGGATTTTCCTTTATTTTACCTGTCAATGTTTTTTCATGCCCCCTTTTTGCTCTATAATTTACTTTTTAAGTTCCCCCCTACACATCCTATCCTCCTCTAGAGCTTCCCCTGATTTCAGCCCTCGCTATCTGCCATAAGCCTCCCTTTTTCTCTTTATCCAATCCAGTATATCCATTGACATCCAGGGTTCCCTGGATTTGTTGATCACACCCTTTATCTTTACTGGAATATGTTGGCCATGTATACTGCCTTTTTCCTTCTTGAATGAGTCCCACTGCTCTGACACAGATATACCTAAAAGTAGCTGCTCCCTGTCCACTCTGGTCAAATCACATCTGATCTGATTAAAAATCAGCCTTTCCCCAGTTTAGAACTCTGATTTCTGGCCCATCCTTGTCCTTTTCCACTACAACCTTAAATCTAATGGAGTTATGATCACTATCTGCAAGATGCTCCCCAACCGATACCTCTACCACTTGCCTGGCTTCATTCCCTAAAATTAAGTTCAGGACCGCCCCCTCTCTTGTAGGGGCCTTCTACGCACTGGCTTAAAAAGCTCTCCTGGATGCATTTTAAGAATTCCGCTCCCTCTAAATCTATCATACTATGACTAACCCAGTTAATGTTGGGGAAGTTGAAATCCCCCACTTTCATTACTACCCTATTCTTTTTGCACCTCTCTGAAATTTGCCTACATATCTGCTCTTCTATTTCTCTCTCACTGTTTGGGGGCCTATGGTACACTCCCAGCAATGTGATTGCTCCTGTTTTGTTTTTCAGTTCTACCCATATGGCTTAATTTGAGGAGCCTTCTAAGATGTCATCCCTCCTTACTCCTGTAATTGATTCCTTGATCAATATTGCGATACCCCTTCCTCTTTTATCTCCTTCCCTGTCTCGCCTGAAGACCCTTTTTTCTGGAATATTGAGCTGCCAATCCTGCCCCTCTCTCAGCCATGTCTCTGTGACAGCAATGGCATCATACTTCAATGTATTAATTTGTGCCCTCAACTCATCTCCCTTATTCGTCAGACTCCTTGCATTAAAATAAATACCATCCAACTTTGCCAAACTCCCTTATGCCTTAATTATAATTTCTATGCCTCCCACACTCACTTGCTCTCTTCTAATTTTAGCTGTGCATCTCCCCCTGCTGAACCTCCTCTTGGCAGGGGGATGGGATCCCAAGTTAGTTTAAACCTTCCCCAACAGCACTAGCAAACCTCCCCGCAAGAATGTTTGTCCCATTCCTGTTCAGGTGCAACCTGTCTGCCTTGTACAGGTCCCACTGCCCCCAGAAACGGTCCCAATGTCTCAGAAATCTAAAGCCCTCCCTCCTGCACCATCTCACCAGCCGCACATTCATCTGAACTGACCTCATATTTCTATATTCACTAGCACGTGACAGCGGAAGTATTCCAGAGATTACTACCTTTGAGGTCCTGTTTCTTAATCCGCTTCCTAGCTCCCTAAATTCTGCTTGCAGGGCCTCATCCCTCTTTTACCCATGTCGGTGGTACCAATATGTACTACAATCTTATCCGTTTGCCCTTCCCCCTTTAGAATGCCCTGACATTCTTGACCCTGGCAGCAGGGAGACAACATATCATCCTGGAGTCACATCTACAGCCGCAGAAACACCTGTCTGTTCTACTTACTATCGAGTCTCCTACCACGATTGCTCTTCCCCTCTTTATCCTCCCCCCGCACCCTCCCGCCCCGTGCAACTGAGCCACTCTCAGTGCCCTGAGCATAGCTGCACTCCCCTGAGAAAGCATCACTCTCACCCTTTTCCAAGACGGAAAAACGGTTCTCAAGGAGATGCACCCTGGTGGTTTCCTGACTACCTGCCTGACACCTTTCTTCTGACTGATGGTTAGCCATTCCCTCTCTGTCTGCACTTCCGTAAGCTGTGGGGTGACCACATCTAAAAACGTGCTATCCACGAAACTCTCAGCCTCGCGGATGCACCTCAGTACCTCCAGCTGCCATTCAAGCTCCGAAACTCAGAGCTCAAGTAGCTGCAGCTGGTGGCACTTCCTGCAAATTGGTCGATCAGAGCGCAAAGAGCATCTAGGACTTCCCACATGTTGCAGGCAGTACATAACGTGGGACTGAGCTGTCCTGCCATGCCTCTAGTTGAAAAAAACCCTTAAAGTTAAATACAGTAAAAAAGAATGTTAAATTATTTATGTACTTTAAATAAAATCTAGAACTCTTACCTTTCCTTAGCTTAATCTATTTTAAACTGGAGAAAAACACTTACCCGCTACTCACCAATTAGCTCTCACCCTTATGCTGACATTATTTTTTGAAGCTTCCCCGCACTCACGTGGTTCCGATCTCTCCGCTGCTCTCTTGCGCTGTCTTGTGATGTCACTCTTGCTATTTTCAACAAGAACTGACTGCAGGACACTCTTCCCAGACTGCTTCACCACGATGCTGACTGCAGGACACTCTTCCCAGTGTAGCACCACCGTCATGCGAAATGGGATTGATTTAGAACAGATCTAGCAACTCAAGACTGAGCCATCCATGAGGTGCTGTGGGCCATCAGCAGCAGCAGAACTGTATTCTAACTCAATCTGTAACCTCATGGACCGGCATATCCCCAACTCTACCAAACCACCATGCCAGGGTTCAAAGAAGAGTGCAAGAGGGCATGCCAGGAGCAGCACCAGGCAAATCTAAAGATGAGGTGTCAATTGAAAAAGCTATAACTTAGGGCTACTTGCATACTGAACAGCATAAGCAGTAAGTGATGGACAGAACTAAACGACTCCGTGACCAATGGATCAGGTCTAAGCTCTGCAGTCCTGTCACATCCTGTCGCAAATGGTGGTGGACAATTAAACAAACTCACTAGAGGAGGAGGTTGCACAAATATCCCCATCCTCAATAATGGAGGAGCCCAGCACATCAGTGCAAAAGGTAAGACTGAAGTGTTTGATATAATCTTCAGCCAGAAGTGACGAGTGGATGATCAATCTCGGCCTCGTCCAAAGGTCCCCAGCATCACAGATGCCAGTTTTCAGCCAACTCAATTCACTCCACATCAAGAAACGGCTAAAGGCACTGGATACTGCAAAGCCAATGGGCCCTGACAATATTTCTGCAATAGTACTGAAGACTTGTGCTCCAGAACTTGCTGCGCCCCTAGCCAAGCTGTTCCAGTAGAGCAACAACACTGGCCTCTACCCGAATATGTGGAAAATTGCTCAGGTATGTCCTGTACACAAAAAGCAGAACAAATCCAACCCAGCCAATTACCACCCCATCAGTCTACTCTCAATTATCAGTAAAGTGATGGAAGGGGTCATCAACAGTGCTATCAAGCAGCACTTGCTTAGCAATAACCTGCTCACTGGCACCCAGTTGGGTTCCACCAGGGCCACTCAGCTCCTGACCTCATTAAGCCTTGGTTCAAACACGGACAAAAGGGCTGAACTCCAGAAGTGAGGTGAGGGTGACTGCTCTTGATATCAAGGCCACACTAACCGAGTGTGACATCAGAAAGCCCTAGCAAAGCTGGAATCACTGGAATCGGGGGAAAACTCTCTGCTGGTTGGAGTCATATCTAGCACCAAGGAAGATGGCTGTGATTGTTGGAGGTTGGTCATCTCAGCTCCAGGACATCACTGCAGGAGTTCCCCAGGGTAATGTCCTCGGCCCAACCATCTACAACTGCTTTATCAATGACCTTCCTTCCATCAGGTGGTCAGAAGGGGGGTGGATGTTCGCTGATGATTGCACAACGTTCAGTGCCATTCGCGACTCCTCAGATACTGAAGCAGTCCATGTACAAATGCAGCAAGACTTGGGCAATATCCAGGCTTGGGCTGACAAGTGGCAAGTAACATTCACATCACACAAGTGTCAGGCAATGACCATATCCAAAAAGAGAACACCCAACCATCGTCTCTTGATGTTCAATGGCATAACCATAACTGAATCCCCCATTATCAACGGCCTGGGGGTTACCATTGGACAGAAACTGAACTGGACTAGCCATATAAATACTGTGGCTACAAGAGCAGGTCAGAGGCTAGGAATCGGGTGACGAGTAACTCACCTCCTGACTCCCCAAAGCCTGTCCACCATCTACAAGGCACAGGTCAGGAGCGTGATGGAATACTCTCCACTTGCCTGGATGAGTGCAGCTCCCACAACACTCAAGAAGCTTGGCACCATCCAGGACAAAGTAGCCCACTTGATTGGCACCACATCCACAAACATTCACTCCCTCCACCGCCGACGCAGTGTGCACCATCTACAAGATGCACTGCAGGAATTCACCAAGGCTTCTTTGACAGCACCTTCCACACCCACGGCCACTACCATCTAAAAGGGCAAGGGCAGCAGGTAGATGGGCACACCACCACCTCCAAGTCACTCACCATCCTGACTAGGAAATATATCATTGGTCCTTTACTGTTGCAGTGTCAAAATCCTGGCCTTCCCTTCCTAGCAGCAGTATGGATGTACCTACACCACATGGACTGCAGCGGTTCAAGAAGGCAGCTCACCAACACCTTCTTAAAGGCAACTAGGGATGGGCAGTAAATGCTGGCCCAACCAGCAATGCCCACAACATATGAATGAGTTTAAAAAAAAAACAATTTATGCTCAGTACCTGAAAATACATAAAAGTTTAATTCCTACTTTTTTTGGGTGGGGGGTAAATTTCAGATTATCCCTTAAAATTCTCACGCAAAGAACACATCCTCCTCTTTTTACAGCACATCAGGCAGACTGTGCAGCATTACACAATTATGTACTGTAGGAACCAACTGCTACTGAGCACTTAGAGACCATTAGCCAAACTTACGTTAGAAAAACTAACAACTTAAATCCCATGTCGAAGTGATACGCCCATCCCCAGCCAATGGAAAGACCAGAGATCCATTTCAGGAGAGTCATTGGCGTTGTGTATTCTTTTGAATGTTAGTTTTAGAACGTAGCTGAGAGAGTGAATGTACACATGCCATAGGCTACACTCCTGGTAAAATAAAAAGGTGGATAATAAATGAGATACTGGCCTTTCTAGTCCTGCAAATAGCGTTGCAATGTCAATCATAATAACTGTTAGATTAATAATGTGCATTTCCTCTTTATGCATTAAAGAAGCAAAGCAAGCAAGGGGAATTATTCAGAAGTGAAATAAATCAATGCACTAATTCTAATCCAGTAGAATCACTCACAAATATCACTGTCAATATGGTCAAGCTTGCTTGACCCTACCCAAGAAGGCAGCTCACCACCACCTTCTCAAGGGCAATTAGGGATGGGCAATAAATGTTGGCATAGCTAGCGATGCTCACATCCCATGAATGGATAAGAAAAAACCTCCACAAAAGGAGGTACCATTTCAAGCAGAACATATAGGCAGCTTAATTGGCTACTAATTGGCAGCCAAAGTCAGACAAAATGAAAAGGTTAGCAATAAAAATTTGAGCTCAAACTAATATTATATTTGCATGACTAGCCAACAGCTCAACGCATTCTGGGTTCTGACAAAAGATCATCGGCCTGTAAAGATGTCTCAACAACAACTTGCATTTATATAACTCCATTAAGTAGGAAATGTTCCCAAGGCCAATCCCAAGGAATTAGACAAAATTGATGACAAGGCCAAGTAGAAGGCACTAGGTCAAAGAGCTATGTTTTAAGGGAGCGAGGGGGAGGAGGCAGGAAAATTTAGAGATGGAATTCCAGAGCTTGAGGCCTAGATAGCTGAAGGTACAACTGCCAATGGTGGGGTTAAGTGTGCAAGGAGTGCAAGAGGTCAGATTTGGAGGAACAGAGTTTTCAAAGAGTTGCAAGACTGTAGAGAATTACAGAGATAGGGAGTGGAAAGGTTTAGAGGGTTTAAACAAAAGGATAAGAATTCTACATTTGGTCCTTTGGCGGACTGGGAGCCGGTATAGGTTAGCAAACAGAGGGTGATCTGTAAACAGGACTTGGTGCACATTAGGAAACAGGCAGCAGGGCTTTGGATGAGTTCAAGTTTATGGAGGGTAGAAAATGTGAAGCTGGCCAGGAAAACATTGTAACATTCAAGTCTGGAGGTAACAAATATGTGGATGAGGGGTTCAATAGTAAATTGGCTGAGGCAGGGCAGAGAATAGCTGTATTATGAATGTGGAGTACACAGTCACAGGAGAGGGCATAGCATCAAAGGCTCAGCTCATCATCAAATACGATGCAGATGTTGAAAACAATCTAGATCAGCTTGAGACAGCAGCCAGGGATGGAGATACAATTGATGGTTTAGGAATAAGTTTGTGGCAAGAGGCTAAGACAATGGCTTTTACGTTTAACTGGAGGTAATTCCCACTCATCCAATATTGGATATTGGACAAGCAGTATGAAAACACAGGGCTTAAGTGAAGTGGTGGTGAGGTAGAGCTGGGAGCCACCAGGCTACATGTTGATTCCAATGTCATGTATTCCAGATTATTTCACTTCAGTAGCATGTAATTGAGAAACAGGGGCTGGGGTGCAAGAATATATGCAGAGCAACAGTGCAGGGGCAGGAAGAGAAGCCACGGTAAGAGATCTCGGCATAGATCCAGCTGAGGTGTTTCTGTTTCAACTTCAGATTTCCTGTATCTGTATTTCACTTTTACCTCATGCTTTCAAACCTGAAGTGGAGGATGGGGTGAGGCGATCCAAAAATAGAGTAGGGGACAGGAAAGACTCTTTGCAATTTTTTAAGCATAGGTACTGTACTGGCACACTGCCAAGGTAGGTCTCTGGTTACAGGCAGCATGTGGAGAATGGGTCCCATCTCATGCTCATGCAGAATTCGCTGATTTTGGTTTTGATCAAAAAGGACGTGCATAAACAAAGATAATAAAATCAGGGTGGTTCAATGTTTAACAATTTTGTTTTATTAATTTTAATTAAAGCGTTAATTTAAATATTTAATCACTCGAAGGCTGCCTTTGTGACTCAAACAAATCTTTTCTTTTAAAAGGATGTTTACTTCTGTAAGGACATTAGGGTGGTTTTGAAACAAAAAGGAAACAACAAATCCTGCTGCTACACAGAAAACATTGTCGGCAGATTTAAAACATCTTCCAACACTTCTCTTTCTCCACTTACTTAACATTTAATAATTTAAATTTAATGATTAATGATAATTAATGATTTAAAATTTCAGAGCACAATTGTCTCAATTGGATGTTTGAAAAATAAGATACCATCTCCCCCTTCTCAATTCCAAAACAAACCATGACAATGGATTTTCACATCTCGACTGGAGTTGTGCAAATACAGCAGTGCAGAAAAGTCTAAAAAGCACATGTTGTTATTATACAGTCAGTCATGGTCAGGGGAAAATGAGGCTTGTGAAGGCCCATGACCTACAAGCACTGCTCTCCCTGCTCCCATTGGGTTAATTCAAGGGCCAACAGGGCAGAAGTTGGTCTTGCACTGGATTCTGACAGCTGCTGTCAGAATCCATGAAATGTAACGCCCCGTACACTGTTGGAGGAACAGGTTCAGCAACATCATGTCAATTGTACAAGTACCACATGGTGTCTTGCCAAAGGAAGATTATCAAGACAAAATCAGGATCAGGAAGACAAGCTTTTGATGATTAAACTTTAAAATCGGTCATCACTTGGTTATAAACAATTTTAACAAGGTTAGCCATGATGTGAAGCCCTACTTGAATGGAAGTTGAGGTTTGGTGAATACTGTACTCTTCCTCTCAATTACATATAGTCAATGGAAGTCAGTGAACAAGGGCTAATATAACAAGTCTTAGTGATCATAAACAAAAATAGACACTCGCATTCATTTACATTTGGGTGCCCAAACCAGAGATCAGAGGCCATCCTTGGTCTACCGAACCTCACTAATCCAGCCCTCAAAACCTGAGCAACTCCATTCTACTTATGTTTAGGTATCAGCTCTGTTCGAGCTGGCAGAACTCTGAGTCAGCAGGTTGTGATTTCAAATCCTACTCCAGGGCTAAGCTCAAAAATCCAGGCTGGCTCTCCAGTGCAGCACCAAGGGAGCTCTGCAGTATTGGGGGTAATGTCTTTCAGACTTTAAACAGAGGTCCTGTCCGACCCCTCAGGTAGACATAAAAGATCCCATAGCAATATTTCAAAGGGGGCAGTTACTTGCAACATCCTGGCCAACATTATTAACACCGGTGTCTTCTGCCAATGCAAGACGGCCACTGATACCCATCTGCACATGCGCACTGGTCCGCCCATGCACGGAAAACCAACGATCTCACCACTGCGCTTAGCCCCAGCCTGTGCACGCATCAATAACATCACCACACACATATGCAGTGATGTCAGTACGCCCCACATGATCCTCCTCAGACTCAATGAAACTATACGGCATTAATAACTCCATTGAGGAATTGGTGTATAATGAGGTCTCCATTTGTCTTTTCACTGGTTGCTGGAGTTAACTAAAAGCCTATTACATTGCAGCCGCTTATCCACCAGCTAATGAAAAATTTTGTGCAGAGTACTCCTCCTGCTTGAAGACAGTAGCAGAGCAGTTTGAGCAGATGTCCAGCTCAGTCAACTTCCACACCATCAGCACTTCCCTTACAAATTGATTTTGGTTGATCATATATTCATATTAGTTAAATTTTCTCCATCTAGTCGATTTAGAACTGTTGTGTTAACTTCTTGGAGCCATTAAGGCCGCCTTAAGGGCGAATAAAAGGACACTGCTGCCTAAACAGCTGTGATGATTTGAGCAGTGCAATCTTTGGTTCTAGCCACTGCATCCTCTGTCGCTCGCAATGATGTCATGGAGTAAGACACCCGAACTGTGCATGCAAGCCATTGGCAACAAACGCCTATTATTAACCCTTCACTCAACACCACTAAAAGACAGAGGTTAGCTGGTCATTACCACATTTGTGGGAGTTTGCTGTATGCAACTTGGCTACTGTCTTCCCTATATTACAAAAGTAACTACACTTCAAAATAACTTCATTAGCTGAACACCCCAAGATCATGAAGAATGCTATATAAATATGCATTTTTTTTTCCTATTTCTGTCCTAGCTGAAATTTGTGGTCCTGGTTGCTTGGTAAAGACAGTTCTTCCTTGATTACCTCATTGGTGTATAAATCTCACCCCAGAATACAAATATCTATTTGGCCATTCTTTTGGTCACCCCTCCTAATATCTCCTCTGTTTCAGTGTCCAACTTCCCCCCTCATGGTTCTGAGAAATCAGATGGGACATTTTTCTGTATTAAACGCACTGTATAAATGCAAGCTGTTTTGTTCTTGTAGTATCAGCAAATTATAATGTAGAGGTGAAGTACGGCCTCATTCTGTAGAAGCAGAACCACTTTGAAACTGAAGTTGCTGGTATTGCCAGCATCTTTAGGTATGATGCGTATAAAGTAGATTACAAATTGATTTAAAAGTTAAGAGAAGTAAAATCTGCTTTTCTTGATCACTGCAATTGCTGCTGTTAAACAACTAATTAGATTTTATTGTCTCAGCTAATTCCAGTATGAGCCAAATTACACTTGACACTCAAATTGGATTCTACACCACATACTCTATAAATCGTTAAAAGGAAGGTGATGGAAGGATAAACACAATTAATCATTTCAAACTCTTTGATGAATTGAGCTTGGAGTATGATCTATATCTAGCCACCTAAGCTGAATTTTCAATACGGCACAGAGGGGTGCGGCATGCAAAGGGCATCGTCTTTCAGATAAGACACCCAAGCATGGCCATGTGATCTTCAGAGTAATCAAACATGTTGCCATATGAACAGGAAATTTCCCATGTACCAGACAATATTCTTACCCCAACCACCACTAAAAACAAAAATGCTCTATCTCATTGTTGTCTGTGGGGACCTTAATTTGTTCCTACAATATACTTTATTAGTACACAGCTCATGGCCAATTGAGGAATAAGGCTTCCTTTAATATGAAAGGTACCGAGAGTGCAGAGAAACAATTAAGAAGTGTGCTCTATTGGATCACCTAGTGGCAAAAGCATGAAAACTACCTCATGACAGTTGACATTGAAAAACTGAGTAATGCTGACAAAGCAATTTAAGTTAAACTTTGACCAAAACTATGACGAAAATCATAACTACAAGAAGCCAGGTGTGCAAGCAGGAAGTGCATATTCTAAGAAAGATTTTAATGCATATATGTATCCCAAGATCTACATACAACAGCTTTACTGAGGAACATGTTTATGCTCCATCTAACACAGCAGCCAAGGCATCAAGTAATTCAAGTAGTTCTACCGGGATCACATTGGATTCCCAGTTTGTTACTTAACAGACCTTCCTGCAATTAGACCACCGAGACCATCACTAACTGCAATATTATAGGAACCATTTTTGACCATGAGATAGTACTGCATTCCTATTATAAAGGCTCTTTATACTTATCTATTCAGTTTAAATTTATTACCATAGAATTCAAATACTTCAGCTGGTTAAGACGTTGGGCAGCAGAACGAAATAAAGTGAGGGATGTGTCAGTCGATACCCAGTTTGTTCGCTTCAACACCCTTGGGTTGGGGAAGCAGGACAATGCCGATTGATCTGCTGCATAGCTCCAGCATTGCCACTTTTCATTTGATATTTGCCCAACCAGGTGATACACTTGGCTACTGCCCATCTTGGGATGACAATTCTTAACTTTTGCTATTCCAATATCATAATGAGGATACCAGCAGGACAGACTGAGTGGAACACACATGCTGAACAACTGCAATCTGTTTGATGCGGAAAGTTCTAAAATTAGCAGAAGTTCTTTAAGAATAATCTGTACAAATGGCATTGTGGTATAAAAGCTGTACAAATACAGAAGCATGTGGGTTTATATTTACAACACTGGAGAAATTTACAGTAAACTTACATTGGCTAAACTCAAATAACCAGTAAATGAGGCTTTAAAGTAGCCCATCTAGATAAGCAAAAGATATGGCTAATCAATTGCTATGAACAAAACACAATATTTTTTCTCCTCTTTGCTCCACAATGTTTTCTCCTGGTCAATACCCAGTTTATTGGCTTCAACGTCCTTGGGTTGGGAAAGCAGGGCAATCTGTTTTAAGACCACTGTCATTACTATATTAAAGTAAATTGTATTCCCAGAAACATGTAGTTCCATTGAGTAGGTCTCAGAGTCAACAGCACTGGGGTACGTAAACAAACTGGCAGAGGGTTTGACAGCAACTTTCTGATGGGTGCCAGCAGAATTCCAATTTCCTCAAAGGTCAACTGAATGTGCCTTTTCAGTTCAGTACATCAAAAAGAGAACTTGCCTTCCACTATCTCAGGATGCTGCAAAGTGCTTTACAGTCAAATGTTGTATTGTTTGAAGAGTAGTCACTGTGGGAAATGTAGGAAACACAACAGCTATTTGCACAGTGCAAGCTCCCACAAACAGCAAATGACCAATTAACCTGTTTTAATAATGCTGAGTCAAGGGATAAACACTGGCCAGGACATCAGTTCCCCTGGCACATCTTCAAATAGTGCCATGGCAACCTTTACATGTACCAAAGGAGGCAGACGGTGTATCCAAAAGACACCTGCATGCGGCTTTGTGATGTAAAGCAATGACAATCCCATGTGCACAGAACAACTGGAACCATGTATGCAAACAAAGGAAGGTCTTTAATTTTGGAGCTACCCTACCCAGAGACCAGAATCAGTTAACATTCCAACAGGAGAGCAGCACAGATAATTCTGGAAATATTTTTCTGAGACATGTATACAAAAGCAGAACCACCTTATAACCACAGTACAGGAGTTCAGCCCAAGGTAACTAACCTCTGCTAAACAGCTCTTTCAGGGTTGCAAAAGAAAACCTAGCTGTATGAAGAATCACAAGAACAAATCTACACTGCTACTCTTCTGTAGTTTGTTGGGTACTAATATACGCTGTCAATTGTTAGCAAATTAACAACCAAGACATTAACAAAGATTTACTATCATATCTTACCTGATATCATCACATTTATCCAGGTTTTATTATGGAAAAGAAAACTCCTAAAGCTATCTCAGAGATTCAAGCTTAAACAAAGAATGATTGCACTAACCTAGTTCCCAGATATGGTTGTATTTGTTCACTATGCAAGTCTGACACAGCAGGTTTTTCCCCTCACTTTCCTCCCACTCAAACTTAAAAAATGATTTTTTTCACTTCATGTTCCCACAATTCTCCCATTGAGGGCAAAACCAGAAAACCTGTTCCCGTTAGTTTGCAAACGTCTCTAAAACCGAAGTCTGACGACAAAGCTAGATCTGTTAGGTTTACAATTCTGATCATTTTGCTTTATGCCCAGTAGGGAAATGCTTCCCCACCCCAGAAACAACCTAAAGGAATTGAAAATATATCAAACTTTTAATTAGACCTACCTCTTTTGAGGTACAGTATGTTCAAACATAGAGTCGCTGCACCACCAAAGACTACATTTTTGATTAGGCTTAACATTCATTCTTTGAAGGAAAACAGGGAGCTCTCCAATATGTGAAAAGTGCCAAGATGTTTTTAAACGGTGATATGGCATAAATATATGTCTTTCCTTCTATTGTTGGACGAATCATTGAAACATGGAATGGTTACAGCGCAGAAAGAGGTCATTTGACTCAGTCCCTGCCGAAGACCAAGTTAGCTAATCCCACTTCCCTACCCTTTCCCTGTAGCCCTGCTAACATTTGTCCCTCAAGCCACAATTGAATCTGCTTCTAATGCCCTTTCTGGAAGTGGGTTAAGGTTGTAACCACTCACTTCCCAAAAACGTTTGCCCTCATATCACCTTTGGTTCTTTTGCCAGTCAACTTTATGTCCTCTCGTTCTTAACTCTTCCACCAATGGGACATCTGCTCTGTCTAGGCCCGTCATGACTCCGAATGCATCTCTCACATCTCAATTAATTGTGAATCTGCAAAGTTAATTATTGCTATAGATAACTTAAGGAGGTGGGGGGGGTTACTTAATGAAATGTTGCGGTAATTTTTCTTAGTATGATGTGTAGTTTATCAATTTGCATTTTATAAAACACTGGTTCAATTTTAATCAATACCTGGCAACATAAGCGGAGCTGGATAGTCAAGCTAAGCAATTGGTCAATCTGAAAACATTGATTTCATATGAACAGTCATGGCAGTGGAGTTCAGTCCTATGATATATAAACTGACTGTCAAATGGAATTATTTAATGACCACAACAAATTCTTCAAAGCATTTGAAGCAACTTTTTACAGTACTGCTGATCCAGGAAGCAACTCAAGTTTCTTGCATTCCCCAGCATACAAAGATTTATGATTGGCAGATGCTATAACCATCAAGCCCCCACTGCCAACGCCCCTTGCCAACCGCAGCCCAATTAAAGCAGAACTTGATGGGATAACTCTTAGAAAAAGATCCATTTGTGTAATGGCAAATAATGGGTGCTAACAAATCCTCTGACAAAAAGATGTCAGCACAAATCTCAATTAATCCAGCAGTTTTGTGGCCATTACATTTCAATATAAGAGAACATTGCTCTGATCAGCAAGGAACCAGGAAGACCTCACAATGAGATCACCTTGATGCTTATTTCTAATAGTTGGAATCCCTGAACTAATCAGATTACATTACCTGAAATATCTCTACAATAAGGGATGGCAGATTTAAACGGTCTTCATCCTTCTTTGCTGATCCAAATTGCTTAAGGGATTTCAGATGTGCATTCAGTTTCTCAACAATTTTTTTCATTTTTAAAACATTTACATTTAGGATTCACAAAATGGATGACAAGTAATGTTTTCTGGCTTAGTACACCAAAACATTAAATAAATACAGGAGGCAGCAAAAGATTCCATCGCATAAACCTAGGCAAGAACTGGCAGGTCCATACCTAGCAGCAGTAGGCAATGTGGAATATGTTCAACCTTGGAACGAGAATTCATAAGAAATTTAACATGGCAAAAGATGCCCCAAATCACAAGGGGAATAACAAAATGGGAGCAAGTCTGGGAATGATTTATTTTTGGAGGTGGGGCTCAGTCCAAATCATTTTTGGTTTTCACCAGGACAAAAAACATTGCTGATTCAATTTGAACTGGAGCTGCGCTTCAATCTGATGGCAAAATATGAAGGAAGTTTCTAACAGGCTACTTTTAAAACAGTAACAGAATCACAGTTACACAGCAAGTTCTGACATAGTAAAACAACAATTGCTCAAAAATCAAACATTGGCAGCAAAGTCTTTGTACAGAAACTTATAGAAAAGTGACCAACAGCTTGACTGAGGAGATGGCACTGAAGACAGCTTTAAATGGGAGGAGAGGGAAGAGAGCAAGAAGAGGTTTAGCTTTGGAATTCCAGAAGTTAGGCTGAGATGACCCAGAGGCTCTGCCATCATCGGTAGCACGGAAAGCTGCAAGTGTTCAAGTCACCAGTACTGCTCAAAATTCAAACCTGTATCAAAGTATCAGGCACATTGAGGAAGTAGTTTGAATGGAAGATACTCCCTCCACCTCCGCGCCGCCGCCAAATCCCACCCCCACCCAATAACATTCTATACATAACCCCATAACTTATACAAGTTTTATTTACAGTAAAGTTTTCAGTTGTGGTTCATTATTCCCTTAAAATGTGGACCAAGTTATATGTTCTCATGCAATTTTTATCAGATTCAAGTATCTTTGAAAGAAAATATAATATTATTTGAAATTTCACCCCTACCCCTACTCCCTATTCATTAGAACCCATTATAAGTGTAAACATCAGTGACTGGGACAGGGAACATGGGAACATTAACATCTAGAGTATTGACATAATATATGAACATGAGTGGGTGGATGGCTGGGGAAAACAATTTTACACAAGAACTACTTCAGCTACATCAATAGATACACTGTTGAGTAATCATAGTGAGCTCAGGTCTGAGCTCTAGCCCAAGCAATAACTACATTTTTAAAATTAATTTTAAAACATATTTTATCAACATACTGAGCGCAAATCTTCCTTAGACATATCTGATTGAAAAGTGAGGCAGACAGAAACAGCAAAACACAGATGAAGGAAACCCTCTAAACTCAAGGTCAACCAAAACTCTGGTGCTGGTATCCCAATACCACAACAAGTCCTGCTCTACCAATTATTCCTCACCTGTTAGTTCCTTGATGCTTCAAATTTGAAGTTATCATTCTCATGTTTACATCCTTCCATGGCTGTCACCTTTCCCTTTCCTTTGTCTGTAACCTGCTTCAGTCCTGCAGCAGTTCCTTCACATTTTCCCACATTATACTCCATCAGCCAAATTTTTGCCCACTCATTTAGAATTATACATTCACTTAACCTATCTACATCCCTTTGCAGACTGTGCCCTCCTCACAACTTGCTTTCCCACCCATCTTTGCAAGCAAATTTGCCAGAAAATTTTCCAGCAAATTTGGATAAACTACCCTCTGCCCCTTCATCCAAGTCATTAATAAAGGCATTCAATATTAATTGCTTTGCTGGACACCTTTTATTACACATGCAGAACTTTTAGGAGGGAAATCATTCTAATCTCAAGTTCCATACTCTCACGTTTGTCTACATTATCTATTCTTCTCAACATCTTAAAAACTTCCATCATACATTATCAATCCTTTTTCTATGAAAAAGCAAGTTCACCAGACTCTCCTCATAGCTCGCAGCCCCAAGTCTCATCTGAATCCCTTGCAGCACAATTCTTTTTATTTTTAAAAACAGATGCCCAAATTGCACAAAATGTTCCTTCTGTGATGTAACTAAAGATCCATTTAAAGTCTATTTATAGTCAAAAGAAAAAGAACTTGCATTTATCACCTTATCCCATCTGTCTTGAGGCCCAAAAGGACTTGAAAGTAATTATGTGAAGTTCAGACACTGCTGCTAGCAGTTAATTTGCATGCAGCAAGATTTGCAAATAGAAATAAGATCATTGGCTGATTAATCTGTTATTTTATGGTGTTGCTGGAGGGAAGAATGTTAGTCAGGACATCAGCAGAACTTCTTACTAACCTCATAGGGCCTTTAATGCTCATTTGAACTATTTTTTTGCCAGTCTTTTCAAAGTCTCATCCGAAGGACAGCATTTCTAACAATGTAGCATTTCTAACACTTTCCCTCAGTAATGTAATGAAGGATCTATTTAGATTAGATGTTCAAATCTATATATATTCAAAAAAAATGGAGAGGGATTTGAACAACAACCTTCTGACTTAAGAGCTGAGAATACCACCAATTGAGCCATGCATCAGCTCTCCTCAAGATACCTCTCAGCACAATTTAATTCAATACAAGAACACTCAACAGTAACCATTTACGTAAGGCGTGGGGACAAAAAATACATTTATATCCTATTTCATCTTAAATACTGAATATTCCTCAACACATGCAAACTGTAGAGCTTGCTACCACAAGGACTACTTGAGGAGAATAGCATAGATGCATTTAAGAAGCTAGATAACTAAGAGGGAAAAAGGATATGTTTAATAATACAAGATGAAGCAGGGTAGGAGGTAGTTTACGTGAAGCTTGAACACTTCCATATAGACCTGTTGGGATGAATGGCATATTCCCGTGGTGAAAGCTTCTACATAATTCTATTTAAAATTCAGGTTCCCTGCACCAAATATGAATTATTTTGCTTTTATCCACATTAAAATCCCACTTCCACTCCATAGCACATCTATTTACTTGTTCTAAAACTCTTCGATTACCACGAGCTTCCCTTGTATTGATCATACAAAATCAGCAAACTTTTTATTGCCTTCTTCAACAGCACATACAACAATAACGAATGGTGGGAGACCTAGAAGAGATCCACAGAGCTCTACTGCTAACAACACACCACGCTCAGTCTTTCCATTGTTTTTTTTTCAGAAAAGTAGAAGCTTGCAGAAAATTCCAAAATTGCTCCATGTGTGAAGTACATATTTGTTCTCTCTCCATGCCCCACCTCCAAACACTCATTTCTAAATAAGAGACACTAACTTTCGAATTAGGCACAAGATGGTGCACAAAATGGAGTTAAGTTGTGAAGAGGACATAAAGGACAAAGGGGTATAGGTAGGTTAAGTGAGTGGGCAAAGATCTGGCAAATGGCATATAATGTGAGAAAATATGAAATTGTCTACTTTGGCAAGAATGAAAAAAAGAGGCATATTATCTAAATTGTGAGAGATTGCAGAGCTCTGAGATGCATGAATCACAAAAGGTTAGTATCCAGGTACTGCAAATAATTGGGAAAGGTATTAGAATGTTATTATTTATTGTGAGGAGAATTGAATATAAAATTAGGGAGGTTATGCATCAGTTGTACAGGGCACTGGTGAGACATCTACTGTATTCTGAAGTAGAGTCGTACGGACTCAAAACCTTAACTCTGTCTTTCTCTCCGCAGATGCTGTCAGACCTGCTGAGTTTTTCCAGCAATTTTTGTTATTGTATCGTGTACAGTATTGGTCTCACGTAAGGAAGAATGTAAATGCGTTGGACTCGTACCCCGAAATAGAGCGTGGTCCTTTGAGGAAAGATTGGACAGGCTGGAGTTCAGAAGAGTAAGAGGTGACTTGGTTGAAACATACAAGATCCTGAAGGTTCTTAACAGAATGGATGTGGGAAGGATGTTTCCTCTTGTGGGAGAATCTAGAACTAGGAGTCACCCACTTAAGACAGATGAGGAGTATTTTTTTCTCTGAGAGTCATGAGTCTTTGGAACTCTCTTTCTCAAAAGACAGTGGAAGCAGAGTCTTTGAATATTTTTAAGGCAGATGTAGATAGATTTTTGATAAGCAAAGGGGTGAAAGGTTATTACGGGTAGAGAGGAATGTGGAGTTGAGTGGCCTGCTCCTAATTCATACGTATGTTCATATGATTTGCAAGTATGGGCTTGTTTATTTTCCATACCTAACTCTCCATCAAAGATATGCATTTTGTTTTATTAATTCACTAGATGTGGGTGCCACTGGCAAAGCCAGCAGTTGTTGCCCATCCTTAACTTCCTTAGAGAAGGTGATGGTGAGCCACCCTCTTCATAGCTAAGTGACTTTTTAAGTCATTTCAGAGGGCAGTTAAGAATCAACAACATTGACATGGGTCTGGAGACACATATAGGCAAGACATAAGGATGGCAGATTTCCTGCCCTAAAGGATATTAGTATACCAAGTGGTTTTTATGGCAAATTGGTAGTGACATAGTCACCATTACCAATACTAGCTTTTTATTCCAAATTTATTTCATTAAATGAATTTAAATTGTCCAGTTGCCTTTGTGAGATTTGAATGCTCATCTCCAAATCATTAGCCCATGTCTGTGGGTTACAGCATTTAATAGACAGCACAGCTGTGAACAGCATTTGAAAGTGGGGGAATGATAAGCTTGATACACTATGACACAAGATTCCACTAACACCACCACTTATGCCCCAACTTATTTATATAATGGCATGTTTGTGATCAAAGCTATTATGCTTGCACTGTGTACATTCCATGCTGCCCACAGTACAATAGTCTTAAATTACAAAAATACTCCTTAGTATTTTTCCACAGACTAAATGCTAAAAAATTACATTGTTTCCTGAGTATTTTAATAATCATTTGATGTTTAATTCAATCCTGCTTCCTGCCCAAATTATTTTTGGCAACTGGCAAAGTAAAGCTCAAGGAAAGCTTTTAGAAATACTGTAAATTACACAAACAGATTGGATCGTGGCTTTTTAAATTCCCAGTTTCCTAGCATTGCTTCCCCAGTACATAGAATAAAAAGTAAGCTTTACATTAGTGCTAATACCAAGCAAATAAACAAACAAACAAACCATTCTCCGTGATTTTTTACTTTAGAAATAAAGCCATAAAGTGCCGCACCTTGCTACTCATTTCCGCATATGCCACTGATCATGATCACATTGCACCTCCCATCTCACCATTTTTCTAAAATAAGCAACCTTTGTAATAGCACTCTCCTTGGGTCATTCAAAGTTAGGGTTTTTTTTTTTAGAAACCTTTCTATAAATATCATATTATGTATCAAAGTCCTTCACACAGTTGACTGCTATTTGGTGAAATTCGGTAGCCATTTTATGCATAACAATTGTCAATGATCTAACATATCTGGTGGTGGTTAAGATGGAGGAATGCTGGGACAACTCCCTGCTTTTTTTGAGAAGTGCCATGGAATCTTTAAAGTCATCTCAACCACTAGAAATGGCAGGTGGAACCTCAGTTTACCCTTAACGAGTTAACCAAAGAACTGCACCTCCAACAATGTAGCAGTCTGCACTGCAGTGTCAGCTCAAACTAGATGTTGCTTTAGTAGGCCTTCAAGTCCTTAAGCTTGCAACCTTCCAATTCACACAACCTTTCAACTCAGACAAAAGCACCATCAATTGTGCCAAGTCAACAGTCTTCAGGTTTCTAGGTAAAGGGCAAAGCAAAAGCAGTGTCAAGCAATCATTTCTGATGAAGAATCATAAGGACTCGAAACGTTAACTGTGTTCCTCTCCACAGTTGCTATCAGACCTGCTGAGTTTTTCCAGCTATTTTTGTTTCAGATTTCCAGCATCTGCAGTATTTTGCTTTTATCAAGCAATCATTTGATCATCTCAAATCAGGAAAGATTTCATCCAAATTGCTAAAAATCTGCAGGTGCCCTGAAATAACAACTTCCTTGTGAATGTTGCACAGAATATTGGAAAATAACCAGAAATTAATCTGTTTTAAAATTATATTAAACTGTAATATAAAAATAGTTACAAAAAAAAGAGGAAGGGAATAAAGTGTTAATGAGTCAGTTGTTTCAGCATTCAAGTACTAGAATCTTAAAAAGGAATTTCAGAGTCATCTAGATTCTATCATCTTTGCATAGTCGGGTTTTGTTCAGTTTTGGCTACAGTGGTTCATCTTCACTGCTGGGGAAAGGAGGAATGGGAACAGCGTTACAAACATAACTCTACACCTTAGAAACCCATTGTCCTTTGGTCAACCACACAGAAATGTTAATGGCAAACGTACAAAGATCATTTGCAACGTTTTGATACAAACAAGAATCTTTGTTGATGACAGTTCATCAAAATGGCATAGCTGGGCACCAGCCTCGGCACATGCTGAGGGGCTGGGAGAAACATTTTCCGCCACTTTGTGGATAAAGGTCAAGCAAGTCACAATGGAAATTTGCCAAGTGCAGCATCACCAATGTCAGGAAATGGGTCTGTTGAGGAACAGCATAAGCCTGAAAGAGGTTTAACTATTCATCAGATTGGTTAAGAATAATTACATTGCAAAAGGCACAAAACACATTCTCATGTGCCACTGGCATCAAGCGTACCTTTTGCCTGTACTTAATTCAGTTTAATATTTACCTTGCACTCCAGTCCATTGCATCAAGTGTACAGTTGAGGGCTTTTGAAGAACATTTGTTGTCTGGTGATTATTTTAAACTTGAATTACTCCTACATTCTAGCAGCCCTGAAAACATTATTCAAAATAATATGAAAAAATTTGCCACACTCCCAGATTTAACTTTGAGTGGGGAATTGCACCAAAAACCAAAACGTTCAGTTCCAGGCAAAAAACTACATACTTATGGTTCGCATGAGCTAGTCTTAACATAAAAATTGATGATAATTGCTTCTGTTTTAAGTCACAGCTTAAACTTTAGAAGGTTTTTCTTCCAATGTTCACTTTTTAGAAGCATGTTAATAGAATTTTAACATTATGGATTTGTACATGTGCCAAATTTGGCCATTTAAGATTTTTATAGTTTTTAATCTACAGTCTCCATATGAGAGCAGAAAGAGGTTCCTTCAGTGAGGTTTGATTTGTGTTATTCTTACCGGAGCAGAAGTTCCTTTGGGAGTTTCTTGTTTATCACAGCTTCATCGTTGTTCGAGAACATCTAGAAAACAGAGGGCTAGTATTAGAACATGCCAGGAGCAAAACAAAATTTAAACAAGGAGAACAGAAATAAACACGGAGATTCCATTCACTATTTCACTGCTGTGTAAAGTAGCAACAGTTGATGATGGAGAGCACAGAATTGAGTGACCATTTCAAGTCAGGGTTAGTCGCCCGCAGGCATCAGAAACAACAGCAGTTGGGCATTGGCACTAACATGTGAATCATTACCTCATCCATCCTTGATCAAGATTTAAAAAAAGGAAAAATTTATGAAAAAATTCATATGTTGCGCACAAACATAAAATATGTAGCTCAGCAATAGAGGAGCTTAGGAGTAATCCTGGCTTTCTGTTTCCAAGGTCTCATCTGGGCTATCTTATTTGTCAGTTGAAAAAAACATTACAAAGTACTGATCTTGCCTCCCAAGCCTGACTCTTTCAGTGAAGGAATGACACATATATATGGGAGGGGCAATGTATGAAGCACAATGATTTTTTAAAATATGTATATATAAAATGGTTAAATACAATGCCAGAGTGCAGTAGGTCCCATTCCTCTCCCAAGGCACTGTGCAGTGCCAATCATAAACCGTTAACTTTCTGTAGGATACTCCAATAGGAAGCTAGATTTTTTAAAAATACATAGCTATTGTACCTTTCTGGTTAGTCTTCCAAGTCAGTAAGCATTGTACAGAACTACAGCCATCAAACCTCAACCAAAAAAAGTCTAGCTCAAATACGATTCATCAAAAAAAAACAAGTGAACAAGTAACAAGCAAAGTTTACTAATCAGCAGTTAGCAAACAGCTATCATTAAAATGAGCAAGGGAAGCCAGTGACGCCATTCAAAATATTTATTTCAAAATTTTTTTGGCTGTTTTATTTTGTCAGCAATTTCAGAGCAAATATAAAGATGTGATAACAGCAGTAACTCGCATTCAATGTGATTACACAAATATATAATTCACAAGATTAAAAATAAAGCTAAACTAGTCCATTGTCATTTTTTCAGTATTTGAAATCTCTCAATGCTTCACTCCAAATGCTGAGGTCTTCTCACATCTATTAGCTACACTGAATGAACAGACTCAGTAGCAGGCTGCAACATCCAGGTTGCGCAAGTGTCATGATGTGCAAATGCTGCTTAATGCTGCTTTCGTTCTGACTCTCATGAACACTACTTTGAGCCAGGACAGTGGACCTGGTACAATACAGGACTTGTCTTGTGACAACTCGGACATTCATTAAATGTTCCGGGATATGCTGTTTATTGTTGAAAAGCTTTTTGTCTTGGACTCATCAAGATACTTCACAAAAATACCAACATAAGATATTCGATGGAATGACACCTAACCTACCACTCATATATCTCTGATATGTGGATGATACGTTTACTATATTTAAATCTTCAGCTGCATGTAACAATTTCTTTACATGTCTTAATGGGCTCCATCCTGCGTTCAAATTCACCTTTGAAATGAAGCAGTCAAATGAACTCTCTTTCCTTGATGTACCAGTTGAGAAATCTGGCAGGGGATTCTCTACCACAGTAAACCACAAGCCTACCTTCACTGGTCAATATACCTATTGGATTCCTACAGTTCCACAGGCCAAAAGATTGGTCTTATCAGCAACCTTGTAAAATAGGGTCCCAAGCCATTTGCTCGCCATGCAAGTTTGATGCTAAAATAGGGCGCATCAAAGGAAGCCTGCAGGATAATTGTTACCCTGATCAGGTCATTGTGCGCTGTATATCATGCAAGCTCATGAACGGGCCTAAGGCTGCCACTTTCAGCCCTGAAAAGTGCCTAGTCTACCCAAGATTACCCTGGAAGGCCAAGGTATCTCAAAAATTTGAGCAACAGGTAAAGCTAGCTGTGTCATGCTGCTACTGTGCAGTCATAACATAGTGGTAATCGCCACCAACAGGATGCCACCACTAAGCCAAAAAGACGTTCTGCCTATCACACAAATGATTAATGGTGTATATGAATTTCAGTGCCAGTGTGATGCGAGCGCAGTGAGAGACACCTGATGGCCTGCTGTGGTTCAATAAGGGAGATCAAATCATCTTTTCAAGAGCAATAACGAATGGGCATTAAATGTCGGTCTTTCCAACAAATCCCAAATACAAAGAATGGCCATGAAATGTAGCCATACATCGTCAAGACAGGTGGATCATATCAGCGTTTGCAACGGGCAAACTACAGACCGTACCCAGCTATCCCATGCGTGTATAACTCAAAACAGGTGTCCAACATCAGATGTGATTCTGCGATTGGACAACATTGGCTAAATAATCCTCAAAGTGCTGGCAACTATTTAAGATAGTCATTCAAGCTCACAATGTGTCGCATTTGCATGTACTGGAAGCTACATATTAATACACAGACTTAATGCAGACAGGAAGAACACAAACTATGCCTGTTTCAGCTAAACAAAATAAGTGACAGCCATTCACTGACTCATTCCTCAGGGCAATGCTTTGACCAATCAGGGTCAAACTGACTGGTTTAAATTTCAGGTAATGCTTGGCAGTTAATAATCAGTCACCATCACTGGTGCATTCTTCATGGCAACACCACTTGCCAACCAATCAGCACTCTCTTCACATACAGTATAAACTGTCGTTTTCCCCGGATATTGGTAATCATGAGAAGTGTCCTGACGAATGCAAGAAGAAAAGCTTAGACATCTCTCTTTTTTCAGCAATACTCAAGTTCTGTACTACCAAATATGCTGTTTGTAAACTCCATACCATTTCACACCAAAAGCAGAACAGAAATGACAGTACAGAAATCTCAAAGCCAATGATGCCCACATCTCATGAACGAATAAAAAAAAAAGGCATTTCACGCAATTAAATAAAAGACATAAGATACCTGTGTTACCAGTAAAAGTTTGTACAGAAAGCAATGGCTCTAGGCAATGTATTTGATTAGAGAAATTACTCTTTAGAAAACTTTACTTAGGACCAGTGAATCCTGTAAGACATTACAAACTGTCACAACTCATGACAAGAAATATGTACCTGTATATCAATATCTATAAGATGCGACTGTACAATGCACCTGCAGTTCATAGCACTACGGTACTGGTAAAGTGGCTTATTAATAATATGCATATTAAACTTATGTGCATATGAAAACACAATAGGGATCCAAAAACAATAAACACATCTATTTCGGTCTGAGGAGGACGCATGCAGATATGTACATACTGAGTGCAGGACAAGTCCACCCCCAGAAAAACACAGCGGGGGGGGGGGGGGGAAAGAAAGTTTAAACAGAGTTACTTTGGCCTTTCTTGCACATGTCTCAACGTGTCTGGGCTGAAGGTAGCAAATAGGTTGCTAACCACTTGAGCACAGTTGGTGCATGGCCGCAAAAGATTAAGGGGGAGCAGGAAAAAAAATGCTTGCCAACGATGCCCACATCTCATGAACAAATAAAGAAAAAGTATGTCACACAGTATGTTTTTGATTAGAGAAATTACTCTTTAGGAAACTTTATTTTTCCAATCCATTTTTCCTCAAATTGTTCGCATTCTTTCCATTTTCTTCAACTACTTCCAGTTTCTTGCCTTTATTTCCAACAAAAAAAACTAATTAATTCCACCCCTCCTCCCTCTGAATCTACCACAGAGACTCAGTGAAGTGTTTCCTTTTGCTCTTGACCTTTAGTAAGACCACTGACCTCAGAACAGTGGAACTGTTGATCCCTGCAGTGAAAGTGATTTCAATTATAAAATCTGCTGGGAGTAGCTGACATCAGATTAATAGCTCACTGGTGTGCTGCAGATTATAACAGACAAGCACACATTACACATTAACATTGCTAAAATCCTACAAAGTCAATTATATTTCAGCTCATTGTTAACAAGGTTGTAGAAAATCATTCCTAACTTCAAAGTTGGACAAATCTTCCCAAACCAGATTTAACATTGGTCTAGTTCTTCTTATATTACAGATCACACAACAACAGGATTTAAGATGCTTTTCCATTGGTCTGCTTTTCATTGAAGGAGCTTGGGGTCCATGAATCACTCCCAATGCCTTGGCTGTTAAATTTATTTTTTAAGCCAGTCAGCCACATTAACAATGCTCTCAGAAGCTTAAGATATAGAGTAATTGAAGCTAGTGGTGCTTCAAATATCTAATACAGCCGTTATTTTAGAGCCAATAGGTAAACAAGGCTGCAGTATCACTTCTGGTAGCATGAAAATTGCAGAACTACCTCAAAAAAGTGTTTCTCCTCACCTCCAGCATGTTGTTTAAAGCAGCTGAACTGGGCCAGTAATGAACACTTGCTGCCAGCCTCTAAGCTGCTTGACTGAAGATAGCTCAGTACACTGGCAGATGAGTTTGTGGCCAGACGAGACAGATTTGAGATGGTTGGCAAAAAAAGGAGTCAGGGTAGATGTGAAGAATGTTTTTTATCTAAGGAGCTACAATCTGGACTGCGTTTCCTAAAGGGAGTTGGAAGCATATTCAATAGTAACATGTAATTGAGAATTGGATAAATACCCGAAAACGAAACATGCTGAGTTTATGGGTAAGGAGCAGAGCACTAATCGGATGGCCCTTTCAAAGAACCGACACAGGCACAATGGGCTAAGTGGCTTCATTCGGTGCTACATTATTCTGCAACTCAACTAATATCTGCCTGAAAGCAGCCTTGGAGACACAAAGAGTAGGTAACTACACCTCATGGACTGTAGACTATATTAACTAAAGTGTATACAATTACAAGGGGGCTAGATAGAGTGGATAGGCTCTATTCTCCTTGGCTGGGTAAGAGGCAGGAAATTTAGAGGGGTTTCAAAGGGAATTTTTTTTCACCCAGAGAGAGTGTGGGGATCTGGAACTTACTACCTCAAAAGGGAGTAGAGGCAGAAACACTCGTAATATTTTAAAAGTACTTTGATATGTACTTGAAGTATCGTAATCTAAAATGTCGCAGGCTAAAAGCTGGAAAGTGGGATTGGGCTGGACAATTACTTGTCGGATGGTGTGGACACCTAATGGGCTCCTTCTGTGCTATAAATTTAAATAATTCTATGATCACACTGGAGAGACCTCTGTTGTCTGTGTCATCCTGTCATCTCTAAAGGGAACCTGCCTCCTTACTGTTCTTGGATTCAAACTTGGAACTTTCAGCCCAAGTCAGAAACTTAGTCTGTCCAGTTTCCTTCTATATGGCATCAGATATGCTGCCCTGCTTTTCAATGATTTTTTTCTTTATTCTTTCATGGGATGTGGGCATTGCTCGCAAAGTCTGCATTTGTTATCCCTAATTGCCCTTGAACTGAGTGGCTTTCTGGGCCATTACAGAGGGCAGTTAAGAGTCAACCACATTGCTGTAGGTCTGGAGTCACATGTAGGCCAGGCTGTGTAAGGATGGCAGATTTCCTTCCCTACAGGGCACTGGTGAACCAGATGGGTTTTTAGAACAGTGATAGTGATACTGAGACTAGATTTGCATTCCAGATTTATTGATTGAATTAACATTTCACCAGCTGCCATGGTGGGATTTGAACCCATGTTCCCAGAACATTAGCAGTGACAACATCACTATGCCACCATTACCACTTTAAGTAGACAACAACTATATATTATGGAGTTGCTGAAGCTGATCCTTGGTCCAGGCAGCTCCACATTTCAGAATCGCTAGTCTATCAATATATATAAGATCAAGCTTCCCACTGCTCCTCAGCAGAACTCAGCCAACCTGATCAGAAACTGCAACCTTCCTCATCTGTATGGCTCAGTCTCGTGGTAGGCATTTACAAACTGTGCCAGAAGTGAAGCTTAACTGATTTTTAAAAATTATTCATTTGTGGGACATGAGCATCCCCGGCGAGGCCAACATTTGTTGCCAATCTCAAATTACCCCCAGGAAGGTGATGGCAAGCCATCTTCTTGAATCTCTGCATCCTTGAGGTATAGGTGCACCCACAAATCCTGGAAGGAAGTTCCAGCATTTTGACCAAGAGACAGTGAAGTAATGAGGATATAGTTCCAAGTAAGGGTGGTGTAGGCTTAGAAAGGAACTTGTAGGTGGTAGTGCTCCCATGCAACTGCTGCCCTTGTTCTTCTCGGCAGTAGAAATCACAGGCTTGGCAGGTGCTGTCAAAGGAGCCTTGGCTAGTTGCTGCAGTGCATCTTATAGATGGTGTACATTGCTGCCAAGGAGCACCAGTGATGGAGGGAAGGTTTAACATAGTGGATCAAGCAGGCTGCTTAGTCTTGGATGATATCGAGCTTGAGTGTTATTGTCATCCAGGCAAGTGGGCAGCATTCATCCTGACTTTTCCTTGTGGACGGTGAACAGCCATTGGGGCGTCAGGTGGTGAGCTACTCACTGCAGAATTCCCAGCCTCCAAACTGCTCTTGTAGCCACAGTAGTTATATGGCTGGTCCAGTTAAATTTCTGTTTAATGGTGACTCCCAAGATATTGATGGATTCAGTGATAATAATATTGTTGAATCGCCAAGGAAGATGGCTGGATTCTCTTTTGTTGGAGATGATCATCATCTGGCACTTGTGTTACACAAATGTTGCTTGCACTTATCTGCCTGAAGCAGAGCAGGTATTGCTGCATGTTAAGAACATCTTTTGCTAAAAAAGACTCTTTCAAACAGAGAGGAAAAGCAGTTTTGCAAAATATGCAAAATCACAGATACCTAGACAGTTTCAGTCTGTAAGCTTAGACCACTCACCATGTAAAACGGGACACTAGAAAATCAAAATCAATACTTTAAACACCCCAGGAAATTTCACTATTTAATGATTGGCACAATATGGTAACCAATTAAACACCATTAGTTGAGGTTTTTTTTTTAAAAAAATGTAAATATCTGGTTAATGGATCATCCATCCCTGTGATAAACAGATTATTATAAGTAGTAAATTAGCATGTTGCTGCACACTTACAGTATGGCAGGTCAGATCTGCATTCTCAGACTTATAAAACCAACAAAAAAAAGTGGAAGGTTAACAAAAAGTGGCAGGCAGACTGATAAAAATCTGACCTAGAAATAAACATTTCTTCATACACAGGAAGAGAATAGTACTACCCTGAATAACATCTCACACATTTACAACGAAGAGCACACTGCACATACATTGAAAGAGGACTTAACTTTTTAATAACTAAGTAAACCACACAAAAACTAAGGGCCATGGTACAACATAGCACCAAGAGTAACAACAGAGGGGAGACAAAACAAAATAGTTGGGCAACTCCGAGGTTGGGTTTTAGAAGCTCATAGAAGGGAGATATAAGTAGTGAAGAAGTATAGCTAGAGTAGAGTGTTACAGACTGGACGGGGAATGGGGATTAATTTAATCAGCCCTACCTTCTCCAAGAAGGTGTTTTTGATTCTTGATTCCTCCCCCCTACTTTATAAGTGGTGGCATATTTTTCTCAATCCTTCAGTTTTGGAGTTATCCAATCCTTTATTAATAACCACACAGCAAAACTGAGATAAGGTAAAGAGGGTTGGTTTACTGTACATGCACACAAGACATGGGAAAGGAGCCTCACAATGCCTTCCCCTTTTTGCAATCATACAACAAGAGAGATAAGGGAAAGAAAGGGGTACAAGGCAAGACCACAATAAAAGTTATGGTTTTACGCGAGTCCAGAATCCAGAATCAAAAGTCCAAAGGTTAGCAGCTGAAACTGTTGCAGAGTATCCCAACTTTCCAGAAGTGAGGGCTTCCACAATGGAAGAAGGCAAGCAGAGATGAGTTAGTCTTGAAGGCACACATACAGATGTTCCAAGGTTCCAGTAGTTCACAGTGTAGATGAGGGCCAGGCCATTGGCCTGGGCAAAGCTCTTTCTGCTGCTACCTGTTAGATGATAAAATGGTAGACTGCCTGGGTTCAGTTCCACATGGCAAAATTACAGGCTCTGGCAGCTTGGGGGAGGTCTTGAGCTTTTTAATACAGGAGTCAGGGTCCCTTTTGTCCTTTGTAGACACGCCATCTCGGCAGCTAGGATTCTTCCTTGGAAATGCAAAGAGTCCTTGTGCTGTTATTGATTTTTGGGGGTGGGGGGAGCATTGGCACTTTTTGAGAGATAATTAGTCTCTGCTGTTTGTCTGGAGGTTAGAAATTACTCTGGTATGAGTCATGACTAGTCAGGGTAAAGCCTTGTCCATTTTAAAGATAAAAAAATTGTATGAAGTAGCCAGGTTGATGTAGATATACATAAATATTTTCCTTCCCATCTTCTGGCTCAAACAGGAGCCTTATGTTTTCACAAACTACTAAATCCATCCGTTGTACCATTGTCATACAAAATAAGAACAAAGAACAAAGAAAAGTACAGCACAGGAACAGGCCCTTTGGCCCTCCAAGCCTGCGCCAATCATATTGCCCGTCAACTAAAATATTTTGCACTTCCGCATCCCTCTATTCCCATCCTATTCATGTATGTGACAAGCTGCCTCTTAAACACCACTATCGTACCCGCTTCCACCACCTTCTCTGGCAGCGAATTTCACTACCCTCTGCGTAAAAACTTGCCCCGTTCGAGAAACCTTAATATTGGGAATTTAAATAAACTACTCTTTGTATGAAGAAAGCGTTGGTGATAATGAGGAAGAAAGCTGAACACTGGAGGAAGGTATCAAAGGTAAAATGGGCAGAAATGGAATTCAATCCAGAGAAGTGAGAAGTAATGAGTTTGAGGAGAGCAAACAAGGCAACAGAATACATAATAAAATGGTAGAATGGTACATATAGGAACAGAGGAATCTGGAGTGCATCTCCATATATCCATCGAGTTAAAGGTGATGGTGGTTAAGAAAGCATACAGCATTCTTTTCTTTATTAGCCAAGGCATAGAATACAAGAACAATGAAATTATGCTAGAACTGCATGAAACACTAGTTAGGCCACGGCTCAAATATTGTGTACAATTCTGGTCCCAGTATTATAGGAAGGATATGATTTCATTAGAGAGGGTAGAGAGGAGACTTAAAAGCCACAAGGAAAGATTGGATAGGCTGGTGTTGTTCCCTCTGGAATAGAGGAGGCTGAGGGGAGATTTAATTGAGCATTAAGGTTATAGGGAGCCTAGATGGAGGAGAGAAAGGACCTATTTCCCTTAGCAAAGATGTCAATAATCAGGGGGCATAGATTTAAAGTAATTGGTAGAAGGATTAGAGGGGAGTTGAGAACAATTTCTTTCACCTAGATGGCGGTGGGATTCTGGAACTCAGTGTCCAAAAGGGAAACAGAAACCCTAAAAGTTGAAGTGCCGTAACCTACAAGGCTACATACCAAGAATTGGAAGCGGGTTTAGGCTGGATAGCTTTTTTTTGGCTAGCACAGACAGCAGGTCAAATGGCCTATGTTTCATAAATTTCTATGATCCAATCAAGCCCACAAATCTCCCCAGAGAGCTATGGTTTTTATTTGTAGGGGGTAGGGGAAAGGATGTAATCAATCTGTTGACACTGTATCTTCACTCAACTACAAGTTCATTGCATTTACTGCTCTTTTATTTTTTCAGACAATAACGTCTGAGCTTATAACCTCACTTTGCTGCCAAGCTATTTGATATCCAAGTCAGATCAAAAACAACTCCAAACAGAAGTTCTAGATTTACCCAAATAGTAAAACTGGTTCAATATGATTGCCACAGTGAGACAGTACCCATATTACCTTCTCCAGCATCTCAGTTAAATTACTTTGAAAAAGGATTCCAAGACTTGGGACACAGCTTCAAGTCTGCTTAAAGCATTGTTAGTCAAGCATGATAATGCTGCTTATCTGCTTTTTAGGAGTATTTTTAGAATCCTGTAAATAAAGTTGGCCATCCGTTTTAGCCTTAACTATTCAGCCACACTGTGGTGTGTTTTGCTTTCCAGTTGACAAGAATGTCTGGTGTGCAGTACACGTGAAATAACTTGGCAAACGGTAACGGTTAAGAATGTGGCCGATTCCTCTCATTTGCAACACACCACGATCTAAGTTTTGAAACCTATGTGGCACAGATCAATGAATTTTGCTACAAATATGAGTAACGTGAATTGGGAGAAACTCTGAACTGTAACAGAGTTTCACAGCTCCAAAGAAAGAACTATTTAAAATGGGAGACCATGTAAGAAATCTCGATTTCAACAAGTGTCAATAGTCTGTACAGTCTTTGCTCTGATCAGCAGTAGTTTCTGCTTTCCTCAAGTCATCTGTCAGCAACTGATCCTGTAGCTATTTCAACTATATTTAGTGTTCTGTTGAGATCAGACTTTTACTGGAATCCAAATTGTTTCCCCACTATTAAGTAGGTCAAATTATGTATTCCAAGTTGCCGGCAACCTAACCCAGCTCCATCTCAGACAATGGGGTCATGCTAGCGTCAAGGGAATGATGCTAGTAAACCTGCAAGAGACATTAGCAAGATCCATGGGCCATGCAGCAAACTCCTCCCTACCAGCTATTACATTTTCTCTTCCACCTCCCCTATTATCTGACAGTATCCTTAACTATTTTAAATTTTAGCGAGTTTGATGCACCATCTAATGAGAGTACACAAAAAAACTTAAAGACACTCTCCTGAGATTGTACATCCATATATTGCACACAGGACATGGAGGTGCCTATCTAGACAAACTGACTAGCTCCATTCAGTCTACACTGATGGATTAGGTTGCTGAGCCTAGCTTAAAGCGTACGTTGCTGCACAAACAAGGAATTAGCTTCCAAGCCATGAACTAATACTAAATGTAAAAGCTGTTTTGTATTGAGGGCTCGTGTCACTGAACACTACCAATGCTACTGAATTCTTCACTTTGCCAATTGCTTCCATGGTGATTAGTTTGCACTTTTGCAAATTACTGCTGTCCATGTTTTTTTTAGATACAAAATCTACTGATAGAAATATAATTGATAGAAATCTTACACCATATCAACATGCAATATATTCCAGTGCCAAGGTTCAGTTGTGTTTAATCTACCTGGTCCCTTTTAGACCTTAATGCCTAATTACTATAAATCCTAAGGTCAAATGCTGTTGCAGATTGGCAAGTGGTAGTAAATTTCCAGTTCCAGGTCAAAAGAAGCCAGCATGAAAATACTGCCTTGCTTATTTTTAACACTTTCTAACCATTTGAAGTGCAACCAATGTACATTCAACCCAAGTTATTTTAAATATTCTATATCAGAAGGTCTGCTGTTGTTATGATATTTGTAGTCTTTGTTTATTTGTACTGTTTTATCCATTTCTCTCTGTCTAACACATAGATACGCAGACAGTCATGGTATTTGTTTAATCTTTGTACCTGCGTCCCAACTGGAAGGCCCTCATTACCTCTAGGCTCGACTATTCTAACACACTCCTGCCTGGTCTCCCACATTCTGCCCTCCGCATTCTGCCCATCCAAAACTCAGCGTGTCTCAACTCACAGCAAGTCCCACTCTCCCATTGACCTACACCGACTGGCTCCTGGTCAAGCAATGTCTTGGCTTTAATATTCTCATCCTCATTTTCAAAACCCTCATCTCTCGTCATCACCATATAAAGATATCTGCGCTCCTCTAATTCCGGCCTCTTGTGTATTCCCATTTATAGTTGCTCCATTATTGGTGGTTGTGCCTTCAGTTGCCTTTGTCCCAGGCTCTGGAATTCCCTTCCCATGGCTCTCTAACTTACTTTCCTCCTGTAATACCTTCTTAAAACCAACTTCTTTGACCAAGCTTTAGGTCATTTGACCTAATATCTCCTTTATGGCTTGGTGTCATACTTTGTTTTACAATGCTCCTATATAGCACCTTGGGATGTTTTCATGATGTTAAAAGGTGCTACATAAATATAAGCTGTTGATCTCCCATGTCATTGCATACGGTACATCAAATGATGTACAATTTAAGGGCAGGAATTGTATATCACATAACACACAAAATATTACTACTCAGAATTCATAACAGACCACAACTCAGCACTGCAATGGTGTAGCTTTGCCCTTCTGTGCCAGGAAATCTAATGTTTAAGTAAACAGAGATTTAAATTATTCAGAATTCACCTGTTGTTTGATCAGGGAGTTTTGCAAATGGGAATACTGCTCACCAGTCTTAGGCTCCGATCATAAGCAAACAGAATTTCAGGTAGCTTTGTGACCAAAAGTGATGTTTGTTCTTGTGGATGCAGTTTTTTCAATTTAGTAACTCCGATTACATCTGCAATGTTATTGGTGGTGAGGAGGAGAGCAAAAGTGTTTTGACACCATCAACATATATATTAAGTTGTGTTGTATTATGGGAGCACTAATAATACTTGCAGCTTTGAGTTATACAACCATGTCCATATTTATATGGCCCATTAGTAGGTTTATAATGTTTATTTGCTCATGTACTCAACTTTATGACTTACTGTTCTTAAAAATAAAGCATGATGTGCTGGAAGATATTCCAAACAAAGAGCATATAGCAGTACAGGGAGGGGCATAGGCAACATAATTTGATAGCGAGAGCATTACAGGGTTCTAGACATAGTGGGCTTTCAGCATTTGGAAACAGAGATACAGGTTAGTTCACAGTATGCGGCTATGGGAGCGAACGTTAGGCTGTGGAAGGGTGATTTTGGAGTAATAGTGAAAGGTGGGGGAGCATTTGGAAAGGGATTTGCTGGGCATGGAGATCACAGGTTTGGGATTGGCAAAAGGTGGAGCTGCATAGTCTAGAACCACTGGAAAGAGATTGTGGGGCTCTGGGCGACATGGGTACACTGATGCTGCTGGGTTTTGAAAGCACTAAGAAGGTGCAAGGATGAGAAACCTGGAAATATCAAGGGAGGCAATGAATATGGTACTATTGCGTTTGTTGGATGGAGTCAGTTGATATCTGTGGAAACAGCACAGTGAAGAGAAATGAATTCCCTCTGCCCTCTCAAAATAGTAAGAGGCTTCTCAGCACTGAGGTAGAATGTTATCTTAATTGAAGTCCTTATTACACTTTCAATAATTGTCATCCATATACCAGCAATTAGAACACAATCATGCTATACACTTGACATGCTCCTGACTAAGTGCCAGAAAGCCATTCATAGGAACATGCCCTGCTCACAGAAAAGCCTGGAAACCATTGTTGAGTCTCACTATGCTTTTAAGTTCTCTGTTTAAATCTCAGAATGCAGGGACAGAATTTCTATGGCAGAGGATAGATGGGGCAGAGAGGCCCAATTTTCACGGGCTTAGGGAAATTGGCACTGAACAACAAATCAAAATTTGGGATGACTCAAAGCTGACATCAGTCATAGAGGAA
Source organism: Carcharodon carcharias (assembly GCF_017639515.1). Lineage (NCBI taxonomy): Eukaryota > Metazoa > Chordata > Chondrichthyes > Lamniformes > Lamnidae > Carcharodon > Carcharodon carcharias. The sequence continues at coordinate 11,479,641 of NC_054489.1, forward strand.
GAATGAACCAATCTGAGGTAAGTATAACAAATAGGCTTAGATATAGGAAGTTTAAGGGTGACAGAAAGTAAATGTTGCACTTACAGGAAGTGGTGTTATACACAAGAGAGATAGACAGATATCTTCTGGTATGGTTTTCTTCGAACGTAGCTCAATCACAAAATATAAAATCGCTCTCTGTGAAGTCAATTATATTTAAGAAGTAATTAGGTACACATTGAAGAGGACAAATGCTAAAGGATACGCACAAAGAGCAGGGTAATGGAATTAGAATAGCTCCAATGTGGAGCTAACAACCACAGATCAACGGCCAAATCGCTTCCTTCAGTACTGAAACTTCTACGATTCTCTGAGGAAAAGGTGCCAGGGTAGACTGCTGTATGAATCTGGCATCATTCAGGTGTGTACTGGTCAGGTGATTAGGAAGGCCTAATTCTGAACCATGATTCAGTGCTTGACAAGAGGCAGAAAAGACACTTAATCAGAAGCTCTAAACTACACAAGAGATACACAAAGTGCATTGGAGAAGCTTTGCAATGAGACTAAATAGAGAGGAAAAAAATAAGCTAGCATTTTTCTCAACTTAATCAAGCTTCCACATATAAAAGTTACCACTAGGCAGGGACAAACGGCAAATTTGCACTTGGATATCGATTACAGAGGTATCAAACGTTTCTCAACCAACAAGGTAGAGAAATCTGGTAGCATCCATTTTTGGATCCCTTGCCCACAGAGTGCTAACATCCAACATTGAAATGGGGAAGGTCCAAACAGCCCTGCAATTTGGGCCTGGGGCCTCATCATGCAAATGGCACAGCAATAGGAGCCCGCACAAGCTCATATGTCAATTTTCAACTGAGCGGTTGGGTAGGATCAGAGGGGTCCAGAAGAAGAGCAGTTGGGCCTCAGGTGTGACCAGAGGGCTGTCAGGAGTCAGTAAAAAGATTGCACTGATCCGAAGCAATGGTCCCTCAAATTTGTTTTTGGAGTGCATGGGTGATTTGTTGAAGAACGCGACCCAAGTTTTTGCATGACCACACATACGTGGTAACTTAAAGAGGCTGATTTGCCTGCGGCCTGGACTTTCGAATTACTGCATGGCTGAGCAGCTTAGAGGGAACATTGGACTGGAATATTGTTTGGGGTGCACTGCGCCTGGAAATCAGAGTCTGGAATAAGGTTGGAGGCCTCAGGACTAGACGTGGTGGTGATTACAGTACATTCTTATGTCCAGGCTATTTAACATCAATTTTCCTGCAGACAATCAGTCCTTGTGCAGGTACCTCAGGCACAAACCAAAATTGCAGGAGGGGGCAGAAGCAGCCATTAGGCTACTAACATACTCAAATATGAGGCCTAATGTCTGCTTCAGAAGTGAGCAAAGAATGCCTCTTATTTGGCCTTTGCTAAAATGGTGTCCAGCGTGATACGCACCAGTATTCAGAGTGTGATGCTGATACTATTTTGAACCCAATATGGCTTTTGTAACACTGTAAAACTGGGTGGTACGGCACAAAGTTTCTTACCAAAAAGATTTGTGCAACAATTAAAGTAAACTAAATAATCTTGAAAAATAATAAGAATTTGTATATTGGTGCAGAAAATGATTTATAACTTTCCCTGGTAATTCCTTTCCATGCAAGAAAAACACACACACAATACGTTCTATATTTATTAACTGCTGTGCAATTATGAGTTTGCCCAAGTCTACTCTTAATACAAAAGTTTCTCAACTCAAACTATCTTGTAACAACATTTTTAAGCACTAAACTCTATTTTGCCACCTTATTTATAATGCTCAACTCAAATTATTGGATAACTACTTGTATTATTGCAAGAAAATATTGAATTTTCAGTAGTAAACTATAACTTGTGACTGATAATTATCCCTGGTTCTAACTATATAGTGTGCTGAGACTCTGAACATCTTGTCAATGAACACACATGAAGGCCAAGCCCACTTAATTCCTCATATCAACAAAACTCCCAAAATTACAACATTAGACAGAAAATCAAATGCAGTTTTGAATGTTTCAGCTGCACACCAAGTAATAAAAGCAAAGGTTACCTTTTTTTAAAAAAAAGTGTTTTTCAGAACTTTGGATTCAGGGAACTCACCTATTGAATTTTCTTTCATGGCACATAGTAAGGGTTAAAGAGCCAGCATAGAAAAGTTAACCTCAAGTATTAAACTGGAGTAAAGAGTAACAGTAACTAGAAGAAAAACTGCATTAATATTGCATCTTATTACTTCATTTGAGCATCTTAAAGTACTTTACGCAATGAATTAGTTCTTGAAGTGCTGTGCCCTTTAATACATTAGCAAACACATCCATTTTGCACGAGTGATGTACCACAAACAGCAAGAAGAACCAGTTAATCTGTTAGCAGAAGGTTGGCCAGTACATCATACTCCCCTGCTCCTCTTTAAATAACAGCACAGGATCTTTAATGCGCATGGAACAGACTACTTTAACGTTCATCTGAAAGATTAACAACTGAGCCAAAAGAGTTGAAACATCATGTCACAAAGGTTATATTCATGATCATGATTACAGTACACAAGCTACTTTCAATAGTCATTATGTTTTCATTATAGAAATGTTTTTTTCTGATGCCAAAAGTATCTACCATTAATAATAATGGAGAGAATGTTTTGCTGCATCAGGCTTGTGCATTGAGGAAACAAGCTATGCAATGAATGCTGTGAACAACAACATGCCAAATCCCTGCCGCTAACTTTTATCATGGGTTACCAGCGTGGCTATCGCTTGCTGTGAATGGATCTTATGAACAATCCTGATGGACGCTGCCACAAGGTACATCTTTAGATATTGTAATTAGGACGAACAAGTGTTCCCCAGAATTTAAAAATAAAAACAAAAAACTGCGGATGCTGGAAATCCAAAACAAAAACAGAATTACCTGGAAAATCTCAGGAGGTCTGGCAGCATCGGCGGAGAAGAAAAGAGTTGACGTTTCGAGTCCTCATGACCTTTCAACAGAACTAGTTCTATTGAAGGGTCATGAGGACTCGAAACGTCAACTCTTTTCTTCTCCGCCGATGCTGCCAGACCTGCTGAGTTTTTCCAGGTAATTCTGTTTTTGTTCCCTAGAATTTATCTGATATAATGTTAGGTACTTTAAATCAGAATTAAATATTGGTTTCAGTCAGCTGTGTCTCTAGAGAGACTCCATTCTTGCTAACAATGGTGACCAATATACATAATTGGTTCACACAATCTGTCCGTAACAGCGTATTCAAATTAAAAGATGCATATTTTAAATAGGTTTTCTTTGCCTTTGGTCAAGAGTTAATCAAGACAAAAAGTTATTTGGTGGCTAATACAATTGATTTAAGATGTTTCAACTAAAAAAAGACATTTTAATTTCTCCAATTGTGGAGCCGTTAAAGAAAATACACAGAGGAAGAGATAAGCATTCAAATATTACAAGTTCAACATCAGAGACCAGCCAAGCTCCCAGTCCATTTACATCAACGAAATGGCTCTAACCTGAAAGGCATCCAGTAGCAGAAATTACAGAGGCAGGACAGTCATAGCTATCAGGAGATCTAAACCCATAGATGAACTAAGATTCAGCTTCATCCACATACATAATATATAAAAGGCCTATGAAGAGACAAGTTGATTGTTTTTTGTAAAAACAAGTCATAAAGAAGGGTCTTTTAATTCTATATGGACTTATCATTGAATAAATGCAACACATTTAGCATCATTTGACTTTTGTATATAATTAATCTGTACTTAATCTGTGAAGAAATCTGTTCAAGTAATTTTACCCTCTGCACTTTGGTCTCACGGATCCACCTTTCACAAAAGATAGGACAAAGTGGTAGGCAGACACATGATCTCCAGTGATCAATATATCATCACTAGCAGTTAATGGTTAACCCCATGTCAAGAAGATACAATAATTCTCAATGTTATTCAAATCTATTGTAAAATAGAGTAATAGTGGGATGTGTCTGTGAGTGAGTGAGAGAGAGAGAGAGAGAGAGAGAGAGAGATTTAATTGAATTAGAGGCAGCTAGTCTAGGTGCTTTTATCTAAGAAGAGCGGTTAGGTTTGAAATGTTAATTAGATAAACATGGGGAAGTTTAGAAACATACGTGTCAAGTGTTCCAGTGACAGTTTAGTTGAAAAGATACCCAGCTTGCTTATGGAAATTGCTTCTGAAGACAAAGGTATTAGGCAAAAGTTTGAACCATAACCAGTTGCCTGTTGCTTAAAGAGCCTCTGTAACATCGAACACTCAAAATGCTACGTCAAAAAAAATCATCTTTACATCAGAGACACAGCTTTGTGGCAACTCTCCATTTCTACTATAATGCAGTCTATTAAGACTGTGAATACCACAAAACTAACTAGATTGATTTTTAAAAAGGCCAGTCACCAGCTCAAGGAGAAACGCCAGTTTGTAACTGCAATTAACTCAGCACATCAGCTGCTAAACGATGGGTGAAAAAGATAATGTCATTCGTCTCTTAGTCTCAGTGAAAATATCCTAGGGATTACTGTGGAAGAGAGGTTTGTTCCAACAGTCCGAAAAATGCTTACAAACACTACAAAAATAGCTGAGGCAATCAGCCCCCAACATCATTAACTAAAGGCCAGCTCCATAAATTTGAATCCAAACAGTGATTGTCTATACCCAAACTGAATTACATCATCAGTAAATACAATTGTAATGAAATTACTTTATCTCTGCAGTTCCAGTATAAATTTTTCAAAAAAAAGAGTCTGTGCACCCACGCACTTTACAGCACACCCTGAGTAGTTTCGCTTTCCATTCACACTTGTGTATCCTTAAGTGAACAACAGCTTGCATTTATGTAGCAACTTTAATAGAATTTGGAAAAAGGTCCCAAAGAGAATGCATTCTAAGCCAAAGAAAGCAAGAAAAAGTTTTAAGAGGGAACTTCAGAGTGGGACTGAGGTGGAAGAAGGCCCGGCAACCAATGGTGCGTTAAATGTAGAAGGTGCTATAAAGGCCCAAGTCAGAGGAATGGGATTTCAGGGAAAAAGGTTACAAATCGGAGGAAGCCAAAGAGAGGGAAGAGACCAGAGGTATTTGAAAAATGACATTAAAATCAAGAGACAATTTTTATAGTATGTTTTATAATTTTAGAAGATACTAACCAGTGTAAACTATTAGGACTATGAATGGCCAACATGAAACCTACCATTTATTAAGTCGAAGAGCTATGGTGCCCTAGGTGACGCTGTAGGTAGATGTGCTGCATGGTACGGGACTGCGCCAAACAGACCAGCAGTATCTTTAATTCCTTGTCTGTGTTTGTGTTGGCTGATTTCAACACTTGATGCACTGCAATTGGCCTCAATGTCCTTGGATCTGCGCAGATGTGGGGTGGAGGGGAGAAAGGGTTATGGGGAGTGGGGTGATAGTGGGAGGGAATTAGGAAGAAAAAATTACTCATGTTTCTATTCCTGAGTTGTTATCCAATTAGCGTCGCTGAAGTACACATGTGGATACTGGAATATGGACAGAAGGGATGGGAAGGTAGAAGATGATGGGGTGAGAGGAAGAAGAGACAAAAACAGATTTGAGAGAATTAAGTCCATTTTCATTTTGGAGAGGAATCTTTCCACATTGAATCTGAAGAAATGTGAAACTTGCCACAAAGTATATGGCAACAGCTCCTGGTGATCCTCTTCCCCCACACCACCCGCCTTTGTCTATGAGATAGTTTCTGTACTCTAATTTCCACCTTTCCACAGAAGCACAGACAATATAAGGAACTCCATTCATGGAGATTACAGGCACAAGGCTCAAATACACTGTGGCACACTTCAATCAACTTCTATTTAAAACTAAATACTGAATGAATTACATCATTACAAAAGGCAGCTTTGTATTCAACCGCAATGGGCTCAAGCTCTGGAAATTCCTCCCCAAGCCTCTCTATCTCTGCCCATCTCTCCTCCTTCAAGAGCCTCAAAACCTACCCCTTTGACCAAACTTTGCTTATGAAGAGCCTTGGACATTTTACTATGTTAAAGGAATTATATAAATATAAGTTGCTGATTCTCCTTTCCCAATTACTGTGTCCCTGCCAGTTGTTCAGATAAGTGAACTCACACACAAAAGAAATCACAGCAATACTGAGAGAATGAGAGATCTGCATGAACCTTCCAAAGAAGGTTCAATAAATTGATCCCGGATATGCAGGGATTTTCTTATGAGGAGAGGTTGAGCCTGTACTTATTGGAGTTTAGAAGAATGAGACGTGACCTTATTGAAACATCTAAGATTCTTAGGGGGCTTGACAGGGTAGATGCTGAGAGGTTGTTTCCCCTTGTGGGAGTGTCTAGGATCAGAGGCATAATCTCAGAATAAAGGGTCGCCCATTTAAAACAGAGATGAGGAGGAATTTCTTCTCTCATAGGGTAGTCAATCTGTGGAATTATTTACCGAAGAGGGCTGTAGGGGCTGGGTCATTAAGTGTATTCAAGGCCGAGATAAGACAGATTTTTAATCAGTAAGGGAATCAAAGGTTATGGGGAAAAGGCACGAAAGTGAAGAGGATTATCAGATCAGCCATGATCTCACTAAATGGCAGAGCAGACTCGATGGGCCGAATGGCCTACTTCTGCTCCCACGTCTTATGGTCTTATGATGAACTTTTTAAAAAACCCATGAAATGTTCGAGTCCAATTTGAAAACCAGTTGGTTGTCTGGAAGGAGAAGAAAGCTTAGTTAATTGTGCAGCCTGAAGATTCACTTCCTTTGGATCATCTTCTATGTTTCACCACTGTTGACAGATTACCCCAGGTCATTTGAACCATTCAGATGCCCTACATAATATTATCTGAATGTTGCATTGAAGAATTTCAAGTTTAAATCTTAACTGGATTTCCTCCGATTCTATCTTTTCCCCTCACAGCCAGATGGCTCAGTGGGGAAATGCTCAGTTGCGTGGCAATGAGTTGTCTAGGCCAGGAAAGACTCAAACTAAATTCCTATCTGTGCCAACATATGCCCAGAAGGTGCAGCTTCAGTCTCATGACAGGTTCCACATTCAGCCAGTTCCTCTTCTTTGTTTTCAGCTGCACAAGTGTTGGAAATCAAATCTCAGTTGTATGCTGTAACATAAATCTTGCTTATAAAACTACATTATTGTTGCTCACATCTATGACAACATGTGCCCTACACACAGGAGCTGGGCTGATTGTGTGATGTCACCCGAGTGATGGGGGTGAGGGTTCTGGCCTATTCCCTTGTATGACCTCAGCATTGGTGTTACGACTCAATGACTTGCATTTTGGACCTGCAAGCAGACTATCTGGAGGAACCTCATGGACCACACCTTGAGAATCACTGTCTTAAAACATAAAAGAGAATCAAATCTGAGTATCAAGTGCTCAACAGCACCCATACAGATGTACCATCTAATAAACTCAGGAGTAGAATCTGAGTTAATCCACATTCCAGCCAGAGTCCAGAAAGATGAATTGTAATACCCCATAATCACACTTGACAGAGAACAGTCAAGACAGTTGAGATGCCAGGGATCAAACTCAAAATTGCCTTGATCTTTAATTATGAGAACCACAAATGAGCAATATGCAAAGCCGAACAATGTTAAATTCCTATCCAACTAGACAAGGTTCTTTAAGCTTGTATGAAGGTTAGAAACTTACTGTACGCAGTATCCAGCACCTTGTGTTTAACTTTAGAGAGACCACAAGTACTAGCTCTTAGCTCTTAAATCCTAATGGAAATGCTGATCAAGATAATGGGCATACTAGGCTGTTTAATCCTTTACCTAGAGTTACACTCATCCCTCTTATCCTGGTTATTGCATCACACAATAGGTCTGAAGGTTGGGATTTTCAAGTTAGAAATGGACTTTACTTCAAATATTCCACAATAATTTTAATCTTGTGGATCCCATTCTTTAATCGCTAAGCCATTAGGAGAGTCAGGAGTTAAGGCACTATCACACTAAACTATGCTGATGAAGCCACAGATTTGATTCTCAACATGAAGTGATTTCAACGAGCCTACAAATGGCCTCAGAATCTCGGTAAATACCACCATTGCCCCATCCCACAAGGAATTATAGCAGATGAAGAGAGCAGTTTACCGCCACCTTCACACAGCAACTCAGGACCAGCAAGTATTACTCATGAACATTTATTTTTATTTAAAAAAAGGCCTCTGGAATGAGAGAGGCATGAAGTTCATCAGGATTAATGTCCTGGGTAAGAGATAGAATCAGAAACAAGCCTCAATTTCAATACAGAGGGGAATAAAGGACTTAAGGTAATGGCACCCTTTTGGAACCTAAATAATTAGCATGAGTTGCGGGCTTCCATTCCTAGCCTTCCCTCATCTGTTTGCAGTGGGACTCAGCAAAGTAAAAACTGCTATCTTGCAATACAACCAGGAAATTTCTCTCTTCAGTGTCTAAAGCAGGAAAATGTAAAACATGAAAAGTGAGCAGTGTGACTAGAATTCTACAAGTATATAATTAAAAGATATGCTGTTGAAAAAGTCTATTATAAGCCTCAGTTAATGCACACAGATGTATATGAATTGCAGGGTGTACTGCAGAACAACATCATCTGAAAATGGCTGCACTCAGGATCACAAACAAATCAAGTCCACCGCACTCAACAACCTGTTGAGTTTTACAGGTATAGAAGTTCTGGAAGGTATTAAAACTGGCTTACCCAACACCCCTGTGCTCTCTGACCTACACTGGACCTGTCAAGCAATGGTCTGATTTGAAAATTCTCATCCTTGTTTTCAATCCCTCCATGGCCTCACTGCACACTACCTCTGTCATATCCTACAGATTTATCTGCATTCATCTAATTCTGCCCTCTTAAGCATGCCTACCGCTAATTGCTCTTCTGGTGGTGGAAATGCCTTCAGCTGTCTAGGGCCTAGATTCTGGAAATTCCTGCCTATACCTCTCCACCCATTTCCTCATTTAAGATGTTCCTTAAAACCTACCACTTTGACCAAGCTTTTGGCTATCTATCCTAATATCATTCTCTGTGGCACAGTGTCAAACTTTGCTTTATAATGTTCCATTAACAAGTTAGGACATTTTATGTTAAAAGGTGCTATATAAAGACAAGTTGTTTATTTGCCTAAATTCGGTGGGAGCAGGGAGGGCTAGGGAAATAAAACCTTTAGGACCCTTTCTGCTAATTGCCATCCAATGACTGCTGGAAGCTGCGTATGTTGGCACAGATTGAGGGTGGGATTGGGCTCAGTTGTGCTGCTTTCCGTGGAAGTCAGTACTCAAACCTGGATTGAGACATGAAGAACAGCCACATGGGTGTGGTATCGGGGAGCTCCCATGGAACCCTATTGCTGCATGTCTCCTTACTTTTAGAAGAGGAAAAGGGACGAAGGAGAGTTTCTTTTACTTCTGACACCCAACTTCAAATGCTTAGGTTTTGAAAGAGTTACTGAGTTAGAGAATGGAATAGAGCAGATCTTAAACACACAGTTGGAGCCAAGGTACTACTGGCATGTTAATTACCTCCATTACATTAATTAATTCAGCTGCCTCATGCTATCAAGTTTGGTAATAACTCCAAGACCAGTATCTCCAATGTCATCAGCACTCCCTGCTTCATTTCATCACAACGTTTGAACTGCGAATCTCAGTAGTTTCTGAATTATGCTGTGCGTCTGATCAGATTTCACATACCCTGTTGATATTGCCAATACTGAGTGTTTTGTAATCAGAACTGCTGTCATTTGCGAATTGTTGATTCATCACATTTTCCGCCTGCTACTATCCTGATTTTCTTGGTCTCAAAAGCAGAAAATGCTAGAAATGCAGAGCAAGACTCTGAGCAACTAAAATAGAAAATAAATACACAAACATTTCAAGTGGGATCACTTCACCAGAATCTGATTGGCTTGTTGGACATTTTCTGCATTTTTGTCTTATTTGACTTCAAGCATTTTTTTAGTATCAAAAAATGATTGGATGTTAAAAATAGAATTCCTAAGAAAGGTTCATAATGTGAGCTTCGCTGCTTCAACAGACACAGAAGCAATTCAAGATGTGGATCCAGGCATCGGGCCTGGATGCGTCAGTTGCAGACTCTTGAGCATACAAGATAATAATAGACTTGTTTGTTCATCCATCCAACAGAGCAACCTACAGTCTACCCAACAGGTCTTTAACGGCTACTTTCACCTTCACCACTCTTCCCAGGTGTCCATTCCAGTCAATGATCCTTTGTGAAGAAATTCTTTGTGACATCCGTCCCTACTGATTTTCCTCCTTGTCATAATCTACCTTGAAGTAATCATCCATGGTCCTGCCCCTCTCTCTTTAACCTCCTCCAGCCCGACAACTCTCCAAGATATCTATGCTCCTCCAATTCTGGCCTCTTGCACATCCCTGATTTTAAAATCACTCCAACATGAATAGCAGCAGCCAAGGCCTTGCACTCTGGAATTCTCTCCATTAACCTCACTACCTCTCTTTTCTTCTTTATGGCACTCCTTAAAAACCTACATTTTTGGCTCGGTTTTGGGTCATCTGCCTCAATATCTCCTTATGTGGATGGTGTCAAATTTTGTTCAATGCTCCCACAAAATGCCTCAAAATGTTTTACTACATTAAAAAGGTGCCATATAAATGCAAGATGTTATTACGGTAACTGTTTAAATAGCCCAAGCTATTCCTGAACCTCATGACCTGCACTGAGCTCCAGTCTTGTTCCAAAGGCAGTGTTTGGGTATTGAGTGACAACCAGTTTTTCCAATTAAAAAAGTTACATGATGTCTCATTCCAAAACGCCTTCAACAAAAATCTAACAGGTCAGTCAAGTCAGATACAGATCAAAGAATTAAACTTACATGGTTGTGATTTTAATTCCCAACTGTATTAGAACAATTATAGCTGACTGTGGCCAGAATCTTCTATTATGGATTGATGTGGGGCGGTGGGATCATTTAGTGATGACATTGGGAAGTGTTTACATTTAATTTATAGCACAGATTCAGGCCAGACCAAGTGGTCTGTGGAGTGTTTCAGTTCTACATGATGCTCCTGCCGCCCTACTTCGTCTAATTCTATCAGGATATCCTCCAAATTCCTCTCTCTTTTATGTACTTATCTAGTTTCCAATTAAATGCATCTCAAATCACTCCCATTGTTCCACATTCTAATCACTCTCTGGATACAGAAATTTCTCCTAAATTCCTTATTGGAATTGTTAGTGACTATCTTACATTTATGATCTTCAGTTTTGGGATTCCCCACTAGCGGAATCATCCTATCTACATTTGTCCAAATCCATTCATAATTTTAAAGATCTCCATTACTTCATCCCTCAGCCCAGTCTTCTGGAGAACAGGCCCCCTACGTATTCAGTCTTTCCTGATAGTTACAACCTTTGTTATCCAAAACCTTTGTTACCCTGACCATTTGTTTAGAAAGCACTCAGGCAGAAGGTATTTGCCCTTTAAACAGAGGGGAACAGTAGAAACCATAATTACAGTACATGTACTGTCTTGCACTAAATATTGTTCATTTTCTCAGTTTATGTTAATAAATGCTTACAGCCCGAGCGTTAGCTCGATGAAGTACACATTAAATCCACCTATCACAGGTGAGGATAATACATTCCAGTCATGTTCAATGCCTGGTCACACTGTTGTCTACCAAGATACTGGGCACGTAATGCCACACTCCAGTTCATAGAATGCGCAATAGTTATTTACAGGAGCAGTCAGATGGACTAAAATCTTTAGCATAAATTCCAGAATGTAGTATCTTTTTTTAAAAAAAAAAATCTTATATGGGGACGAGGCGCTCTTTGCATTTTTTCATTGCTATACAACTTCTTAAATCTTCAGAACGTGCTGCAGCAGTAGAGGCTACAAGGGAAAGGAATTGCTGGTAAGTAGTGGGTAAGGTATTTACTGCTTGGGCTCTGACCCAAATTTTTAATTCCTCTCTGGCCACAGGGGTAGGTGCCAGGGGACTGGAGAACAGCTAATGTTGTTCTGCTATTTAAGAAGGGCTGTAGAGATAAGCCAGGGAACTACAGGCCAGTAAGTCTCACGTCAGTGGTAGGGAAACTATTGGAGAAAGTTCTGAAGGAATCTATCTCCACTTGGGAGGCAAGGTTTGATCAGGGATATTCAGCATGGCTTTGTCAGAGGGAGGTCATGCCGAACAAATTTGATTGAAGTTTTTGAGGAGGTGACCAGGTGTGTAGATGAGGGTAGTGCACTTGATGTAGTTTATATGGATTTCAGCAAAGCCTTTGACAAGGTCCCACATGGGAGACTTATAAAGAAGGCAAATGCACATGGGATACAGGGTAATTTGATAAGGTGGATTCAAAATTGGCTTAGTTGTAGGAGGCAGAGGGTGATGACAGAAGGATGCTTTAGTGACTGGAAGCCAGTGTCCAGTCAGGGATCTGTGCTCGGTCCCCTATTATTTGTCATTTATATAAACGACATAGATGACTGTGTGGGGGGTAGGATTAGTAAGGTTGCGGATGACACAAAAATTGGACAGGTGGTTAACAGTAAGGTTGAGGGTCTTGGGCTACAGGAAGATTTAGATGGGATGGTCAAATAGGCAGATAAGTGGCAGATTGAATTTAACCCTGAAAAGTGTGAGGTGATACACTTTGGAAGGAGTAATTTGACAAGGAAGTATTCAATGAACGGCATGACACTAGGAAGTTCTGAGGAACAAAGGGACCTTGGTGTGTGTGTCCATAGATCTCTGAAGGTGGAGGGGCATGTTAGTGGGGTGGTGAAAAAAGCATATGGGACACTTGCCTTTATCAATCGAGGCATTGGTTACAAAAGTAGGGAGGTCATGTTGGAGTTGTATAGAACCTTAGTGAGGCCACAGCTGGAGTACTGTTTGCAGTTCTGGTCGCCACTTTATAGGAAGGATGTGATTGCACTGGAGGGGGTGCAGAGGAGATTCACCAGGATGTTGCCTGGGATGAAACATTTAAGCTATGAAGAGAGGTTGGATAGACTTGGGTTGTTTTTGTCGGAGCAGAGAAGACTGAGGGGTGACCTGATCGAGGTGTACAAGATTATGAGGGGGCATGGACAGGGTGGATAGGGAGCAGCTGTTCCCCTTAGTTGAAGGGTCAGTCACAAGGGGGTATAAGTTCAAGATGAGGGGCAGGAGGTTTAGAGGGGATGTGAGGAAAAACTTCTTTACCCAGAGGGTAGTGAGGGTCTGGAATGCACTGCCTGGGAGGGTGGTGGAGGCGGGTTGCCTCACATCCTTTAAAAAGTACCTGGATGAGCACTTGGGAAGTCATAACATTCAGGGCTATGGGCCAAGTGCCGGTAAATGGGATTAGGTAGGTAGGTCAGGTGTTTCTCACGTGTCGGTGCAGACTCGATGGGCTGCATTGTGAGATTCTGTGATTCGCTGCTATAACAACTCCCCCAACACTTACTTCCTTTTTAAAAGGCTAAAGGGCAATTTCTCCAGTCAGCCAAGCTCAGATCTGCAATATGGAGAAACAGGGTGGAGTTTCTCTGCACTGCCTTTGCAGCTTGAATATTGCCCTGGTGTCATTGTGACCAGAACTATGCATCATATTCAAACAGTGGTTTGACTAACGAACTATGCAATTTGAGCAAAACCTCCTCTGACATATGGTTCAGTATTCAGTTTGCTTCATTAATTGTTGCTTGGCAGTGCAATTACAGTGCCAAGCCTATTAGCACCCCCGTGTCTCTCATCCAACTCACCATTAGCTATTTCTACATCAGTGTATGCAAAGCATCTTTTCTTCTAATATGTAGTACCTTACATTTATGACTATGTAAAATCTTAACGTGCCATTGCTCTGCCTATTTTCATATTTTATACAGTCCCTCTTGTGGGTTCCAGTCCAAACAGTGTAGGTTGAGGCCTGGAACTAAGCAAAGTGACCTGTCAACCAGCAACACTGCACTCCATGGATTGCCACAGTGACAGCTTGCATTAGAGCAGCAATGTGCTTGCTGTTCATCCATTATTTTTAAAATGCATTCATATACAATAACAACTCATCAAGTTAATGCATGGGAGCTCACCCAGCTCTCAAAACTACACATCCAAACATATGTTCAAGAACAACTCCAAAAACACATCAATAAAGCTTGTGGTTTCAAGAACAAAACCAACTCATTAAATATTAAACCTCTCTTGTTGATGGGTATTGTATATGATTACACTGAATTTTTGCCAATGTTTATTTTACTACCACTTGCTAGTGCTTTTTGCTATAATTGATCTGCAGTATATTAAGTTCCTATGAATATTTACAAGCATATATTTTAAAAGTCTCCTGAAACACTCTTGGGTTTACTTGATCCCATGAATCAGGTGATTAAATAACTTCCAAATGAGCTTTAATGGTACATTCTCTAATGGGAGCCATTCCATAGTACAGTAAGTACTAAGTTCACACAGCGTGGTTATTTTAGCAGAAGATCTTTGTTAACTCCTCCCCCACCTTTTTATTTTGAAGTCATCAGCAGTGGTTTCAGTGTCTTAGATTGATACGGTGCAACAGACTATATATCATTTTAATTGCCTTCTATTTCTTCCTCATACCCACTTTTTACATCCCCTGGTTCCCATTCTAATTAGGTGTAATAATGTGACTGAGTGAATTATCCTCCATTTTTCCCCACCCAGGTTGCGATGGGAGAAAAATAAGCATGCATGTGCCAGGACATTGACACCTCTCAAATGGATCTTGGAACACTTCATATGGAATATCATGATGGGAGATGTGTGCCGCCAACACTATCCATGAAACATCATCACATGGACTTAAATGGTCAGTAATATGAGGCAATAACCAATCATCCTCTGGAAAATAAAAGTAAGATTCATTTACATTTGTGTGTACATTTGACATGGAGTATAATATTAACGCTGCTTATTCTATTAGCTGTCCAAACAGGAACAAATTGCTTAAATCACACCTGAAGCGAGTGTTAGACCAAGTGGACATTGAGGAAAGATTTAGAATAATTGTGATGCAACCTGTAGTTGAAAAGCCAGCCAACATTTTCCACCTAGGCTTAAATATGAAGAATGGCTAGTTGGGCAACTATGAGTGGTGCCCATACTCTGCAGTCCAAGCAATAAACCATTCTCTCAGCAGCAGAAGAAAGAAGAGTAGAATGTTTTTAAAATAATATCCACCCAAAGAACTTGCCTAACTGCTGGTGAATTTAATATTTTAGGAAATTGAGAAGTTTTTCATAAAAAGTTAAAATATCCTAGACTAAAATTTATCATCTACCAAACTAAAACTTGTTAAATCTGTAATGAGTCCACAAACATTGTTACAAAATTGGTACAAAAATTACTCAGGAGATTTATAGTCCCATTAAAAGAAAAAGAACCCCAGAGGAAATAATCTGATTACTGGTCTGAAATTTAAAAAAAAACAGAAAATGCTGGAAAAACAGTTTCATGTGTCAGGCATGAGCCATTAAAGGGATTCTGGAAACATTAACCTGTCATCTTTTTCAGATGCTGACAGCCTCGCTGTTTGTTTGCAGCATTTTCTGCTCCATTGTAAGATTTACAACAGTTGTAGGTGTCTTTTTCCATCGTTATGCACTGCAGGAACTCACCAAGGCTCCTTAGACAGCATCTTGCAAACTCACAACTGCTACCGTCTAGAAGGACAAGGACAGCAGACATATGGGAACAGCACCACTTGGAAAATCCTGCCCAAGTCACTCACCATCCTGACTTGGAAATATACCACCATTCCTTCACTGTTGGTAGGTCAAAATCCTGGAACTCCCTCCCTAACAGCACTGTGCTTGTACCTGCACCACTTGGACTGCAGCGGTTCATGAAGGCAGTTCACCACCACCTTCTCAAGTACAATAAGAGATGGGCAATAAATGCTGGCCTAGCCAGCTACATCCACATCTTGTAAATGAATTTTAAAAAAATATTGGCCTCTCTTGCACCTCCAGCATCGCAGCTTTAAGGTGGATTGCTGGCTCGAGACAATGGCCTGCTAAAAAGAGCTTATTGGCACAGCTATGTCCCGAACAGGGGAACCAGTGCCAACCATAGTGCACCAGGCTTCCATACAGTGCTAATCAGCAACATACCAGCACATTGTCATTGGCCAGAGGAAAATAATGGTTAGCCAACAATGGGAAGGGGAAAATGCTGAAAAAAAGGCTTCAGGAAAACATTGGATTAAGATTTATGATCAAAACGAGCAAACCAATGTTAAAAATAGAGCTTATTTTTAAAATAAAACCAGTGAGGTAAAAAGATAGTTGATGCATTGGTTTTAATTTTCTAAAATTCCCTAGATGCAGGGAAGGTTCCACTAGATTGGAAAATAGCAAATGTAACTCCTTTATTCAAAAAGAGAGGGAGACAGAAAAGCTGGAAACTACAGGCCAGTTAACCTAATGTCTGTAATAGGGAAAATGTTAGAAGCTATTATTAAAAATGTTATAGCAGTGCACTTAGAAAAATTCAAGGCAATCAGGCAGAGTCAACATGATTTTGTGAAAGGGGAATCATGTTTAACCAATTTATTGGAGTTCTTTGAAGGGGTCTCATGTGCTGTGGATAAAGGGGAACTGGTGGATGTGCTGTACTTAGATTTTCAGAAGGCACTTAATAAAGGTGCCACATCAAAGGCTTTGTGGTAAATAAAAGCTCAAGGTGTGGGGGGGTAACATTGGCATGGGTAAAGATTGATGAGCTAACAGGAAACAGTAAGCATAAATGGGTCTTTTTCTGGTGGACAAGATGTAATGAGTGGTGTGACACAGGGATCAGTGCTGGGGCCTCAACTTTTTACAATTTATGTGAATGACTTGAATGAAGGGGCTGAAGGAATGGTGGCTAAATTTACTGATGACACAAAGATGGGTAGGAAAGTAAATTGTGAAAAGGACATAAAGGGGCTACAAAGGGACATAGGTTAAGTGAGTGGGCAAAGATCTGGCAAATGTGTTATAATGTGGGCAAATGTAAAATTGTCCACTTTGGCAGGATGAATAAAAGAGAGACATATTATCTAAATGGTGAGAGATTGCAGAGCTCTGAGATTCAAGGGAATTTGTGTGTCCTGGTGCATGAATCACGAAAGGCTAGTATGCAGGTATAGCTATTAGAAAAGCTAACAGAATGTTATCATTTATTGTGAAGGGGGTTGAATACAAAGTAGGGAGGCTATGCTTCAATTGTACAGAGCATTGTTGAGACCACATCTGGAGTATTGTGTACGCTATTGGTCTGCTTACTCAAGAAAAAGATGTAAATGCGTTAAAAGCAGTTCAGAGAAGGTTTACGAGACTAATACCAGGAATGGGCAGGTTGGCTTATGAGGAAAGGTTGGAAGGTTAGGCTTATATCCACTGGAGCTTTAAAAAGAGTAAGAGGTGACTTGGTTGAAACCTTTAAGATCCTGAGAGGTCTTGACAGGGTGCACATGAAGAGGATGTTTTCTCTTGTGGGAGAATCTAGAACTAGGGATCACTGTTTAAAAATAAGGGGTCGTTTATTTAAGACAGATGAGGAGAATTTTTTTCTCTTGAGGATCCTGAGTCTTTGGAACACTCTTCCTCAAAAGGTGATGGAAGCAGAGTCTTTGGATATTTTTAAGGTAGAGCTAGATAGGTTCCTGATTAACAGGGGGTTGAAAGGTTATCGGGGGTAGGCAGGAACATGGGGGTTAAGATTACAATCAGATCATCCATGATCTTATTGGATGCCAGGGCAAGCTCGAGGGGCCAATTCCTGCTCCTAATTCATATGTTCCTCTGTACATATGTTCATATTAGATGATGAGGGTCTCTCATTGGAAATTAATAAGGGTGGACCTACACCACAGAGCAGATTCATTTGACTTACTGGAACATTTCAACCCAGCAATTACAGTAAAACCAAGCTGGGAGGAGTACATCCCTCTCAAAAAAAGGAGCCTGCCTAATTTTCCATCCCATTTAAATTGTAGATGGTAAACTTTCACTTCCCATTGGCTGATTTTCCTGTTCTCCGTCCCCAATGACCGCCCTAGTTCAGAACCTGGACAATCTTCACCAACAATTTTAGTGCTAACCCAAGTCCCAGATTTGCACAACTTTGGTGGCAGCGTGACACAGAAACTACTTTCCACCTTTGTAGTGCAAATGCAATCCTGAGACTCAGCAGCTCTAAAGCTGCACACTGCATTATAGAGGGAATGCCTGAGGAAACAACAGATTTCTGGTGTGTGCTGGAAAGTTTAAAGAACTCATATGCTGTGCCAAGACAAAAACAGAATTACCTGGGGAAAAACTCAGCAGGTCTGGCAGCATCGGCGGAGAAGAAAAGAGTCGACGTTTCGAGTCCTCATGACCCTTCGACAGAACTTGCGTTCGAGTCCGAGAAAGAGTTGAAATATATGCTGTGCCCTGCTTTCACGAGATAACCTGTCCCAAAGTGATACTACAGTCGGAGCTGCAAATACAACTCCATGCCCTGCACTTCCACAAGTCTACCAACGTTCGCAACAAACCCACTGACACTACAAACCCTGCCCTCCTGCGTTAACCCAGCAGATAACAGAATCAAGTTCCCCATTGTGACGCAGGAAGCTCCGTTTAAGAGCTAGGTGGATGCATCAACTGGTTACTAAGACAAATGTTGAACCCCTGTAATTGTTTCAGGCAAACCAAAGCAATTTGCCAGCCCAAAAACAATGACAGCGTTCATAGCAATAGAGAACCCAAGGTTACAAGAATTAAAAAGCGTTCCAGGAGGTGAACCGCTACATCTGGCATGTGCTCTCTTCCCACTCCAAATGTCACAGTATCTTAGATAGAAAGCAGCCTTCAGAGACTGTTGAATTGGACTTGCAATCCGAAACTAGCAGAAACAAAAGTTCAGTTTGTGGATTAGACTGGGTTTACTTAACTACTTATCTGTCACCTTAAAAGGATACACATGCCACATTAACAGAATAATAAATAGTGTATTACATGGTTGGAGCACACCCATTATTATAAAGCAGTAAATCATATGACAGTGGGCAACACCTTGAAAAATCTACTGGGCCTTTTTAAATCATTGGCATTCTACAGCCAAGATATTTGTTTACATTAGATATCTGATCATTTTACATTTAAACAATCTTGTGATTACTTGGGACTTACAACTGAAAGCCATTTGGTACCAAGCACCATAACTGAAAGAGCAATATCACCATTTTCATACTTCACTGTTACTCTCTGTGTACCAGTCAATTTCTGCAGGCATAGAGGCCAGTTCTTGTGAGGGCAACGATGGAGAACACTCACACCAGAAATGGTAAATCAGGGAATCTGGCATTGTCCTGTGCCAGGGGCACAGACTGACTCAGCCAACCTGCTCAGCCTGCTTTCCAGGCCCACATGGGAGGTTTGTTTGTTGAAGTCTTTTGAATAGCTGGCCCTCTGCTGCCAGACAGGGCAGCTTTATTTCCAAGAGCTGAGAACAGTCCAGCTCCGTGTGCCTCAGCTGCTATTTTCTAACATAAAGACCAAAAGTTTCCACTTTGAGCACTATCAGCAAATCCAGGCACAAAAAGCATTAGTTTTGCAACATTAATATTTTTGCTCAAGATTTCGTTCAACCTCCTTAGCATATGCTCAAACGCAAAATCTTCCATGAACCAGTGCAAACAAGCTGCAATTTTTTTTTAAAAAGTGTTTGTAATAAAAAAATCATATTTAAGAGGGGCAATCTGGTGCAGTTTTAACAATACACCTGAAAATACAGAAATAAACATTTGAAGGAATGCTGCGCTCACCACCTGAGTAACCCAATTTCATATAACTGAAAATGACTTTAAAAATTTAGATAACCATTGATTAATGTACAGTGTAACTAATGGTGGTAAACTAATTTAAAAGTTTTTTTAACAATGTGCCAATTATTGTCATTGTGCCTAAAAAAGCTTAATTCTAAGAGCCTCTGGAAACCTACAAACGTACGTAATTATCAGAAACTCAGTGGTGATTAATTCAATCGAGGCTTGGAAGTTTTATGGACTGTACTGGCTTCCCAAAATTGTATTTTTAAACCAGCACAACAAATTGTGTTTCCATTATTGTTTATGAACAGAATGTGTTTCAAATTCCTAGATATTCACCATCAATTTGGCCGATTGCAAACAAATTGCGCTTAAAGAGCAACCAAGATGAAGTTCCAGGCCAAGCTGTCTAATTTGGTGCAGTGGTCAAATAAAGAGTGTCAGCAACCAATCCTCACTCAGACACACAGAAAACTGGGCCTATGTCTTCTGCTGTGTTAAGGGAGCCATAATTAGTACTGTAGATGCCGGTAAGATGCCAGTCGAGGAAATAAAATGGGATCAATTAAAGAGCAGCTATTAAAGTGTCTGAGGGTCCACTTCTCATTATGGTGCCACCACCAAAAGCAGTCCTGGCTTCAGCAGCAGTATTGCAATATAAATGATGCAGTGTTTATGCCTCCAGCAGCACAATGGACATAAATGTCACACAGTCAGTCAGACACACAGCCAGCCAGACACACTCTCTCTCTCTCTCTCTCTCTCTCTCTCTGGGGGTACAGTTGCACCAGTAACAAGACAAACAGCTGGCTACAGCAGCATGAGCTGCTTCCACCTGCTGTTTTTGGGACAGGTCATGTGTACAGTAGCTCTCCTGGTCTGTACAGTTTTAATGACTTTAATCACCAAGTCATTAGGCGAGCTACATTAACGCATCCTAGCACAACAGGTCACTCACTTCCAAGTTCAGTAGAGGGTTTCGTTGTTTTGTAACATAAAGGCCAATCAAGAATAACTTCACAATAGTAGGAGAGTGCTGCAGTGAGGGAAAAATGTAAACGGACTGCAGCTGCAGTCAACATCTCTTCCACATCAACCAGTAGAAATGGACCAGTACAGTCCAATCTTTCCTAAACTCACTCAACAGGCAACCCCTACCCAGTTATCACATACAGTTCTATTCAGCAGTCCAGCCACCAAATGCCAATACTCTCTTCAGAATAATACAAGCAAGTCGGTGGGGTAATGAGCAACAATCACAAAAATCGCCCTCTTGCCTTTCAGTTTAGAATCAAAATGGTTTTACACTCCCAAAGGAATTCTCCCCAAGGAAGTTAATTTTCTCAAATCTGTCCTAAATGTTTTCAAAACCAGTTACTTCATTAAATTTTATTTATACATAGTGCAACATAAAAGCTCATTTTAACACATTAAAAGACAGGCTTGCATTTATGAAATGCCTTTCACAATCTCACATTGGATTTAAACCAACCAACTTTTGAAGTTTAGTCACTGATGCAATGTAGAAATAGCCAATTTGTTTACAGAAAGCTCCCACAAACAGCATTGAGATAATTGACCAGGTGATCTGTTTTTGTGATGTTGCTTGAGGAATAAGCACTGGTCAGGTACCCTTCTTTGTGTAGTGTCACAGGATCAACTACGTCCATCTGAGAGGACAGAGAGGGCCTCTGTTTAATAACTTATCTGAAAGGCGACTCCTCCGACAGTGCCACACTCCCTCAGATTACTGGGAGTGTCAGCCTGAAATTTGTGCTCAAATCTGTCGTGGGACTTGAACTATGATCTCCTGATTCAGAATTGGGAGTGCTACCGCTGTCACCTAAACGACTCAAGGCTAGAGAAGTCCTACAGTAAACAAAGCTGGGCAGGCAAATAAACGTTAGCATATCCAGAATAATACATAAATAGTGTCAGACAATCTGACTACGTCATTTCCAAGCTGATTGGGTCAGTGCAAGATTGTGTCTTAAGTAATTGATTCAATATTTCCACTGTGAAAAGCAACTAGACAGTAGCAACAAAAAATAAAATCAGCACCTTTTCATCCAAAAAAAGACTTCCCCACTTCATTCTGCATTTGCAGCAAACATGCAAACTCTATCCATCTACCACTTCTACTTGTATTGCCTCAGCCAGCCCCAAACCCTTCCTTCTCTCCCTGAGCCTCGTTTCTTGACTGCCACTAGCTCCCTGGGCCTCTGTCCTTTTGTCCATGAACAATGCCATAGGGGGATGATCTGTAAGGAAAATATTAGCCTGTGGTTTAAATTTATTTAGTCTGCGACAAATTTGCATAGATGTAAATTTAACAGAACAGTCAATATGGTGTGTCAACAACATAGGGTCCCTTAGCTGGCTCAAAATTTTGAAGGAGCACATTCCACAATAATAGAGGGTCCTGCACATTGCTGGACATAGTGGGGTAGATCTCAAATTTGTGAGGTAGTGGGAAACAAGTGATAGCGAGTCAGCAGCTTAATTTACATCTCTCCCCATTTCAATTTCCACTGACTGAATAGGCCTTATTCACTACCTGCTGTTCTTACTCCTGCTCATAGTAAAGATCTACTTCAATACCTATTGTGATGGAAGACTCAAAACTTGTGATCAAAAGCGGGTGCAAGTCTTACATTATGAAGTTATTCAATATAATATTCTACTAGACATGACTCCATCTACTCAACGCATCTACAATTTTGTGTATTGCAGTTAATGTTTAATAAATTAATATAGCAGATCTCCCATGGCACTGCTGGTGGTAAGTCAGTCCAAAGACAAACTGTTTTAGAATCAATGCATTAACTATTACTGCTGTCCAGGGAAAACTAAGAGCCTGCCTGGAGTGTGTCTGCACAGGTTCAAGGCTCGAAGCCAGGCTGAGTAAAATGCCAAGCTTCCACTCCTAAACACTATCCAGATACTACTGCTGAATAGTTTGCATTTGTGGATGCTCCTGAGGTACTAATGAGAAGGTGCCACCCTTGTAACCATACCTGCAATGGGTCATTGCACTTGGAGTGAAGCAGGGGTGGGAGTCACATTTCCAAATGTTTCTCATACAAGCCACAATCATTCCTGATGATTTATTACTTCAAGACCCCATACACCTCACAAACCACTAGCTCTGACCATCTGCAACTGAACTGAAACAATTGCCTACAGCCTTACTCGCCAATGTGCAGAATGATACCACAATCATTAATCATCCAAAATGTGCTGTGGTGACGCAACATGCTGTTAGAATCCACAATGAAAGCCATGGTTAGCTCAAAAAAATAAGAAAGCTCTAAAATGAACATAAAATGCTGCAAGATTGAAATAACCCAAAGGTGCTTATTAAAGGCTTGTTATGGGTTCAATGAAAAATTATAAGCTATTTACTGCTTTGGACAAGCAGTTTATCTTTCCAAACAGCTCAAATCAGGTCACAGCCTTATATCCAGCCCCAAGCACCTCATTTTTTTTTTTGCTTATACAACATTAACACTGTACAAATCATCTGCAAACATTTAACTCTACCCTACATCTTGTAAATAATCAAACCGGTCATTGTAGGAGAACAAGGTCCAACAGTAAACAATTGTATAAGTTCCCAAAAAAAAAGCAATTTATAAGGACAAATAGATTTCTCAACATGAAAACTAGCTCTCATTTGGGGAAATCCAATCAAGATGATTGTATCAACAGGCATTTAAACTTACTGGACATGGTTTATTATCTCTTAATCTAGCCATTAAGAGGGGCACAGAGCAGTGTGTAACTTGATGGCAGGAATTAGAACAAAGAAAGGAAAATGGAAAAATTGCCATGATCAGGACCACCTCTAGTCAATTATAATGTAACAGAAAGCACCAAATAAGGCATGTGGATAAAGCTGCTTCCCTCAACCCCCCACACCTGTGTCCTTGGGAACCCCTTCACCCAAGTATACAGCTTATTAATGCATTCAGCCATATCACCTACAAGTTATCCTCAACCAGCCCTTGAAATGTGCCAAAGTTTTTCTTTTTCCATTTATTCATGGGATGTGGATATCACTGACCAAGCAGAATTTATTGCCTATCCCCAATTGTCCTTGAGCGGGTGGTATTGAGACGCCTTCTTGAACCGCTGCAGTCCATGTAGTGTAGGTACGCCCACAGTGCTGTTAGGGAGGGAGTTTCAGGGTTTTGACCCAGTGACATTGAAGGATCAGGGATATATTTCCAAGTCAGATTGGTATGGCTTGGAGGGGAACTTCCAGATGATGCTGTTCCCATGCATCTGCTACCCTTGGGTAGCAGTTAAGAGTTTGGAAGGTGCTGTCGAAGGAGCCTTGGTGAGTTCCTGCAATGCATCTTGTAAATGGTACACACTGCTGCCACTGTGTGTCGGTGGTGGAGGGAGTGAACGTTTAAGGTGATGGATGGGGTGCCAATCAAGCGGGCTTTGTCCTGGATGGTGCCCAGCTTCTTGAAGTTTGTTGGAGCTGCACTCCTCCAGGCAAGTAGAGAGTATTCCATCACACTCCTGACTTGTGTCACGCAGATAGTGGACAGGCTTTGTGGGGTCAGGAGATGAGTTACTCGCCACAGGGTTCCTAGCCTCTGATCCACTTTCGTAGTCACAGTATTTATATGACTTCAGTTTCTAGTCAATGGTAGCCCCCAGGATGTTGATAGTGGGGGATTCAGCGATGGTAATGCCATTGAATGTAAAGGGACGATGGTTATATTATCTCGTGTTGAAGATGGTCATTGACTGGCACCTATGTGGCTTGAAAACCACAACACCAGTCAACATTATACTTTAATGTACCCACACAATGCAGTGTATTGTCACTTTGGAAACTACATCTGAAAAATACATACTAAAAGTTAAAATAAGAATGTAAAAGTGAAGTGTCAGCTCTGAATTAACCTTAAATGTGCAAAGAAAATCAGTGTAGCTTTTGAGCATTCCCATCCTCCTCCTCCTCCTCCTCCTCCCCCCCCCCCCCCCCCCCCCCCAACACACAACCTCCACAAATTAGTATCACTTGTCTCCAACCCAGCAGGTTCTAAGTTCAAGCCTTTCTCCAGGGCTTGAGCCCAGGGCTGACCTTCGGTTTAATATTGGGAATGCTGTGTGGTTAGAGTTGCTATCTTTTGATGAAATATTGAAACAAGATATCAGCCTGTTCAGATGTATGTAAAGCTCTTCATAGCATTGTTTGAAGGAGAGCAGGGACCCATTCCAATGTCTTGGCCAATCCTCAGCCAAAACCAGTTAGTTATTTTATCACTGTGTACAAACTGGCTGCTGTGTTTGCCTACAAAATAAGGACTACACGTCAAAAGTTAACTCACTGGCAGTGACGTACTTGGAGACCTGAAAGGTGCAAGCTCTTTCCTTTCCAGATCACATGTAGCCCACTGCTCTCAAGTTGAAATCATTTTTGCTGGAAAAAGTGATAACTGGTGGTTTGAAGAAGTGAGGAGGGATAAAAAGAGAGCTAACCCTCTGTACAAGTTCTCTTATCATCTGGGACCAATGGATCTTTCGAAATGGAAAGAAAGCTTCATTTGTATCCTGCAGTAGTTTCCTCACACCAGAGGCACCAATCTAAGCTAAAGATTTCCAATCAGAGGTCAAATGGACTCAAGGGGATATCAAAGGTTCATAAAATTGATTGTATTACATATTAGAACAGTGACTACCTACCAAAAGTAGTTCGTTAGTTGTGAATCACCTTGGGAGACCCTGAGGTCTTGAAAGATGCTACAAAAATGTAATTTTTTTTTTAAAAGATGGATTTTTTATAGCACTTATTTATGAGATTGCTAATTTGTAGCTGCATGGTGGAGGTTTGCTGAAAATTATTGTAACTTCTATAATGGAGGAAACAATAGTCAGTTTGCCCAGAGCAAGGTCCCACAAACAGCAATATGATAATATTCAGGTAATCTGTTTGTTGCAGTGATGGTAGCAGAGGTAAATATTGGCCAGGATACCAGGGAGAAGTTCCATCTCTTCGAAATGGTTCTATCAAATTTTTTACATCCACCTGAGAAGGCAAACTCACTCAATAGTTGACACCTCCAACTGTGTGGCTCTCCCTCAGTACCGCACAGTATATAAGCCTAGGTTTGTTTCAACTTGGTTGGACTTGAACTCGAAATCAGGACCTTCCAATTCAAAGGTTGTGTGCTACCCACTGAATCAGAACTGCAATCATTGGCATACACAAAAAACTTTTACAATTCTGCTTTACACAAAGCTTGAGGCAAAGCATAATAGGATTGATGGACTGTATTAGATAGATAGCAGAGGCATGTAAACTATAGCCCATAGACAGTGTGGAATTCATAAGGTCAAGGCAACTCAATTCTATTTGTGATTACATTTCCATCTCAGCTTTGTCCTCAAACCAGTTTTGTGGGCCTGGAAATTTTGAACGGCTGTTTTATAATTGCTGCCTCATTGGCCGATAAACAGTCAATCAGGATACCAAGATCTAGCATGTGCAGCCTGAGATACATGCAGATTAATAGCAGCATGGATTTAAACTTTATATGTGGCCTTCAGGGATCTAAGATAAGCATCTAAGCTGCTCAAAATGATGCAAAGCTTGGACAGTCTTGTGCAATAAGATGCTCAATTTGCGGATTTGAAAATATGATCTAGCCTGTGAGGTGGTGTGTGCTCCATTATTCTGCACCCAACTATGACCTCAGGAAGCATAGAAATTCCTGTATGGCTCAATGATATTAAAATTTGAAAAAAATAAAGAAGTGAATGAACAAGGTTCTGCCACCCGCCTGTCACTTAGTCGGGGTTAGGTAACATTCAGTCGTCCCTGTAATTTTTATTCATTCATGGAATGTGGACGTCACTGGTGAGGCCAGTATTTATTACCCACCCTAAGTGCCCTTGAGAAGGTGGTGGTGAGCTGCCTTCTTGAACTGCTGCAGTCCATGTGGAGCAGGTACACCAACGGTGCTGTTAGGGAGGGGGCTGCTCCAGAGTTAAACATATTTATTCAATATGGGAGCTGAAATACAACAAGGTTGAAAAGATGTTGATAAAAGATCAGATTCAATTGGAGGCGAGGTAATGGTGGAGGAGACACTCTCACCACTCTAAATTGAGGAGACAGTTTCCTAGCTTTCTTCCGTTTGCAGGAGTTTAGATCATGCAAGATCTGAAGTTTGAAAAAGTGGAGGAGAGAGAACATGGTGCCAGACACCCTGTGGGAATCAAAATAACACAATCATCCAGTTGCATAAGCAGTTATGGAGAGTGTGTTACTGATCAGAACTAATCATATCCAAAACACACAAGCATTGCCCTAGCCATTTTCTCCCTATGGGAATTACACTGCTGTCACTGATCGTTCTGTCAAATGCTCCACTCAGAATATTACACCACTCTTCAGGGACTGACATCCAGTCAATTATACCTTAGACCTCGTTTTTTTAATAGCAGGACATTATCACCACCCACTCCCCCGAAACAATCCCCAACCACCTCCCGAGAAAGGAAGTTGAACAAAAAAAAGCTCTGGCATTTCAGCAGTTGAGCTGCTAAATAACCATTCGTAAAAATGACTGTTACATTCCCTGCCCCCTTCCCCTGAGACTGACATTTTATATGGTTAACGCTATGTAATCTGTGGCCAGCAGGGAACTGTGAATAAGCATAAATTTTTAAAAAGGCCAATTAGCTACTGCATGCACCAACATGTACCTTACCGCCACTGATAAGTAGGCACTCGGCCTGTTTCAGCGAGAATAAAATAAGAAACCTCCCATGTGGCCTTTAAATTCCCCTTTCTCCGCACACCCCTTTCCAAGGCAGCTGAACAATAGATTATTCCAAGCTCACCCAGCAACACGATGCCAAGATGAGAGGCAAATTCCAAACAAGAAGCAACAGTTCGCTCAAAATAAGCCAAGTGACGCTGGGATGCACCTGCTTGAAACCTCTAAAGCAAATTACAGAACCAACATTAAGGACAAGATAACAAAGCTGAAGTTCACCCCTTGAACCCCAAGCTTCCTCCACAGCAGCATTTAACCATCTAAAAGATTTAGTATCTCAGTGCTAATCCCTGTTTTTCCAATCGTTATTTTTCCTTGATATTAGAAGTCACAATACAGAATTTGAGGCAGCTATGTGGAGACATCAAACCACCCAATTTTGCACAACTCCAGAACTTCAAATAGTCCCTGGGTACCCCCAGAGAGAGTTCTGTGCTGCTGGCATTGAGTACCAGAGAGGAGATGCTGGATAATCTTTTCCCTCTCCTTTGTAACAATACGATAAAATAAGGGGAAAGTATAAACTGTGGCTAGACAATGCAATGGGTCAGTGGATAAGGATACTATGGTCCACTCAGGATACTCAGCCACGCAAAGCATCAAGTCCCAAGTTTGATTTCTAGTTCATGTGGAGTTGGCTGATCTCAGCCAAGGCAGCTGGACAGGGTTTTACAAGTACAGTAGCCTCAATGCCCAATGGCTAGGAAGTTGGAAGAGAGGAGACAGAGGAGGGCTCGATCTTAATGAGAATACTGAGCACAAACCCTGCTAGAAATTACAAATGTGGACTAACAAGTATAAGATCAGGCTGGACTGCAGTGCACTCTGTGACCACTGACATTCTGCTACCTCCCACATTACAAATAGCCATTTGGGTAAAGTGTTTCATTTCTGCCTTCACCCATATAACTGTGCCCCAAAAAGGCAGCACCTTGAAGGAAGGGTGAAAACCAGGAGGAAAAATTAGAATAGCCACCTCTTAATTTTTTTTCAGCATCATCCCCCTCTTAAGCAAGGCAATACACCACAGTGTAGCACATGAGAGGAGGTTAAGAAGAGCACAGGCAGAGTACCACTTCTGAATGACTTTTAACCCCAACCCTTGCTGGAAGTGGCCACAGTCAAGTAAAATTACCTCCTCCCAATCCTTCTCCTCCTTCCTTCTGCCCCTCCCAATCACAAACCCAACTCTTGAGCTCACTGCTTCTGTAATTTTTGGCAGTTCTTCACACCCTATCACCCCACCCAATGCCCCCCAGGCTCGTTCTGCCAGAGGTTTATTTCTGTTCAAAGGTACAACAGAAACTATTCCATAACCCATTCAAGTCAATCAGAAAGATGGCAAATTTACAATCGCCAATTCCCCTTGATAAAAGGGTTCGTTTTCTCTTTATGAACGTCAAAACAAGTCTTAGAACACCGCTTTCTTTTTCTGCTCCAATTTTCAATCCTGTATTGAAAAATCAGTAGGACCCTGGTGCCTCATCTGTATGTTTGTGCTTCATTTGTGGGCCTAAACAGTAAGTGCCAGTGAGCTATTCAATTGTGGGCATCACTGCAGGCCAATCCGACGTATACACACACACACGCACGCACACACGATAGTGATCAGGACTTGGGACTACGTTGATTGATTTTTTTTTCCCTCTCCCATCCCTACTAAATCTGCAGCCAAGATCAGATATTTCAACATAGACTGAGAATTGGGCCCAAGATACATCAGGTTCTGCTTTAATTCTGAGAAGGGGCAAACAGCTTCTTAGTTAAAATAATTAACCTAATTTTTCTCGAAGACCTCTGAAACCACTCTGCTTCCTCGCACTCCTTTCTCCCCCCATCATCTTTGTCAAAAAGATCCTCTCTCCTAAAAATATATCACACCCTCCCAGGGCAACTAATCCACTTGAAGGCATTCTTGGGGGCGAGGGGGAGAAGGAAGCAGAGGAGGAGCAGGGAGCAAATCCTGGTGGCAGCAATTCAGTCACAAACCATACAAACATATAAATTGCCAACAAGTCCAGCAGTTGCAGAGTTCAATTTAAATCCCTGTGGTTGTGGTTCATGTTCAATGGTTGCCCAACAACCACACTTGAGGGAATTTCCATTGGCCCTCAGCTAGTCCACGAAATGCATTGTTTCATTTAATATTGTTCTTTTCATTTTTCCTTCTTTTAACAAACTACTATTGCTTACCAAACAGTGCAATAATAAACAGTGTTCAAAACAACAGTGCAAATTCCTGGCATCACCAGAAAAGCCTTTTCCTGTATCACTGGCTCTTCCTGTCACATGAAGGAATATACTCAGACTCCCATTGTAAAGCCTATTCGACCCCCGCCAGTGATACGATAACTTGCTTCGAGAACAAAGGGCATTTGGCTCAACAAGTCACTTCTAATTTGGACAAATTAACTCACGGTACTCTTTAATCCTCTCTGCAGAAACAAATAATTTCTAACCGTTTAAGAGCACCAGGAATATTGCACAGGGTCTCGCACAACTTTACAGGCACAACCACCACTGCTAGCATTATGAGATTCAGCTAGAATTCAAATTACTGTTGCTTCACTTTCTTGAGTATGAAAACATCAAAGCCCCTCAATTGTTACAGTTTTATAACCATTTTTAAAAAAATATTTACACTATTGGACTCTACCTAAAGGATGTTCACTTCTCTCAGTATGGTAATGAATGACAGCTGGGAATCTTTTCTAGATCAATGTTTTGCTCTTGGCATGATTATTTTTTCATATTTAGCTCTTGCTACCTATTTGGGAATGCATTTATCTTTATTGTCTGAATAGAACATTAACTGTAAGATTACCAGACATCTAAGAAAAATTGAAAATGGTACAAGTGATGATGTGTGGAGGGAATTGCCTACATGTGCTTATTTGAAGAATTGGTAGTGGCAAACCTTGGGTCTCCTAAACAACTACACCCCTATAATATAACCAAACCAAACCAAGGTGACTACCAACTATTATTTTATATGTGCATACTGTACTGACATAGATTAAAGCTACCTTAATTGCCCTGTTTAAAAAATGCCTCCAACAGATTGCAAAGTCATTGGCTCCCTATTACACAATCCAAGTTACACTGACTATTCCACAGTAATTCCACAGCAGTAAATACAGACTAAAACCACCAACAGCATTATGTAATATTATTGTATGTAGGATACCATCACTATATTTCATAATCACAATTATTCAGTTCCTCATCAAGCCAGTGCCCATCACTGCAGCAACCCCCCACCCCCATTCCCTGCAATGGTTACATTTGAACACTTTTGTTCCTCAATAATTACAATTAAAGAGCTCTGTAAAATATAATAGCAACGATAGTTTAAAGTGGTATAGGAGACTCTTCTGTATGTTATCACAAAGTCTTATATGAAGCCATAATCCTAAACTACTTGATGAGATTTTATTTTCAAATCCTATCATTAAAATACAGTCCGTTAACTTATTAAGCTATAAAAAACATGAAAGTATTTTTAAAAATATTTAATTCCAAATTAATGGCATCACAGATATAGGGACAGAAAATATTTTAAAATACCCACAATAATCACCCAAAATGACTCAAGCCACAAAAATGTTAAAAATTAAAAAGGCTGTTCACTTTTTTAAAAGAAAAATCAGGAAAACGAAAAGGATGCTCATTATTTTTAAAAAATCAGGAAAAGTTAAAAGGATGTTCACTAAAAACTGATCAGGAAGAAATTAAAAAGATGGTGTTCACTTTTGAAAAAAAAACAATAAAAAGGAGGATGCTGACTTCAAAAAAAATCAGTAAAAATTAAGAAAAGGATGGTCACTTTTGAAAAAGATCAGGATTTTTTTTTAAAACAAGGATGTTCACTAAAAAAAAAAGCAGGTCTTGAAAAGAAAACGTTCATTTTTTAAAAAAAAAATCAGGAAAAATTAAAAAGCAAGTTCACTTTAGGGGGGAAAAAAAACAGGAAAAATTGAGAAGGATTTTCACTTAAAAACGAACCAAGCGATATAAACAGACAACAAATAACTCTAGGGTTCCAAACATTTTCATCAGCTGTTGCACATCACACAAAGGAATAAATTCCCTGCTTCAGAAGGGAAAAAATTATAAATGAAATGAATAAATAATTTTATGGCGTGAGGATTTATATATTATATATATATATATATATTAGAAGAAAAGCCAAGGTGGGTTTTGGATAGGGTGGTTGAAGTTTGGCGGGGGGGGGGGGGGGGGGGGGGGAGTGGATGTGGGATTATGGCTGGAAAGGCAATGGGGAAGAGAGAGGAGGGGGGGGGGGGGGGGGGGGGGTGGTGGTGGTTAAAGGAGGAATGTGGTTTGCTGCTGAGGCCTGATCAGCTGGGAGACAATAACAAGAGGAGAGCTGGAGGGGGGTGGTAAAGAAGGGGGGGGGGGGCCTAGTGGGGGCAGAGGCAGAATTGAAGCCTCTACTTCTACCCTCCCTAGCAACCACTGACTGACTCACCTCGAACCTGCTCTTGGTGACTCCATTCATCCTGCCGCTGGCTCCGGCTCCGGCTCCGGCCCCGCCGCCGCCGCCGCCGCCGCCTTTCGCTTCCCCCCTCCCCTCCCCTCCCCTCCCCGTGGAAATTATTCCCCCCCCTCCTCCTCCTCCTCCTCCACCTCCTCCTCCCGCCACCTCCTCCTCCACCTCCTCCTCTCTCTCTCTCTCTCTCTTTTCTTCTTCAACTTTTCAACAAAAACATTAAAACAAAAACAGACAGGACACTCCACCCACCTGCCAACATCCTCGCACCTGATTGGACCGGCCCGACTAACCGGTTTATTATGATTACAAAGTCCGACCCTTCGCCCCCCCCCCCCCAATAATAATAAGATAAAACTTTCCTCCTCCTCCTCCTACTACGAACCTCACCTCCTCCCTCCCCCCCACCCCCACCCCCCCCCGCGCCCCCACCCTTACCTCACCCCCTCCCCCTCCCCCTCCCCTCCCCCCCCCCCCCCGCCAGGAACGGTTTATTTTTAAAAAAAATTATATATATATATATATATATATATCCCAGCGATTGCTTTTTAACTCCGGCTTCCGCCTTAGGCCACCAGCTGATGGGCTCGTCCAATCAGAGCGACCCTTACGGGGACGTCCCAGCCAGGGGGGCGGGGCCTGACGTCCGACGCTATTTTTGCGGGAAAAAACAAGCGTGGCACCCACCGCCCCCCCCCCCACCCCGCCCCCTCCCCAAGCCCCGCCCCCTGCCGCTCAGCCGCAAGAGCCCGGGGACGCTCTCCAAGGTTCCCCGCCGCCCCCCCCCCCCCCTCCAATGCTGACAATCATCTATTTTTATTTTTATTTTATATTTTTATATGTCTGTGACATCTTTTGGTTATCTCCACCTATCACTGGCCCTCTATCCAGCTCTTCTTGTCCCAACCACCCCCCACCCCAACCTTAAACCAGCTTATATTTCACCCCCTTTTCTATTTTTCCTTTGTTCTGTTGAAGAGTCACACGGACTCGAAACGTTAACTGTGTCCCTCTCCGCAGATGCTGTCAGACCTGCTGAGATTTTCCAGGTATTTTTGTTTAGGATTTCCAGCATCCGCAGTTTTTCGCTTTTACCTACATTTATTTCATTCTTTTCATTGTTTATTCTTTCACAATCACCCCGATTCTATTTTTTTAAACATTCTTTTCATTGTTTATTCTTTCACAATCACCCTGGCTTTTTCTTTAAAATTTCTTTTTATTATTTATTGTTTCATGGGACGTGGACATCACTTTCCAGGCCAGCGTTGGTTGCCCGTCTCTAATTAGAACTATTGGAGCAGAGAGTAGGCCATTCAGCCCCTCAAGCCTGATCCACCATTCAACTAGATCATGGCTGATTGCCTACCTCAATGCCATTTTCCTGTGCTATCCCAAATCCTTTGATGTCGATAGGATCTAGAAATCTCTGCCTTGAATATGCTCAATGACTGAGCTTCCACGGCCCTCAGTGGTAGACAATTCCAAAGATTCACTCTGCTCTAAGTGAAGAAATTCCTCCTCATCTCTTGCCTCTTATTCTGAGACTGTGTCCCCTGATTCTAGACCCCTGAGCCAGGGGAAACATCTTTTCTGCATCTACCCTGTCCAGTCCCTTAAGAATTTTGTAAGTTTCAATGAGATCACCTCTTATTCTTCTTAACTCTAGATAATACGAACCCAGTCTCCTCAAACGTTCATCATAGGATTGTCCTGCCATCCCAGGAGTTCATCTGGTTAACCTCCACTGCACTCCCTCCATGGCAAGTACATCCTTCCTTAGGTAAGGAAACCAAAGCTTGAACCAAAACTTGCGCTTGAACAGAGTGGGTTGCTCGGCCAATTCAGAGGGCAGTTAAGAGTCAAACACATTACTGTGGGCCTGAGTCACATGTAATCCAGATAGGGTTACCAACCCTCCAGGATTGGCCTGGAGTCTCCAAAAATTGAAGACAAATCTCCAGGACACAGCTCTGTGCAACCCAGGAGAAAAATTAAAGGGACATTATAAAAGACTTTTTGTCATTACTTTTGAACATTTCTCTTTACCAGATATTAAAAAATTGAAAATGGGGGGAAAAAAATTGACAGCATCCATTGGGAAAGAGTCTTTTTGCTTTTCAATTGCCATAGAAAGGCGGTGTGTCACAAGGATGGATGTGTTGGTCAACTAATGGCAAGAGTCTGGGGGCAAATCATGTGATGAAAACTCCAGGAATTCACAGTTAGCAACCCTAAGTCCAGGCTAGGTAAGGATGGCAGATTTCCTTCTCTGATGTGCATTAGTGAACCAGATGGGTTTTCATGACAACCAATGATAGTTTCATGGTCACCATTACTGAGACCAGCTTTATATTTCAGATTTTGTTAATTGAATTTAAATTCCACCAGCTGCCATCATGGGATATGAACCCAAAGATCATTTGCCTGGGCCGCTGGATAACTAGTCCAGTGAATTACCACTACATCAATTACACTAACAACCAATTTAAGATTATCAGTCAGGCTCACAATGGGGCTTACATACGCTTACTGGAACCTACATATAGTCATAGAGCAGAGATCTGTCCTCTGCATGCAAAAGAAATGTCCAAGCATTGTATCTTTTTTAAATTAAACAAAAATATGGGATACAATAGCTCTCTGGTGCATTCTCCATGCCAATACCTCGACCAATCAGAGTCAACTTGCCAACCAATCAGCATCCTTTTCTCCTGTAGTATAAATTGTTGCTCCCTTTGAAATTTGGCATTCTTGCTTCTGTCCTGATGAGTGCAAGACAAAAAACTTTGACAGCATGTCTGTTTTTTCAGCATTACTAAATAATGATTCCCATTTCCCCTCTTCTAAATAATTGGATATGTCATTCACAAGATATGGCAAGGCCAGCATTTATTGCCCATTCCTAATTGCCCTAGAAAAGGTGTGGTGAGTGCAGTCCGTGTGGTGTAAGTGCACCCATAGTGCTGTTCAGGAGAGAGTTCCAGGATTTTGAGCCAGTGATAGTGAAGGAATGGCATTATATTTCCAAGTCAGGATGGTGAGTGGCTTGGTAGGGAGCTTTGGAGGTGGTGGTGTTCCCATGCACCTACAGTCTTTGCCCTTTCGGTTTTGGAAGTTCTGTTGTACAAGCCTTGGCAAGTTGCTGCTGTGCATCTTATTGATGGTACATGTTGCAGCGGTGATGGAGGGAAAGGGAGGTTTAAGATGGTGGACAGGATGCCAATAAAATGGATGGCTTTGCTTCCGGATGATGCTAAGTTTAAGTGACGTTGGAGTTGCATTCATCCAGGCACATGGAAAATATTCCATCACATTTCTTATTTGTGCCTTTTAGATGGTGGAAAGGCTTTTACAAATTTACCTTCTGAAGGGGAATAATTTGAAAGCTGGGAAGTGAAACTAAATTGGTTAGCTTTCGAAGAGCTGCCACAGACATGGAGGGCTGAATAATGTCCTTCTGTGATGTATGATTCTATGAACTTTCTACATTCCAGGAATATTTGAGACACTTTTTTCCAGTCCAGAACCACTTCATTCAAATGGTCAGGGGTTATATCTTTTTTTCTTTGAACTGAACCTTTTTTGAACAGAGAAAAGTGAGAAAAGCTAAACCTGCAAATGCTAAAAAACCAGAACAAAAAATAGCAAATGCTGGAAATGGGCAGGCCAGTCAGCGTCTGTAAAGAGAAAAGACAGGGATAACTGAATAGCAACCTGCAGTGGGAACCCTGCCTAATTTTACCCCTCCCTAGCCAAGGGCTGCTGTGGTGCATTGAAGCGTTCCTTCTGCTAATTCACCTAAAATCAGCTGATTCAACACAGAGCAATAATCTGTGACTCATAGTCACTTTCTGTGTTTCTTAACGCTTCATTGATGACACATTTACCCACTAGGTCAGTGGAGCTGCTCAGGCCTGTCCTTTAGCATATATTCCAGGCTCAAAAACTACATTACTGAGAGGTCTGGGGGTCATTTTGCTTTGAACTGAAGGAAGTAAACAAATTCCAGCTAAAAGAAACCCTATAATTGTGTAAGATAGTCCTGCACTGTGGCCACACCACAGCCTATATTATGCATTCTCCTTTGGCATTAATTGATTGCTGAAGGAAGTCGCTTTCATTCTTCCCAGGGTGATTCAAGATACATTTTCATTAAAAAGAAAGCATTTGCAATTTCCTTGTTGTGTTTAGTTGGCATGGCTTTTGTGGTATTTGTGTTGTTGCTGCCTATCGTTCTTTGAAATTTGGTATTGCTACTGAGAAAAAGGAAAGCAGGAAACTATAAAGATGCTGCTATAGTTTGTTGTGACGTTTCTTCATTCTCTTTAACAGAGTCAGCCTTTGGTTTCCTGCCTGTGGGCCAGAAGATGCCAGAGTTCACAATCCCTTTCTATGGTGATTGAAGTCTGAGTTGACGTCCAGTGTCCCTCCATAGCTTTGCCTCTATCTCTGCCTTACAACCCTCTGAGATCTCTACACTTTTCCAACTCTGGCCTCTTGAGGGTCCCCCATACCTTCTATCATCCCAACATTGGCAACCTTGGTTTCAGCCATCTAGGCCCTAAGTTCTGGAGTTCCCTCCCTAAACCCATTGTCCCACCTCCTTTGAGACATATTTCTTTGACCAAGGTCCTGGTCACCTGTGTTAATGTTTCCTTCTTTGGCTCTGTTTCAATATTATTCGGGTTACACTCCTGGGAAATGCTTTGAGGTGTTTTACTATGTTAAAGTTGTCACTATTTAACTTGTGCTCTTTTGTCCTGCAGTCGTGGATTAACTTTAGATCTGCTATATAATTCCATATAAACTATCCCTCCTCGTCTTTCTTGACCTGTCTGCAACTTTTGACATTGTTGACCATACCATCCTTTACCTATGTTTCTTCACTGTCATTTAGCTGGATGGGACTGCATTCAGTTGCATTCTTCTCTATTTAACCATAGCCAGAGGATCACCTCCACTTCCACACAGTTACCTCTGATGTCCCTCAAGGATCTATCCTTGACACCATCCTATTTCTCATTACATGCTGTTATGACTGGGATTGGAAGAGTGCTTGAATTATCAAGCCCCACTACTCTACAGGCCACATACCAATAATTTAAATGTTTAACTCTCCCACCGAAATGGCCAGTTGTGTACCTAGACCTATAGTACCAAGAAAAGAGACTCCGATCAGACTCCTTTCAAAAGCTCAGTATGATTAATTTAATTTTGAAACAAAACTTCTTTTAACAAGTTGCAAGAACTGATTAACACACAGTTGTAATTGGAAAGTATAACTATCTATCAAAGGACAAACAGATAGAGTCTCTCTGCAGAGGTGGGCTTTGGAGGAAGGGTGTTATAAAATAAAGAATAAAGTTCACAAGGTCTCGTCACTGTTGACCTGGAGTTCTCTTTTGTGTAGACGGGCTGCTGGTCCCAGTAGATGCCTGGAAATTCCCATCAACTGTCCAGCTTTGTGGGTCTAAATGCAGACCAGTTACACTCAGATGAGCATTCTCTGGCTGCATGTTGATAGCCACACGCAATCTCAGGCAAGCTAGAGAGAGGGTGCCTTCTTTCCTCAGCTTGTTCTCCAACAAGACCTTCTGGCTTCTCACATGCCCATATCACTTAAAATCAGTTTCCTGCAGCTTCCTCCCTTTAAGCTTGAAGCTTGGAGCCTTCCCCTCTGTTCCTTAATGTCAATTCCACAGAACAGAAACTTTTCCAGACTTCTGCTCTTCCTTTGACTAGAAGGTCTTCTTGGAACCCCTCCTTTCTGTCTCACCCCTTGGCCTTGGGCCCTTTCAGTTCTTTTGGGAAGTCTGCCCTCTCTGCAGTTCCCTCTCACAGTATCCAATCTCTCTGGAATGCTGGCTTCAACTTCGGTTTGGGACTTGCTATCTATTCCTCTGCTGTCAATTCTCGATTTTAGTTTTGTGTGTGTGTGTGTGTGTGTGTGTGTCTCCCTCTCTACACCCCTGTTGCTAGGCAACAGCACAGTTGTTCTACTCATTTGTTTTAACTTCTCTTCAAGAGTCATAAAAATCTCATTAGAATATAGGCACCTTTTAAAGGGAAACTAAAACTCGACTTCTTTTCTTAACACACAAATACAGAAATACAAAGGAAACTTAAACATTAATATATGCCTTATTCTTAACACACCCAAATAAACATATAATTTATGTAAACTATCTCTAGTTCCTGACAATGCTGCCCCTCAGCAATATCATCCAAAACTATGGAGTCAGTTTTCAATGTACACTGACAACACCTACCTCATCACCACCTCTTTCAAATTCACTCCAATTAAATGTTATGAAGACTGGAACTATTGCCTTGTGTCCCTACCACAAACTCCATTGCTTAGCTTACTAACTCCATCCTCCTCCCCAGCAACTATCTTTGGTTAAACTAGGCTGTTCTCAACCTTGGGATTTGACACCAAGATGAACTTCCAAACATATATCAGTGCCATCAAAAAGACCAACTATTTTTACCTACCTAACATTCCCCAACTTTGTCCCAGCCTCAGCTTTCCTATTGCTGAAACTCCCATCCATACTTTTGTTACCTTCAGACTTGACTATTCCAAAGCACTCCTGCCATCCATCCACTTTCCTCATTCCACAAGCTTAATGTTATCCAAACCTTTGCTGCCCATATTCCAACTCACACTAAATCCTGTCCAACCATTACCCCTTCGCTGGCTGATCTACACTGCCTCCCAGTTAAGCGACACCTTGATTTTAAAATTCTCATCTTTGTTTCCAATTCCACCCTGGCCTCACCACTCCCTGTCTAGGTTATCTCCTATGAACCTACAATGTTCTGAGATATCCGAACTCCTTCAATTCTGGCCCCTTGAGCAACCCCAGTTTCCATTGCTCTACTGGGCTGCCTAAGCCCTAAGCTCTGAAATTGCCTCCATAAACCTCTACACCCATCCACCTCCCTCTCCTTCTTTAAGATGCTCCTTAAAACCTACCTCTTTGACCAAGCTTTTGGGCGTCTGGCCTTGTATCTACTTGTCACATTTTGTTTGACAATGTTCCTATGAAATGCTTCGTTTTACTATGTTGCAGATGCTATATAAATATAATTTGTTGTTGTAGAAATATCCTTCGACAGCACCTCCCAAACCCATGACCTCTATCTACTACCTAGAAATACAAGGGTAGCAGACACATGGGAACACCACCAAGTTCCCCTCCAAGTCACACACCATCCTGCCTTGAATTTCTAACCGTTCTTTCATTGCCACTGGGTCAAAATCCTGGAACTCCCTCCCTAACAGCACTGTGGGTGTACCTACACCACATGGACTGCAGCGGTTCAAGAGGGCAGCTCATCACCACCTTCCCATGGGCAAAAAGGGATGGGAAACAAATGCTGATCAAGCCAGTGACACTCACGTCCTGTAAAAAAAAATAAAAAAGAAAAATTGCCAATGAGAATTTTAAAAATAAAGTTTTATTATTTTAGGCAACACATAATTTTTAAAAAAATTCTGAGGCGGTTTGTGAAAGAAGCAAAGAGGAACTTCCAGACCACACAAGATGCTATCTTCCTGCTCAGAAAACAAATCTTTTAAGTCTGACAGGGTTTCAGGAAATTGTGTGGATGGGTAAAAGTCTGTGACCCGCAGTTCTCAGATGAAAATAAGGAAATGTGATTAGATAAAACTTTAAATCTTGTGATCTATTGGTGAAAATTAACCATCAAAACAGTTTAGAGACTGGGAAAACAACCAGCAGGATCATGCATCCTCCACCTACTTAGCACTGTCTGATATCCTGTTCATGGTAGGAGGTTGGAAATACAGATTGAAGGGGTTTAAAAAAGATGGAAATATCACTTTCAGCTGCTAATTTATTCTTTTATTTATTTACAGGATGTGGGCTTCGCTGGCTGGGCTAGCATTTATTGCCCATCCCTAATTGCCCTTGAGGAGGTGGTGGTGAGCTGACTTCTTGAGCCCCTGCAGTCCATGTGGGGTAGGTACACCCACAGTGCTGTGAGGAAGGGAGTTCCAGGATTTTGACCCAGCAACAGTGAAGGAACGGCGATATATTTCCAAGTCAGGGTGGTGAGTGGCTTGGAGGGAAACCTCCAGGTGGTGATGTTCCCATGTATCTGCTGCCCTTGTCCTTCTAGATGGTAGTGGTCATGGGTTTGGAAGGTGCTATCTAAGGAACCTTGGCGAGTTTCTGCAGTGCATCTCGAAGGTGGTACACACTGCTGCACAGTGGTGGAGGGAGTGAATGTTTGTGGATGTGCTGCCAATCAAGTGGGCTGCTTTCTCCTGGATGGCCAGGCAAGTGGGGGGTATTCCATCACACTCCTGAATTGTGCCTTGTAGATGGTGGACAGGCTTTGGGGAGTCAAGAGGTGAGTTACTCACCGCACGATTCCTAGCCTCTGACCTGCTCTTGTAGCCACAGAATTTATATGGCTAGTCCCAATTGAAGTGCTGGGACAGACGTCATGAAAGATGTGGTTGCTGTGGTCTGGTTCAGCTAACTAAGAATTATATAGATGTCTCCAACCAGCAAACAGGATACCACAAGCTATCCAACTCTCTCAGTTTCAATTCTGCAATGACACTATGCAACATGGAACAGAATTCTGCAGACAACGAAGATCCCAGACTTAGCCCTAGTCTACACTGAAGTGATGTCCTGGGCTCAGTGGTAGCATTCCCACCTCTAAATCAAAAGGTTGTAGGTTCAAGTCCCACTCCTGAGACTTGACTCTGTAATGCAGGCAGTTACATTGCAGTACTGATGGAGTGCTGCTCTGTCAGATGTACTGTCTTTTAGGTGAGGCATTAAACTAAGGCATGTTTCCCTTCTGTGACACTCTCAGACCTCCAATCCACAGAAACACACCGACTACCCTGATCTTATCCTTCATTTAAAGTACCCGGCCCCTCACACATTTCCAACAACGCTTTCTGCTTCTGTTGCCTGACAATGATTTACAGAGCACCAATTGCTCAATCCTCCTCTTCCTCATTTATATGCAATCCTTTGTTGACATCATCTGCAGACAAGCTTCCACATGTACACCAATGGCACACAGCACAAGCTCTTTACCCAGCCAGCTCTGTGCTGTCAAGCTGCCGATGTGGCATAACTTTTAGATGCATCATAATTTCCTTCAACTGTTAACTCTGTTCCTTTGCCAGTGACTTTATTCCTTTCCATGACATTCACTCAGGTTAGAAGAGACTATGTGCAACCATCTTCTTCAACCCATAGCTGTGGTTCAAATCCAGCAGCTGACCCATCACCAAAACCTTTCAGTTCTTTATGGACAGCAATACCAGCCTGGCCCTTTATCTTGCCCCATGGCCCCCAAAATCTTTATTCATGCTTCTGTCATCTCCAGACTTGATTCCAATGTTTCCCTTGACGTCACCCTCCACAAACTCAACTTGTCCACAAACTCAACTCAGTCATTTATCACCCCGCTCTAGTTCATCAATTTCAAGCTCCACACAAGCCTTCTCCCGCCTCACTTCATTTAATTCATGAGGATAATCTTATAATCCTTTCTCTTTCATGAAATATGCAGCTTCACCTTAAAAGTAGCTTAATAGAAACCAGCGAGCAAAAGGCAGTCTGTATCTTCTGCCTGCTCTCCACTATACATTGAGTCAAACCTCTCCTTCAAAATGGCATCTCCAGTACTTTAAATTGTTGCTTCATAAGCTGATAATGTAGTCTTATGCAGAGAGTTTTGCAACCAAGCAGGGCTGCCCTTGAAAGTGCCAGGAACCACCTGGTGTCTCTTCAAGAGGCCAAGTGCCAGATCTGCACAGTGTTTACCATAACATCTTGATAGCAAACAGGAATCTACTCTTTACAATTTTAGCATGATTAGACAACATGGCACATTTACAAAGTGCTGTATCACTGCAGCCACTCACTGTCAAATTGGTAGCCTTTAGGAATTGTTCCTCTAGCTCCACTGATTCATGACAAAGCGACTCTACACTAAGCCAAACTTAAACTCAGCTAAGAGGTGATGGAGAACACATTGACAGAATGTTGCATCCTTTTTTTAAAAAATGTTTTTACGTGCTTACATACAGGGAAGTTATCGATCAGGAAGGTGTCAATTAGTAAGTTTTCTCTGTCTTATTTTCCAGGGTTGTGTGTTGTAATTACACAGTGAGAGTGGGACAAGCCATATTACCTTACGATTGTCGATCTGCTTAGGCCTGTTTAATCTTGATTCTATTCAAGCCTGAACTCTCAACTTTCTCTTGTTTCTCTAAATGCAAGTTGATGTTATTAAAAGTTGCACTAATTCTGCAGGTGATTTGCACTGACAGACAGCTGCACATTGGGTGCAGATATGTAGATTTGTCACACAGGTAGGTGAATGCCAATTGGCTGCCTTTGGTCTATAACAGTGTTGTTGTCACCATCATTCTATATGGCAGTGAGACTTGGGTCACCTACTAAAGGCACCTCCAGGCGCTGGAGAATTTCCACCAGTGCTGTCTCCATGGGATACTCAAAGTCAAGTAGGAAGACAGGCAAACAAACTCCAGCATCCTCACTGTAGCCAATTCCTCCAGCATTATGCAGGGTCATTCAAAATCTATTCCGCTGGTCTAGATACTGCATGCATGCCAAGTAATCAGCTTCTGAAGCAGATCCTGCTTTCACAACTTGAGGATGGCACCCAATCTCAAGAAAGACACTCTGAAGGCTTCATTGAAAAGGGGACAAATTGACATCGGCCCATGGGAGGAACTTGCCACAAATCATGTCACATGGTAATGCCTTGTCCAACAAGCTGCAACATGGTTGGAAACTGACAGCATAAACTCTGCTGTGGAGAAGTGGTAAAAGTGGAAGGAAAGAGAGCAGAACCCTGGCTTGAGAATCCCATTCCTCAGGGCAATTCTTGCCCTCTCTGCCCAAAGACCTGTGGCTCCAGGACTGGCCTGCTGAGTCACATGAAGGCACACAAGTCATGAAGCCTGACAGACATCATCCTCATTTTGAGGGATTGTTGATGATAACGATTGGCTGCACAGATAAGTTAAGCACAGATTATTTTGCGAATGGCCAAAATTGACAAAGAGGAACCCTCCATGGTTACACTGTAAGAACATGACTGATACTTCAAAATAGGCAAGAGGAATTCTTCTAATTAAAAAGATTTTTTCTATTGTCATTAATGAAATACAAACAAAATTGCATTATCAAAATTTGCACCTTTCAAAACTGCCAATTTCCTACAATTTCTTTATTTACTTACTGAGGTAGAGAGAATTTCACCAGTTTTTTGTGTGTCTTTTCATTACACACCATTGCTCCAAAAATGTCCCCTTACCCCCCCTCCCCAACTCCTCCATTCACCCTTGGGATTCTGGTTCATGCTGATCTGAGATACACTTGATCAGATCAGTTTTGTATATTTATAGGTGCAATCTTCTTCCCTCACTTTGCCCCTGAAATAATCCATCAATTCCAGGTCAAGCAATTTGCCACACCTGGCTGTATCTGGCAAAAGATC
This sequence comes from Carcharodon carcharias, assembly GCF_017639515.1. NCBI lineage: Eukaryota > Metazoa > Chordata > Chondrichthyes > Lamniformes > Lamnidae > Carcharodon > Carcharodon carcharias. Next base: position 11,523,326 of record NC_054489.1, read on the forward strand.
CTTAGCTCCCCAATGGTTGAGATAGCAGTGGCAATAAGTCATGTACATTTGATGGTACCAGGTTCAGTGCTGAAAATGGCATGGAAATTCTAATTTCTTAATCCCAATTCCCTGCTTGTTCTCCATATTTCATAATATGTTTATTGCCAAAAAATTATCATCTCCCTTTGGAACACGTCAGTTAACTTTGCATCTATGGCTTTCTGGACCATTGCACATGTAATCTTTTGTGAAGAAATATTTCCTCACTTCACTGCTGATCAGTTGAGCTTGAATTATATTATGTCTTCTTGTTTTGGATTTCCATACAAGAAAGCAATGCTCTATTCAGCATGTCATTGTTATAAATACCTTAATTAGACTCTGTTCATCTCTGGGAAATATCATTCAAGTTCATCAGCAGTCTTTGATCTATGGCAAGCCAAGAGTTAAGTGGCTGTCAACTAATATAGCCCTTCACTCAGACTACGAAGAATATTTGTTTAATTAGTGTTATTGGATTGGTTTAACATGAATGAACTAAACAAACCAAATATAGCATCATATTAAACTCTAAACATGCCCAAATAAATTCCAATACATTTCATACATTAGTTACATCTGTTCCAGTTAATCATGCAAATATTAATGGGTGTATGGATCTGTAATTTGGATTCCTAATATTAAGTGGGATTTGGACTAGAGATACTCAATAATTCCTATGACATTTATATTGCAATGAAAAAAATGTCTAAATTCCTCTAGTTTGGATGAATCATTACCAATTACTCAACAAATGCTGCAATCCCATAAATACTTTCTCAGAATTTATTTTTCAGGTGATTCATCAGAAACATAAAACAAGTGTCCAAGAATGGTGCTGATTGTGGGGTGTTTTGACTGAATGCCCACAGTATTTGCAGAATGTAATCACAGAGAGGATGACTTAATATTCACAGAGGTGCAAAACCTATTAAGAAAGAGTTTGCATTGATTTGCCTTTCATGTGCTCAGGCTATCCCAAAGCAATTTACACCCAACAAACACACGACTTCGGTGGTTTTGAGAGATAAATGTTCTCTAGGGCACTAGAAAAACTCCTACGAACGTGTGACAAATTAGCAAGATTGCAGGTTCTATTATGCAGTATAAGTTTAATTAGTTCATCTTGGCTGGGGCAATCATAGGGATGCTTCAATCAGCTTCAGCAATCCTCAGATAAGGAGAGGGATGTAAATTAGGGTTCATTTTGAATTGAATCGTGATATTTTCCATGACAGTCAGACATAGCTTCATCTGAATGATGGCATCACCAAATGAGGTAATTAGAATGCTGAAAGGAAACTGAAACTTGACTCAGCTACACATCCTCAAATCAATTACCCCAACTACATACCATAAATTAGTGATAATTAGATCATGCCTCTCATTCCATTCCCAGATTCCATTCCAAGTTACAGAATGGTTCTGGCTTTGATGCAGTTTCCATATTTGGTCTCCATATTCCACCTCTGAAGTCAGACTTTTACTTCTTTGCAACTTTTGCTTCTCCCCAAGAGATGTTGACTGGAATCATAGAATAATACTACACAGGAGGGCATTTGTCTCATTCTGCCTGTGCAGTCTCTTTAACCAAACTGCTCAATTAATCCCATACACGTCCCTCAGTGAGATCTGATGCTTTACCCATTCAAACCTTACATTCTTCTGACATGCAGTACACAAGCATTTTGTGTCAGTCATAGATCACAATCAGGGACATGAACCCTGTCTTACTATTTGAAGAGTGTTGAAATTGATTGCAATGTCCTTGCCATTGCTCCAGCGAATATCAGCTCCCTCAATTTAAATTGTGTATCGGAATCTGCAACCTTGTTAATCCATAAGGATGTCTAAACCCACCAACCAGCCAGCTCCAGCTCCAGCAATTTAGCTCATTCCACTCCCCTGCCCCTTGCTCTGCAAATCTCTCTCCTCAGATGTTTATCCAATTCCCTTTCAAGAGGGAATCTGCCTCCATCAACCAATAAACACATTTATTTGAATGCCTCACTCTCCTAAATCAACATCAAGAGGCAGCAATCCCAGCTCACTTTAACATTAACCAAAACATCTGAAAAAGGCCTCCTTGGCTCGTGATCCAATGTGGCAGAACCCCTAAGCTTGCTTTCAAAAGGTTTTCTGGAAGTTTTCTTTTACATAGGGAGCCTCGGAGTAATTCCCTTTCAATTTTTGAAAGAAACATTAAAATAAGACCCATATACTTGCCCCGGTGGTTCAGACAGATTTAAAGATCATACATCACAATTTTAAAGATATTATCTTGTTGTCCCGAAATAAAACAGTTTAACTGGCTTTCCATCATATAGCCTTTTGAGAGATCTTGCTGTGTGCAAAATGGTTGCAGTTGCCTGCACAGCAATGATTGCACCTCAAAGTAATTTGTTTTATGCAAAGTGCTTTGGGACATCTGTGAGACATGATAAATTGCTAAACAAAGACATCTTTCTCCTCTGCACTGATATTCCACTTAAGCCAAATTATTTCAGTGATAGGAAACTTCTCAGCATAAAGTATGCCCAGGACTGATAGGTTAGACAGAGTAAAGCTTTCACACAAATCTGGATCATTCCAAATGTGGTACTTCGAATTGACCCACAGTAGCTGACTGTGAAGCCAAAAATAAATCTAGCAGTTCGATGGCAATCTTTGACAATGTACCGCAGCCCCCCAGGAACTGGATCGAGACAATGAAATTGTATGTCACAAGTAATTAAAATTTTATTTACATTTTAAAATTTACAATTTCAAAAGGGGTGCATTAACAGAACGATCTGGGGGTATTTATACACAAATCTTTGAAGGTGGCAAGACAGGTTGAGGTTACTTAAAAAGCACATGGAATCCTTTATCAATTGAGGCAGTGAGTACAAAAGCAAAGTATGATAAACCTTTATAAAACACTGGTTAGGCCTCAGCTCGAGTATTGTATTCAAGTCTGTACACCACACATCAGGAAGATGTCAAATTCTTGGAAAGGGTGCAGAAAAAATCTACTGGAAAGAAAGGGATGAGGGACGTCAGTTTTGTGGAGAGACTAAAGAAGCTGGGGTTGTTCTTGAGTTTAGAAGGTTAAGAGAAAAGCAAAATACTGTAGATGCTGAAAATCTGAAATAAAAACAAAAAAATGCTGGAAATACTCAGCAGATCAGGCAGCATCTATGGAAAGAAACAAAGTTAATGTTTCAGGTCGAGATTACCTTTCATCCAGGTTAAGATATTTGAGAGAAGTGTTCAAAATCATGAATGGTTTTTATAAAAGTAAAAAGAGAAACTATTCTCAATGACGGAAAGGTTAGTAACCAGTGGACATGCATTTTAAGAACCAGAAGTGACATGCAGAATTCTTTTTACTCAGTATGTTGTTAAAATCTGGAATGCGCTGCATTAAGTTATGGTGGAAACAGATTCAATAGTAACATTCAAAAGGGAATTGGATAAATACTTGAAGGAGTGGAGTGGAATTAATAGGCTAGCCCTGTCAAATAGCTGACAGAGGCATGATGGACTGAAATGCCTTCTTGTGCCGTATCCTTTAAGACTCTAAAATGTACTTCACAGGTAATTCTTGAAATCCAATAGTCTGGGCTGCAGTCAAACACAGGTATCAAAAATGAAAGGACATTGCACTTCAAATCATCCCCAGCTTCCCCATAATTTATTTTTAAAGAAAAACATATGCAATAGGAACATCAAAAATTACAATGCAGAAACATTCAACACTGCAGTATACAGATCAGGTTCCTGAAAATGCAATGTTAACACACAGAAATGCTCCTGCTAAAATGTTTATTTCCAAGTATGAACAATAACACCTGTATATTTTTACCATAAAGTAACACCATCTATTTCAATGCGTGCGCCAGAAAAACATTAACATTTTGCAAAAAATTATGGCACAAATCCAGCCTTTATGTTAAATTAGAGGAAATGTGCAAATCATTTACATGCTGGATGGAAAGAAAAAGCAAAACTTGCTCAATACAAAAAAGTCACCCCATTTTCTTTACCTACATCAGCTTTAGGCAAACACTGGGAATCTTAGTTGCCACACTATAAGATCATTATACAAATGGAAATTACAAGGTGTTATGCCAAAATACGTATAAAAATATTTTCTAAACCAAATATTTGAATGCTTCTGGAAATAATTTAAAAGAAAAATCACACATTTTGACTTTCATTTTTATATACAGAGCCAACCAATTACCTCAACCAATGCACACTTCAAAATGGCTGCCTAATTGAGAGGGTGGGGTAAAATGTAATCTTTAGTTTTAGAATAGGAACTCTAAAATGGCTTTACTGTACCAGTTTTCTCTGCTGTTACTGTCATCACTGACTCTTGCTGGGGTAGTTCCAAGGTGCCCTCTGATGCCTCACCAAAGCGTAATTCTTCATTCTGGACTAGACTGGGTGTCTGGTCTTGGTCTTTGACTACGTTGGACATTACAGCTGCTGTTGCCTAGCACCCACAAATTTTCTGGCAGGGGTCACTGAGCAGTGGTGAGGAATCAAGGATGGTTTTTCTCCTCCCTAAAGCCTAGGGGAACCTAAGCCACAGCTACGAATTAAAACTCAGCACAGACAAGGAATGAAAGATTAGTGTTCTGGTCTGTCCTGCTTGGCTTAATGCAAAGCAGTAACTTTTACTCTGAGGCTACTGGGAACAGATTTTACACCAGCTATCCAGGTGCACAGAACACAAGAAAGCACTGGGAAAATGTAAATTGTACAATGTGTTCAGCTTAAATTAAAATTCCAACAATATATCAAGAAATGTCTATTCGCTTTTCAGTCAGTTTTGATAAAGGAGGCCTCCATTGAGATTTCTGGCACCATTACGGATATACAAACCAGGAGGAGTCTGCCAATCAGCCCCTCCAGCCTGCTCCCCCATTCAATAAGACCATGGCTGACCACTCACCTAGTGTGATTTGACCATTACCCATACCTTAATACTCAATAAAAGTTCTGATATTTTCACTGATATTTTGTGCTCTTCTCCTGCCCCCTGAATTTTAGTCTGGAACCAATAATTGGAGATATACTTAAGAAAGTAGAACCAATTCAAAATCCATTAACAACGGTTGCTACACTTCATATCCAAGAATTGCAGAGATGATTAAAAGGAAAACCATCATGCTGTAAATTTAAATAAAAGCACAAAATATTGGAGCTACTTCAGGCCAGTCAGCAGCTGGAAGAGATGAATGGATTAAAAATTGCCAGTGGAGCTGTTCAGGGAAGAAGTCCAACCATAAATTAACCAACTTTTCCTTTTCAGCTGCTGACTAACCAGTTGTGCATTTTCAGCATTTCCCATTTTTATTTCACAAATTGTGCCAATTTAAAACAATCATAAAAGGATTAAAACAAAGTTTTTTTTTACATTGGGTGTGGGGAATTTAGAAGTTTCAGCCATAGATCATAGTTGAAGCAGAGTCCATAAATTATTTTGGAAGAGATTTCGATAATTCCTCAAAAGAGGAGCAGATAAAGGGTGTAGGGAGCAAGCAAAATAGTGGTTCATGTGGAGAAAACCACTGGCACAGACTGAATGGACCAAATGGCCTGTTCCTCTCAGACTCAATGGACCAAATGGCCTGTTCCTGTGCTGTAATGTTTTGCTTCTATAATTTGGTATCACACCTGTGTTTAGCCAGGGTGCATGAAACATACAGTTGTTGAGAAAGTCGCAGTACCTGCATGCTTTCAAGCTGTTGAACTGTGCCAAATGCAATCCGAAGTACACTGTTGCTAAAATTGTGGCTTTTACCCACCTTAATCTGAATATAATCTTGACTTGTAACACTGCTGGCAAAAACAACATGAATGTAAGCTCTTGTATTTGAAAATTACAGGTTCGATAAAGGCTGTCATTTGTTAATGACAGGAGTTAATTTCATTCTTTAAAAACATTTCTCAGTGTGAATTAATGATATTTTCTTAATATTGTCAATGCAATTTTCTTCAACTTCAATTGATTCTAAAAAAAAATTGTACCGGTGTCTTCATTTTTACTAATAAAAGTCATTAATCTTGTATGAAATACTTTCTAATGACATCTGATGGAATTCCCACAAATACTTTATTTCCTAACAGGGAATCATCTGCACCTTCATGAAGAAACTGCCACAATCCACTTATTCTACTATCAAAAAAAACCAAGGTATTCTCCAACCACAAAATGCACATGCTTTAAGCAATGAAAAACAGGTTGAATTCCCAGTCTCTGCTGAGCGAACTGACCTCATCCAGGGTCGTAGTTGGGGTTGCCCCAACATCAATTGCCCAGGTAGGGGGCGGTCAGCCCGCATTCCTCCTGCTGATTACCATATGATATTGTTTGTAAACTGAAGTGCATAGGATGTTGGGCAAGAACAGGGCTGGACTTTGGAACAACACCCTTCACAGTCAAAGAGGCTGCTGACACTCACTGCCATGGCTTTGAGAAGACGGCTACTTGGGTGCAGTAACGGTGGGCCGCTGCTGTTTGTATTCCTTACCCTTATAAGAGTCAGTGCCTTGAGGACTGGAGCAATGTGAAGGGTGATTGTAAGTAAAGGTGATGAAGGACACACTAACACAACAAATGTACATTTGGTGAATAACAGAATTTGAGCTGAGGTCAGTGGGAAGAGGAAAGGAAGTTCTCTTAAGGTTGGTCTGGCACTGGTACAGTCAAAAACTGCTCTAAAATAAGAGAATGAGGAGAATTTTCACTTTTGAGTGTGGACAGAAGACTGGCAGTGTGGATCATCTGCCTATTTAACATCCCAAAGCTTTTCTTTCCATTCATTTCAGTGGGAAAAACAAAATCAGGTGGGGTGCAAAACAAGTGTCCAATCCATAACTGCCAGTCTTTCACCCATGCTCAGTAAAAAGTACCCGCAATGTGCTCAATACAACATATTAGATTCTGGTCGCAGACCATTCACAGCTGTTCAGTACATTCTGTAGTCACCCTTATACACTGGATAAATTGTAACTGATCATGCATCTCCTATCATTAATCAAAATCATTAATCAATTGAGCAAAATGCCAATGAACTTCTTTTTGGCAATACTATTGAATATGACTTCTTTGGCCAAACTGGACAACAACATGCAGGGCAAAGGAAAAGACTCTTCCATTAGCTGAACCATTGTTGAGGTCTGAACAATTCAATAAAAATTTAGGATCCCAAATTTAATTTTCAGGACTTCAACAGTTGCTTTGAGGTGGATATGGACAGTTGGTGCAGTTACGCTATGCTCTTAAATGTTTTGTAAATGACTTGTAAGAAAGATCTGTAGCTTTTACTAAAATGTGGTGTCAGAACAACACTGAAAGAAACTTCCTTTTTACATTTATAGAGAATCCAATCTGGATCGTTTCTTCATTTCTGAAGCCTCAAATTGAAACTTCCATCCAGCACAGGGACAAAGTCAGGTTGAGCACTGGTCTATGTTTTTCACGATCTTGTTGCATGGATGACACAATTGCTTTAAAGATGCTTCGCTATTCCAATAAATATAGGTCAAATGGATAACGGTAGGCAAGGACCCTCTCCACCAAGAATGGGAAGTCGGGACACGAGCTCTTAAATTTTCCTATTAAGCGTTGTTCCGTTTTAACACCTTTTAGCCTTTTTCTTCTGGGGAGTGTAAAGAGTTACTGCCATGTGTAGCAGATACCATTCTATGCCAGGTTTCTCTCCCTCTTTTTGGGAACAGCATTTGCATACAATTAATTAATGGTCTCATGGGGGCGCCCCAATCTATCATCAAGACAAAAGGGAGAAGACTTATGTACCACAGGTTACGCTGTGGACACAAAATTATGTCAAATGTAATACACATCTAGGAGATCAGTTAGAAAGTTTGGCTGGTTCGGTTTTTAGATAATGGGTGCATGCTTTCAATTTAAGCCCTTTGGTTGTTTGCATGCAAAATCCTTTATCACCAAACTCATGATATGAAACTAGGAGGAAATGGGAAGAATTGCAAGACAAATTCTCACACTGAATTCTGACACAAGTTGACAAAAATATTTTGGAAACGTCCTTCAAATAAACAAAACCATCAGCCTCAAAGTGTTAATACAAATAATAGTACATATTCTTACTCTTCACAAAAACGTGAAAGGGAATTGCAGCACAACCTGTGTATTCGAAGCAATGTACAACTTTTGACTTCAAAAAGGATTATAAAGAAGCTTTGGAAACTGTTAAAAAAATGATTTCAATAAGCATATGAAACAATACTGAAATTAAGAGATTAATAAATAGTAAAAATAAAGCATGTTAAAAGCATCTTAGGTTTTTACATAAAAGAATCTGGGCCTTGCAAATAGTTAAATAAAATCTACTATCTTTTGCATGTGGGATGGGAGTCAAGGGGAAAATTCTCACAGGGGCCATCTTTATTTGAAAACTATGAAAGACTTTTAACACACAAAGCCTCAGCCTCTTTTGATTTTAAAATAGATTTGTCATTAAAAAACATTGTAAAATGCAGGAGCCAAACACAAATAAGATAGAGCTAGGATGAGAAGCTTCAAAGCTTTGCTAAGACTTTTCTGAGCCTAATCCTTTGTTTTGGGGGAGGGCATCTTCATACAAGGGCCCCCACACTTGGGTGGACCTTGTTCCCTTAAAAAACTGTTGTTAAGGGAAGACACAAAATGTTTATGTAAAACTTGACAAAGCCCAACCCTTCAAAAATGTACAAAAAATAGTTACATTTCACATACACTGTCTGATAAGTGGTTGCTGACATCAAAAACAATGACAAACTTAACACCTTGAAAACTTTGTTATGAATGCATGGCAGATCTGAGGCACCTGCCGAAATCAGAGCGAGTTATCAGCTTGTATAATCAGAAACAAAATACTATAGTCGTACAATTGACAGTCTTGCTTTAAGAACAATGCACTTCATTTTAGTTACCAATCAGAGCCACATTCATGAGGTCATCATCATCGCCAATCAAAAATGCTGGGCTAGGGCGAGATGACCTTTCAGAGTTCAGGGATGTGTTCCCTGCCATTGATAAGGATTGGTCAGTTGAAATTGGAGACTTTGACCAACTTTCTTGTTTGATGCTGGAGTGAGATTTTTTCTTCTCCCTGTCTCTGTCACGGTCCCGGTCTCTGTCGCGATCCTTGTCCTTCCCTTTCTTCTTCTCCTTTTTGTGCTTTTTATGCTTTTCCAAACTGTACTCGGGGAGTGGCCGGATATCGTCATCTGAGCTCGGACTGTTCTGATGGGATTTCTCAGCAAAGGACGATCCAGATTCGCTGCCACTATCTCCACCTTGAGGAGTGTAGGCAGGAGACTTGCTGTAACTTGGTGAACAGCGTTCGTGTTTCGGTGTTGAACCGCTGAACAAGGGTGAGCCATAGTTTTTTGCACCAGTTATCTGTGGTCTCAAACCATCACCACTACCATCACTTGGTTTCTGCAAGGTTACTTTGGCCTTAAAGCTAGGAGAACCACCATCATGCTTGCTAATGATAATTTTTGCCACACCAGTACCACCACCATTCTTGGAGTCGGAAGATTTCTTTCCACTGTCACCCGAGCTGCCCGAGACAGAGACCTTGGATTTTCCTTCTTTGTCGCTTTTCTCTCGCTTTCCCTGGTAATCTGCAGGGGACATATTGTGCTTGGATGGCAAGCTATGAGTAGAAGGCATTGTTGCTGTAGTCATTTGACCATCTGGACAGTCTTCTGTACCTGAACCGCCTACACCGCCCACACCATGTTTCAATTTGTCTATCACTGCAGTCAAGGATGGCTTCTTGGTTCGACTTGGAGATTTTCCCTTGATTAAATTTCCATGAGCATTTTGAGATGAAGACATTGAGGAAGCAGAGGACGAGGAGGAAGATGATGAGGAGGTTGGAGGCTTCTGGCTCAAAGAACTGGAGGATGCCATACCAGAGGACTGTTTCATGCTTGAACTGGAACTAGACCCCGACATGTGAGAACTTCCTGAACCAGAGCTAACTGGGGATTTAGCTTTTGTAGGCGGCGTCCCTGGAATGGGCTTCAATGGTGATGAAAGTTTGTCCGAGTTGCCTGAAGGTCTCGAGTGGGAGGGCGACACATTGGGTTTTCCTCCAGATGGATTAACCAGGGAAGATGACTTAACTTGAGGTTTCATTTTGTTGCTACTGCTGTTGCTGGAACTCAAGCTGCTACTACTGGTCAACCCATGCTTGGTAACTGGAGAAGAGCTGGGTTTTCCCATGGACTGAGAAGAACTCTTGGACTGGCTCGAACTGGTACTGCTTTGGCCTGGGTAAAGGCTACTGCTCATTTTGGAACTGGAAGAGCCTTCGGATTTGTTGCTTTTCACTTTGCTGGAGGAAGAGGAATTGGAGGAATGAGAGTGGTGACTTTTACTGCTGGATGAAGGGCCTGACCCAAATTGACTATGTGAAGACGATTTGCCAACCATCTCTTTGCGAATCTGAATTGTAATTTTTGGGATCGGAGGCGTAGCCCCAGTAGGTGGCGTCTGTGACCGGCTGGAACTCCCAGGAGATTTGGAACCAGTGGTGCTGGCTGGTGGAGTGAAAGGACGACTCGACACACTATGAGATGGGGACTTACTTTCTGAGTCAGTTTTCTTACGTTTTGGAGGTTTTTCTTTGCTTTTGCTTTCATTCGATGGCGTCCTGGTGCGTTTCCCAGGCTTTCCATCAATGCCTATTCCTGATAAATTGCTGTTCCCACTGCCATTTCCTTCCTTAGCAGATCGCTGTTTTTGAGATTTGTCCATTTTTCCGACCTCCACTGTGCTCAACAAAGGGCTCTGATTCCCACTATGTTCCATCCCATCGGATGGTCCTAAAGACTTGCTGCTGCCCGTAAACATACTGAAATCCACCATGTCTGTGTGGCTGCTCCCTTTGGAGCGATCTCCAGTGTCACCACTCATTGTCTGCACATTCATCGAGCCAAGGGCCTGTGAAGCAAAACTCTTTGTGTCGTCGACATCTCCACCCTGGCTGTTCTCATCAAAATAGCCACTCACAAAATTGCTCCCACCTTGATTATCCAATAAAAAATCCACTCCATCAGGAAAAAACTGGTTTGAAGAGTCACTGGTTGGAGTAGCAGTAGCATCTGCTATTAAATCTGCAGGATCAGTGTATGTGTTCTCATTACCTTCACCTTGAAAAACATCCGTGTCAAACGTGCTGTTTACAGCAGAATGAGAAGAGTTTGAAGAATCACGGACAGGCGTCCCAATGGACTGGCAATTGTCCCCAGTGGTGGCCAGCTTTGCTGTCTGTTCTGCTATATCGGATAGAATCTCTGTGACATCAGCTCCAATGCTGTCCGTACTAGGTAGCCGCACCATTCTCTGCATACTGGATTGCTGAGAGTGCACCACTGTTGGAGGGTATGTAGTAGGGGGTGTGTTACATTGACTGGGGGCAGGGGTGATGTGCGGAGTGTCCAAAGAATCTCCGGCCAGGTTTACATCAAAGACACTGTTCGGAGCATCAAAGTCCATGGATATGAGTTCTCTCTGGAAGTCCTCTTCAGTCTGTTGCTGCTTGGGCTTATCTGTTTGTGACCTCGTCCTCTTCTTTTTCTGTTTCGTGCTGCCTGAAGCCGCATCAATTCTAGGAGAGCTCGATGAAGAATTTTGTCTCTCCAAGGGGCTACTATTATACAGTGTAGAGAAATCCTGGCTTGGGTTGTCCTTGAGTAGGTTCATGAGCATGGGGTGATTTTTGGTATTACTTGCAGGGGAAGATACTGGTGGTGGTGTATGACCGGGTGGTGTGGGGCTTGAACCAATGGATGAACCGACACTCCCTGTAATTTGCAGTAAACTAGTCAGAATGGGATTCTGGTTTACTTTAAAGGAATCCTCCCCGTGCCCTGATTCGTGCCTTTCCTTCACGCCCATGTTTCCCAAATTGAAGATGGTGGAGATGGGCCCGGGAAAGGTACTGGTCGGAGTCGTGGTGCCGCTTGCTGGATTGTTGCCCAGTTGTGTGCTGTAGCCTGGACTGGTGGCGGGGGGTGGATTCCTTTTCAGCATGTCCTCAACGGTCTCTGCAATAAGGGGTAAGGCCGGTGTGTCTGCTTGGATGGTCTCAGCTTTTCGACGGATTGCTCGCATCGTCACGGGGATGGACATGCATCTGTAAAACATAAGTGGCATCAGTAACGTCACCCAAGTTTATTTTCATTCATCAGTGACCCCCTCCCCACCAACCCCAAAGTTTATTCACGGTACAATACTGTTCAGCTTGACCTGAAAGTGGAATTCAATAAAATAAGAAGCATCTTTGAATTTATCAGCAACTCAGCAATATGAACAGATGTGAGCCCACTCCATTCCACAATACACTTTACATAATACATAGAGGAGAAAGCCCATTCAAGCTCATTCATTCAGAAGTCATGTCACAGTATCTAACTCAAATAATTCAACATTTTCGTACACCACATTGATGGAGGTTATTCCACATATTGAAGATCCTTTATGAAAACAAACTGTTGCAGTCTTAAAGTTACCTTTTCTGTACTCTATCTTTTTTTTATTTGTTCATGGGATGTGGGCATTGCTGGCTCGGCCAGCATTTATTGCCCATCCCCAACTGCCCTTGTTCAGTGGGCATTTAAGGGTCAACCACATTGACGTGGGTCTGGGTGAGGATGGCAGATTTCCTTCCCTAATGGAAGACATTAGTGAACCAGATGGGTTTTTATGACATTCAGCAATTAGACTTAATTCCAGATTTTTATTGGATTCAAATTCTACCATCCGGATTCAAACCCGGGTCCCCAGAGCATTACCCCATGGTCTCTGGAATACTAGTGATAATACCACTGTCCCACCACCTCCCTCCTCTTATGTAGTGTCGCCCACTAGCTGCCTTTTTTCTAACATTGCTACTTGAAGACCAACCAGAAACAGAATGCGTTAAAAGAAGTAACTAATGTAACAGCTTTTTAAAGAGTACCATTTGATGTTAACTGGCAGCCCAAAAGTGGTTTGCCTCCCAACTGAGAAATGAATGAGTTATTAACAGGTTATTCAGCTATGGGTAGTATCACAATCTACCCCAATTTTTTTTCACCTGATGTCCCAACTTTTCCAGGAGAACTAGCAGCAAAGTGATTAGGGGTGGGATACTCGAGCTGAATCTTCCTCTCGAGCCCAGAATGCTGATCTCAAATTCAGCCCAAGAGCTTCTGTTCTTTATGTTTCAATGCTAAACCAAACAAGGTCTCTTCCCACTAAACTACTGGAGAATGTGATCTCCAGAATTCTGGTATAAATCTCAAAATGCTATTGAATAAAGATGGAAAGAGTTATTCGATGACTGTTAATCAGTAAATCCCACCCAGAACCCTCCTTTTTCTGGAATACATTCAGTATAGAGAAGACCCTTACCTCTGTACCACTCTGGTAATGAAGTCATCAGTACAGATGAGTGCATCGGACAGTCCTTTATAGAGCTTACAGCTCACTTGCCTGGAGTCCAGCACATCCATCACAACTGGCAAAATAAACAGCATTGAAAATTGAAATGGAGAAGCTACACCTGAGAACAGAACTGAGTACTGATTACTCTTTGAGAGCCTTCAAAATAACACATTGATTGTTTAGAGCAAAGGTGACATTTAAACATAATTGAACGAGATGCAGAGTCTGAGAAAGTCTAGAGATCATTTTAAAATTATTTTGGTAAAAGGCATAGCTCAGAGGTAGAGCTTTTGACCGAAGATCAAGAAGCCCTCAGTTCAAAGCTGGGTACCCCCTCCTTGACCTTTATTTAATGGTGGCAAAAGAAACAGAGGCCACATAGTGAGTTGTTGTAATCTAGAAAGCGCTCCCTGAAAAGGGAGATGGAAGCAGGTTCAATAATACCTTCAAAAGGGAATTGGATAAATACTCGAAGAGGAAGAAATTTACAGGACTATGGGGAAACAGCAGAAATGGGGACTAATTCTTTCAAGGAGCTGGCGCATGTACGTAGAGCTGAATTTGTGCTGTCAGATGCTATGATTTTAAGAGGCTCGCCAGATGGTTGAATGCACCGACCAACATGCACACAGGACGATCCCAGGTTTAGTCGCTGGTCTGTGCTTAGTGGGCTCAGCTACAATACCCGTCATGGTTGGACAGAACACAGGCATTTGCTACCTATCTTAGGCTTATACATGAAAAATGGCCATTTGGACAAAATACTGCTGGGCACTGTCTGTATAAACTGCACTTCAGCACCAATCAAAGGGCAAAAATTCAGAGAAAAAGGCACTCTGAAAAAAAACTGCACCATAACAAATGTAGATCTTGTGTTGCTGCAGGTATTTTATGAGCAGTTACAAAAACTGATGTTTCAGAACCTAGTCCCAGTAACGAGTATTGTACAAAATGGTTTTCCCGTCAGGTCACAACAAACTAGCCAAAGATTTGGGTTAGTAAAGCAGTATACCACAGACGAGCGAGTCATTGACTGGGTGCTGGAAGGACAGGCTGAAGCTGGTATCAGTCAGTGGGCACACCTCAAATTGCAAACGACCAGGTAAATCTGTAATGAAACAATTCACACTTAATAAGAAAGCAGTGCAGGAAAGGAATAAACGTCCTTTCTTTTTAAAAAGGAAGACAAGTTTACAATTGTTCTGATCAACAGGTTGGAAGGTGCGGTCCCTGCTGTTTCTTTTCACTCCGGGAATGAGGTCGAACCCTGATTTGACCAACAATTTTTCCTCTGTCTGTTGTTAACAAATTAACTTGGGATTGTCATCCAGTTCTTAAGTGAGCATGAGCTAATAGATGTTCTTAAAATTATGAAATTCTTTGCAAGGATCAATATCAAAAGGTTGCTTCCCTCTTTATTCCAGTACAAAAAATCTTCACAATTTTCACACCTTTCATCATAACCCTCATTCTACTAGCCTTATGGCTTTAACATGCTACAAATACTGAACTCCATCTAATATTCCAACTATGCCCCAGCCAATTTCTCACTTCCTTGCCTTTATATTAAATGACCCTGTGCATAGAGTTCAAATCTCACTATGGCAGGTTACAAAATTGAATTCAACAAATTTGGCAATTAAAAGCAAATACCAGAACGGCGATCATGATAGCTGCCAGATTGTTGTAAAGACACAACTGGTCCATGGATAAACTTCAGTATAGAAAAGCTGCTGGCCAGTACCTGACTGCTATTTCACAATGCAGTTGATTCTGAAGGCCCACTGAAGTGGCCTAGGAAGCTTTTAGGCTGTAAAAACAATTACCCAGCAATTCAGGAAAAAGATCTGCCACTTTGAGGGCAAACAGTGAGTGATGGACCCATAAAAGTGAAGTTGTTATGGCACCCACTTGTTCATAACACATGTAAAAAGAACAACAATTTCAGGACTTTTGACTGTTGCTCTCTGGGTACGTGAATACACAGCCTTAAACAATATATTACATAATTTGGAAAGATAGACATTCTGGCCAGTTGAGCAGGAGCAAAACAAGCAATGAGGACCGGAAAACCCTGAATAAGCTGGATAGGTGAACTCCGTTTTCTGGCAGGATCTCAGACGGACCTGATGTGGCCTGGCTGGAAACAAGGCATGTTTTCATTTAAATATAATAGACTGAAATGATTTCTGACTGACTCTACAGGATGTTCACTTCACCTATTTGGAATGGGCCCAAGGGACAGCACCGTAGCAACGGCATTTTTAAAAGATTTTTTTTCTAGCATTTTGTTCCATTTTACAGCACATTTGTTTGCATAATCTCTGATTTTTTTTTTTGCTGAGTGTGCATAATGAGAAACCTTCTTGAAAAATGTTACACTTCAAATGCAGTATTTTTGAGGTGGTATAAGGTGAAAGGCTGCATTCCAGGATGATCAGCAGGTACAAAAGCTAGTCTGTGCACACCCACTTGTTATGCCTCAAACCATGCCCGCTACTGGCCAAGTGTAATTGGTCCTACAAGTTCCAGGTCAGCATGAAGCCAGTTGCAGGCTGATGCCACCTTCCGCAAAGAGACCGGCAGCCAACCTGCAACACAGGGAGCACAGCACAGAGTTGAAGTCACTTTTTCACCACCACTTCCTGGAATGCTAAATAGCACAAAAGTGAGTACCATTGAGCAACCAGGGGTTGGGGGGGGGGGGGGGGGGGGGGGGGGTTTTGGGTGCAGCTCACTCAATGACAAGCTCACACACTTGGTTTGCTGCCTGCAGATTTATCTTGCCAACAAGGTGATTTTGTTGGGCCACCTTTTCTCCCCAAATAGCCCTTTGTGAATGGACAAAACATACTTACAACCTTTACAAAAAGGTTTATTATCCACCTGCCCTTTAAAGGCTACTGGCATGCTGAAATTTCTGCCCCTTCCCTTTCTCAGTGCTCAGCCCTATGAGCCAGAAACTGACCATGAATAAGTAGTGAGGGGCAACCCTGAAAAACACTTGGGAAAGCTGCCATGCTGGTAAGTGTTGTGTTTGCTGCACAGACATTCCATCAGACTTCACGGTGTCACAACAAATCCATCCTGTCGTCTTTTCAAGGGTAAAAATTGTCACAAGGAAGTTGGTAGCATATATTTGTTTAGTTGCAGAAGGTATTTTCAACCATTAAATAGCAGAACTGACAAGTTCCTGTTTGCCCCACAGGGGAGTACAAATCTGAGCACAGCTGTTTTGTAAAGGATAAACATAAAATCCCAATATGCAGGGCAATCAGGTTCTTTCATGCAACACCTCGACATACCTTCCTTCAGTACAGTCCTTTTCACACAGCTCCCAATCAGTGTGTTGTAGGACACTTGGTGTCGGATAAGTTCTAGAATCTGAGGCACCTGGCCTGGGTGCCGGAAAGGGATTTTATGAAGCAGCGCTCCCCGCAGGCACCTTCCATCATGGATTGGGGCGTCCTTGTTCAGAAAGTAGCAATGCTGCTGGCCTGGCAAAGACTGGCAAAACACCAACATCAAATGTTTAATTTAGTTAAATATGTCATGAATTCCCAAATTAAGCAGAATGAAACAATCATGTTTCCAGTTAACCTGCAAAATACATTTATCATAGATGTTATCCAGAGGAAGATACTAGTCAAAATGCAGGGCTTTCTTCATTTCTTTTTCTCTCTCCCACCACCCATTCCACCTTGCTTAAATGTACAGAACAGAAGTCACCCAAAAGAAACAGTGAAAGACTGTGTGTCTGCCATATGCAACTACTTGAAAATTGACAGGGTTTTTGAATATTTAATTCAGAAGATATAACCTCAACTTGCTCTCCATCTTTCTAAAAGACTATGAGACTTGCTACTTTACAGTTTCACAGAGTTTGAGAGACCTCCTTCATGTGTAAGTGAGGACAGTGAACCACAGACATTTAACTGTGGAGGAAATCAGAGTCAAATCTGGCTTTGCTCTTACCAAATGCCCACACAGCTGCTTACTCTCCAAGAGAGGTGCCTATGAATAGTAAGCAGGAGCAGTGGCTGATGCTTCCGCTCCTAAATCTAAACATGGGTGGGGCTAACAGTGTCCCAGCTGAGGTCAGCTGACTCATCATGTAGAACCACAAATCAGCTAATAAATAAATCAACAGTAATGTTTTAAATGAATAACCAGGATTATAACAAGTCTATAAATTCCAGTATTACTGTCACTCACGGCATAAAACCGCATGTTGTGTTTCAAAGTTGATGAGGTGCCATCCTTCCCTGAGAGTACAAACTGCGTGATCAGTTCATAGAGTGGAACTAGAGTGGCAGGAGGATCGAACAGCGGGATACCTGTCCAGAAAGATACATGGTCATGGGAAGAAATAGTGAACTTGTGATTCTTCTGTTAAGACTATGTATCAAATATAATGGGCACATATCTAAGTTCTGGTTGATTTTTGAGCTAAAAGCACAACAAACTGTATACACTATCCATTCCTTTTAAAAAGAACATGGTGAAATATGTTACAGTAAATGCTCATTCTACAGATTACTATGGTCTATAATCCATTTCTACCAATAGGGTGCAACAGAAACATTTACTTTATTCTCTTGTAGTATCTGCTTTCACGACTAGATGGCATGAGCATGCTTTTTAAAATTCAGCAGTAGATTACTTAGTGTCCAAAGTTAACAGTCTCAAATTCTATTTTGAAAACATTTTAAACTCAAACTATTACTTAGACTAAAGTGGTTGATCCTGGACAAGGGGAACAGGGCAGTTTCAATTTAAAAATCCAATCTTTCCCTGCCCAATTTCCTCCCCTTCTCTCAGAAACGTGTGGGGTACAGCCTTCTGCTTTCTTGCCTCATCAGCTACTTATCACATATTCACCTGGAGGCAAATGTGGGCAGCTACTGTCCGGGGTGGGGGTGGTGGTGGTGGTGGTGGTGGTGGTGGTGGTGGTGGTGGTGGTGGTGGTGGTGGTGGTGGTGGTGGTGGTGGTGGGGGGGGGGGGGGGGGGGGGGGGGGGGGGGGGCATAGGGTTGAATCCACAAGGTGATCACAGACAAGGCCGATTCTGCTCCTAATCAAATTTCAAACACATAACAGAAGCAAGAACCCTGGATGACTTTATCTTTCTAAACTCTCTCCAATCTAGGGGCACTGAGTTCAATTACTATTCCATAGCTGCGATCAGCAACATATCTGGGAGTCAACCAAACAGCTCTTTGGTAGTTTCTGATCTTTCTGACACTGTGCATCTGGTTTTCCTTATGGAACAGTTGTTTGAAGGGTAATATTGGAGAGAAGACACACTTGCTTCCTGAGCCCTATGCTCTGGAATTCCTTCCCAAAGCCTCTCCACCTCTCTCTCTCCTCCTTTAAGAAACTCCTTAAAACCTACCTCATGTCATCTGCCTTATTATCTCCTTATATGGCTCAGTGTCACATTTTGATTGATAATGGTTCTGTGCAGTGCCTTGGCATACTTTACTACGTGTCAAGAGGATATAATAATTCTCAATGTTATTGGAATTTATTGTAAAATAGAGTAATAGTGGGATGTGTATGTGTGAGATTTAATTGAATTAGAAGCATCTAGTCTGGGTGCTTTGATCTAAGAGGAGAGGTTAGGTTTGAACTGTTAATTAGATAAACATGGGGAAGTTTAGAAACATAGTTGTTAAGGAAACATTTGCATTTTGAAATAAACCAGACTAGATTGTTTTCAATGGAGGGATGAAAAGTGTCACCTAACCAGGTGAAGTTTCGAAACAGTGTGTTTATTTTTCCCAAAGATTACTGGTAAAACCTAGTGCTCTGAGAGGGTTTTATTATTAGGGAGGGAAAGTCCAAAGACATAGTGAAACAATGGGTATTTGCATTCAAAGAGAAAGATATGTGTAAAGAAGGAGCAAGAACTGTGTGGAAGGGAAGGCATTTTTAAAATCCTACAAGTGCGTGAAAAACCTTCAGCATCTATGCCTCAAGCTGCTGTCTTTAAAGGACCAAAGTTAAGAAAACTCACTCTGAAGTTAACTTGTTCAGGGTATCATGTTTCTTTGCCTGGGTCTTTTAAAATCTGTGTTTCTTACTGTTGCCTCAACGAAAGTGTAACTGGGAGTTAGATTGAGCAGTGGATTTAGAAATTATCATTGTAGTAATTTGTAGATCTATGAATGTATTTAAAGTCATTTCTTCTATTAATAAATGTTTAATTTAGTTTTGTAAAAACCTATTAGACTTGGTGGTCTTGTTACTACTGAATTCAGGGCATGCATTTCAAAATTTATACAAATTGCAAAACAAGTTGTGGCAGTTGTTTCAAGTTTCCCTTTGGGATTTGAACAATCCGGCGTTTACCATCAGCTGCGCCACAACATAGCTGGGAGTTCTTTGCGGGATATATTTGATATTCCTTGATTTTTTTGGAGTTGGTGAATCTTAAGGTTATGAGTACAAGAAGCACATTGAATTCAGGAGTTGGGTGAGGTTTTTTATAATGGTGAGACTGCAATATTGCTTTGGCAGTTGCTCAGACTTGTTTAGAAGTTGAAGTTATAACATTGGCTGGTTTACAAAGGGTAACTAAAGTTAAGTTACTGGAATTGGTGGATGAATTACAATTGGGGTTGCCTGCAGGGACCAGGAAAGCAGATATAATTGAAGGCATAGCACAGCATTTAAAGTTGGAAGTGATGCCTGACACTAGTGAGTCACATCTGGAGATAGTGAGACTTCAGTTAGAAATGAAGAGGCTTGAATTTAAACAAGCAAAGGAACTGAGAAAACTTGAGCTGGAGGTAAATGAAAAGGAAAATGAATTGGAAATGAAAAAACTGGAACTAGAGGCAGCAGAAAAAGAAAGGGAAAAAGAAAGATTATTTCAAAAATTAATGGAAATGTGAAAACTTGAGCTCCAGAGGGAAAAGTTAGCAATGGAAGAGAGAATTAAAAGGCAGAAAATATCAGCTTAAAAGGCTGGAAGTTAAAAAAGAGACCTCAGATTCTGGGGAAAGTTCTGATGATGAAAAAACCTTTAAACTAAAACCTAGTAGGGCAATGTTTAAATTTGTACAAGCACTTCCAAAGTTTGAGGAAAAAGATGTTGAAGCATTTGAGAAGATAGCTAAACAGATGGAATGGCCACAGGAAAACTGGACATTGTTGTTACAATCCAGGTTGGTGGCTAGAGCACATGAGAAACGTTGGTGGATTGTGATGTGGTAAAAAAGGCTATTTTGAGCGTGTATGAATTGGTGCCCGAGGCATACAGGCAGAAATTTAGGAATATGAGAAAACAGCCCGGGCAAATTTATACTGAGTTTGAAAGAGTAAAACAAAGTAATTTTGACTGGTGGATACGGACATTAAAAATAGAGAACAACATATGCAGTTCTTAGAGAAGTAATTCTTCTGGAAGAACTTAATGATTCAATTCCATCGGTAGTGAGAACTCATTTGGAAGAACAGAGGGTTCAAATGGGAAGACAAGCAGCAGAGATAGCTGATGATTCTGAGTTAGTTCATAGAGCTAAACCCTTTTTCCTGTCACCTTTTCAAATCGGAAAAGGATAGAAAATGGGAAGGTGAAGGGAAGGCGGATATTCAGGGAAGCAACAGAGTAGGTGGAAATTCCCAGGTGGAAGCAACATTTGAAAACTGAGGCATTTTCATTGTAATAAACTTGGGCGCACAATGCCAGTGTGCTGGAATTTGCAGGGAAAATCTGTAGGAATTAAAGGGGTGCAGAAAAGTACTGGGAGTAAGAGTACTGCGGGTTCTGAGGTTCAGGCGCAGGAAAAACCAGTGGTTTGCGTACAAATAAAACAGGAAGAATCAGTGATCAGTAAAGAAGTGGGAACGTGTTCATAATTTACAATTTACCCAAGAGAATTCGGAGGAGCAGGTTGCAGAAACGTTGAGAGATTTTGAATGTGAAGGAAAAGTCTTTCCATGTGTACAGGTGGAGTAGCTAAAGATGTTAAAATTTTAAACAGACACAGGGGCTAGTCAATCCTTAATGTAGTGGGATAGTGACATTTGTTGTTCAGAGGGAGTTTTGCAGGAACAGGTGTTAAGTGGGATTCATGAAGACGTTAAACCTATTCCATTGTGGAAGGTAAATTTAAAGAGTAAGTGGAAAACAGACAAAGTGACTGTTGGAGTGGTGGGAAAATTGCCCATTGCAGGGATTCAATTTATTCTAGGTAATGATTTGGCTGGATCACAAATGTGGGTGATGCCTATGGCAGTTGAGCATCCTGTCAACTTCTTCAACAGAAGGCACTACAATTATCGTGGGTGATTTTAATCTGCAGGTTGACTGGACAAATCAGATTGGCAGAGGTAACATGGAAGATGAATTTGTAGAATGCATCAGGGATTGTTTCTTAGAGCAATACATTGCAGAGCCGACCCGGGAACAGGCTATTTTAGATCTAGTAATGTGTAATGAGATAGGATTAATAAGAGATCTCGTAGTTAAGGATCGTCTAGGGGGTAGCGATTACAACATGGTAGAATTTCAAATTCAGTTTGAGGACTATCACCTTGGGTCTCAAACCAGTATCCTCAGCTTAAATAAGGGCAATTACAGAGGTATGAAGAAAGAGTTGTCTAAAGCGGGGTGGGAAATAGACTAAGAGGAAGGTCAGTGGATGATCAATGGCAGGCATTTATGCAGATATTTCATAACACTCAGCAAAAATTTAAGCGGGTCAAAATGAATTACTCGATGAGAAGGATGAACACTCGTGGTTAACAAAGGCGGTCAAGGAGAGTGTCCAATCAAAAACTAAGGCATATAATGCGGCGAAAACCAGTGGATCAATATCATAAGCTCCTATCTTGTGCAATAACCTTTTATGTGACACCTTATTGAATGCCTTCTGGAAATCCAAATAGACGACATCTACCGGTTCCCCTTTGTCAACTCTGCTTGTTATATCCTCAGAGAACTCTAGCAAATTTGTCCAACATGATTTCCCTTTCACAAAACCACATTGACACTGTTTGATTGTGTTAAGCTTAAAAGTTAATAAAAAGGGAGGAAATTGATTATGAAAGTAAATTGGCAAGAAATATAAAAAACAAACAGCAAGAGCTTCTAAGGGTATATAAAAACAAAAAGGGTAGCTTAAGTGAGCAAGGGACCCTTGGAGGATGCAACTGGAGAATTTATAATGAGGAACAGGGAAATGGCACATAACTTAAACCAATATTTTGCATCGGTCTTCACGGTGGAGGACACTATAAACATTCCAAAGATATCAAATAAGCAAGGAGCTAATGGGAGGAACAATCTTTTAGGAGTCTCTATCATAAGGGACAAAGTATTTGACAAACTACTGGGACTAAAGCCAGACAAGTTGCAAGGACCTGATGGCCTGCATCCAAAGGTTTTAAAGGAAATGGCTGCAGAGATAATGGAGGCGTTGGTTGAAATATTCCAGAACTCACTGGATTCCAGGAGGGTCCCAGAGGATTGGAAAACTGCTAATGTCACGCCCCTGTTCAAGAAGGGATGAGACAAAAAGCAGGAAACTGTAGGCCAGTCAGCCTAACATCTGTAGTTAGGGAAATGCTAGAGTCCATTACTAAGGAAGAAACGGCAGGACACTTAGAAAAGCTTAACACAATCAAACAGAACAAACGTGGTTTTGTGAGAGGGAAATCGTGTTGGACAAATTTGCTAGAGTTCTCTGAGGATATAACAAGCAGAGTTGATAAAGGGGAACCGGTAGATGTAGTCTATTTGGATTTCCAGAAGGCATTCAATAAGGTGCCACATAAAAGGTTATTGCACAAGATAGGAGCTCACGATATTGAAGTAATGTATTAGCATGGGTTGAGGGTTGGTTAACACACAGAAGACAGAGTTAGGATTAATGGAACTTTTTCAAGTTGGAAAGACGTAACTAATGGCGTGCCACAAGGATCAGTCCTGGGGCCTCAATTATTTACTATCTACATTAATGTCTTGGAGGACGGGGCAGAGTGTAATACACCCAAATTTGCTGATGATACAAAAATAGGTGGGAGGGCATGTTGTGATGAGGACATAAGGAATCCGAAAGGGGGTATAGACAGGTTGAGTTAGTGGGCAAGAACTCGGCAGATGGAGTTTAATGTAGGAAAGTGTGAGGTCATGCACTTTGGTAGGAAAAATCAAAAGCCAAACTATTATTTAAATGGAGAGAGACTCCAAAGAGATGCAGCACAGAGTGATTTGGGTGTTCTTGTGCATGAAACACAAAAAGTTAGCAATAATTAAAAAGACAAATGGAATTTTGACCTGTATTGCTAGGGGGTTGGAGTTTAAAAATAGGGAAGTCTTGTTACAACTATACAGGGTTTTGGTGAGGTCGCACTTGGAGTAGTGTGTGCAGTTTTGGTCCCCATATTTAAGAAAGGTTATTTTGGCATTGGAGACAGTTCAAAAGAAATTCACTGAGCTGATTCCTGGGATGAAGGGGTTGGCTTATCAAGAACAGCTAAACAGGTTAGGCCTTTATTCATTAGAGTTTAGAGGAATGAGGGGTGATCTTATTGAAACGTATAAGATTCAGAGGGGGCTTGAGGAGATGTTTTCACTAGTGGGGGAATCTTGAACTAGGGGACATAGTTACAGAATAAGCGGGCACTCATTTAAAACTGAGATGCAAAGGAAATTCTTCTCTGAGGGTAGTGAATGTCTGGAATTCTCTACCCTAGAGAGTCGTGGAGGTTGAATCACTTAAAATATTTAAAGAGGGGGTAGATAGATTTTTGAAATATCAGGGAGCTGAGCATTATGAGGAGCTGGCAGGAAAGATACGTTGAGGCCCATGGCAGATCAGCCATGATCTTATTGAATGGAAGGGCAGGCATGAGGGGCTGAATGCACTACTCCTGCTCCTATTACTTATGTTCTTATGTTACAGAGAGCATCCTGGATTGTTTCCAGATTGTGTGATAACGAGATCACAGGCTCATAGGTTGAAACAAGAAAAACAGGAAGGGCAGGCAGCTCAAAGGCAGGAAGAAGGTGTCGAAATCCAATTAGCTGACACTGTGTTTGATAACATTGTTCAGGAAGAAAGATTACAGGACAATTCAGCTGAAATGCTTATCTCAATGAGGGTAGTGGAGTTACAGAAAAAAAAGTTTGCAAATACAGCAATTATATCATACAGCTTATTCAGGAACAGAGGCAAAATGTATTCCACAATGTTATTACCTTAAGGGTAATATTTTAATGTGAAAATGGAGGCCGTATCATGTATCAGCAAATGAAAGCTGGAGGGAGGTCCATCAGATTGTGGTATAGAAATGAGATTCTGAGGATTGCTCATGAAATTCCAATGGAGGGACATTTAGGAATTAGGAAGACACAGGCAAAGATACAGAAACATTTTTATTAGCCTAGATTGCATAGGGATGAAATCAAATTCTGTAGAACATGTCACATGTGTCAGGTGTTAGGGGAACCACAAGCAGTGATTAAGCCAGCACCTTTAATTCTAATTCCAGCATTTGAAGAGCCTTTTACTAGGTCACAATTGATTGTGTAGGACCCCTCCCTAACACTAAAAGTGGAAACCAGGATTTACTGACAATAATGGATGTTTCTACAAGATTTCCTGAATCAATACCTTTGAGAAACCTTACAACAAAGAAGATTGTGGAAGAGTTAACTAATTTTTTTAACAAGATATGGTTCACCTAAGGAAATACAATCAGATCAGGGATCAAATTTTATGTCACAGCTGTTTAAGGAAGTAATGAACAGTTTGGGGATATAGAAACGTAGAAACTAGGAGCAGGAGTAGGTCATTTGGCCCTTCGAGCCTGCTCCAGCATTCATTATGATCATGGCTGATCATCCAACTCAATAGCCTGCTCCCGCTTTCTCCCCATATCCTTTGATCCCTTTCGCCCCAAGAGCTATATCTAACTCCTTCATGAAAACATACAATATTTTGGCCTCAACTACTTTCTGTGGTAGTGAATTCCACAGGCTCACCACTCTCTGGGTGAAGAAATTTCTGCTCAGCTCAGTCCTAAATGGCCTACCCCATCCCCTCAGACTGACCCCTGGTTCTGGACTCCCCCACCATCAGGAACATCCTTCCTGCATCTACCCTGTCTAGTCCTGTAAGAATTTTATAGGCTTCAATGAGATCCCCTCTCATTCTTCTGAACTCCAGCGAATATAATCCTAACCGACTCAACCTCTCCTCATATGTCAGTCCCACCATCCCAGGAAGCAGTCTGATAAACCTTCGCTGCACTCCCTCTATAGCAAGAACATCCTTCCTCAGATAAGAAGACCAAAACTGCACACAATATTCCAGGTGTGGTCTCACCAAGGTCCTGTATAATTGCAGCAAGACATCCCTGCTCCTGTACTCGTATCCTCTTGCTATGAAGGCCAACATATCATTTGCCTTCTTTACCGCCTGCTGCACCTGCATGATTACCTTCAGTGACTGGTGTACTAGGACACCCAGGTCTCATTGCACATTCCCCTTTCTCAATTTATAGCCATTCAGATAATAATCCGCCTTCCTGTTTTTGCTACCAAAGTGGATAACCTCACATTTATCCACATTATTCTACATCTGCCATGCATTTGCCCACTCACTTAGCTTGTCCAAATCACACTGAAGCATCTCTGCATCCTCCTCACAGCTCAACCTCCCACCCAGCTTTGTGTCATCTGCAAATTTGGAGATATTACAATTAGTTCCCTCATCTAAATCATTAATATATATTGTGAATAGCTGGGGTCCCAGCACCGATCCCTGTGGTACCCCACTAGTTACTGCCTGCCATTCGGAAAAAGACCCGTTTTTTCCTACTCTTTGTTTTCTGTCTGCCAGTTTTCTATCCATCTCAATACACTACCCACAATCCCAAGCTCTTTAGTTTTACACGCTAATCTCTTATGTGGGACTTTGTCAAAAGCCTTCTGAAATAAACCACATCCACTGGCTCCCCCTCATCAACTCTAAGTTACAAAACAACTTAAGTCAACAGCTTATCATCCTGAGTCACAAGGGGCTTTGGAAAGATGGCATCAAACTCTAAAAACTATGATGAGAGCGTACTGTCAGGATTATCCACAGGATTGGGACAGAGGAATTCCATTCTTGTGTTTTGCTATTAGGGACACTCTCAATGCAACAACTGGTTTTAGTCCTTTCGAACTAGTCTATGGTCATGAGGTAAGGGCACCACTGAAATTGATTTATGAGCAACCTGTGGGCCAAAATTCAGAAACTACTCTCCTGGATTCAGTATCAAACTTCAGGGAGAGATTAGACCAAGCACATGAGTTGTCTAGGGAACATTTAAAGATATTGCAGCAAGTGATGAAAGTGAAACCAGACAGGAAGGCTATATCTCGGAATTTTGTTGCTGGAGAGAAAGTGCTAGTTCTGTTACCAGTACTGGATGACTCATTAAAGGCAAGGTTTAGTGGGCCTTATAGGATTGAAAAGAAATTGAGTGAAGGAAATTATAAATAATTATTAATAAATATTCTAGTTAAAAGAAAAAAGCAGTGGGTGTGTCATGTAAATATGCTTAAAAAGAGGACCAAACAGAGGTGTTAGTAGTAGTAGATAAAGAGAAAGAAGTGGAAATGCAGGATTCTGAAATTGATTTTCCTCTAATAAATTTGGATAATGAGGGGGTGCTTGAAAATTTAAATGTAATATTGAGTTACCTTCCAGACAAGTATCAAAGTGATTTGGAAAAGCTACTGCAGTCACACAAAGCTATTTGTGGGAATAAGTTGGGGAGGACAGATTTAGCTATACATGATGTGCCTGTAGAAGTTACATCTTCAGTAAGGCAACATTCTTACAGATTAAATCTGGCAAATTCATCACAAATACAGAAAAAAATTTACTTCATGCTTAAAATGATATCATTGACTCTAGTTGCAGTAACTGGAGTTCGTCTATTGTACTGGTACCGAAACCGGATGGAACACAAAGACTGTGTGTGGACTATCAAAAGGTGAATGCGGTGACAAAAACAGATTCATATTCTATACCATGTTTGGAGAATTGTATTGAGAAATTGGGACAATCAAAATTTATCACAAAGGTTAACTTGCTAAAAAGGTATTGGCAAGTATCAGAGAGAGCAAAGGAAATATCTGCTTTTGTGATGCCAAATGGACTAAA
This sequence comes from Carcharodon carcharias, assembly GCF_017639515.1. NCBI lineage: Eukaryota > Metazoa > Chordata > Chondrichthyes > Lamniformes > Lamnidae > Carcharodon > Carcharodon carcharias. The sequence goes on from NC_054489.1 coordinate 11,550,983, forward strand.
TCAGTTTGAAGTCATGCCACTTGGTATGAAGAATGCACCTGCGACATTTCAAAGACTGACAAACAAAATAATTGCAGATCTTAGCAACTGTGCTGTTTATATTGATGACTTAATAGTTTTCAGTCAGATGTGTGAGGAACATTTACAACACCTGGAAGAATTATTCTCTCAACTACAAGAAGCAAATTTGGTGGTGAACTTGGCTAAAAGTGAATTTGTAAAAGTGCAAGTTACGTATCTAGACCATAACATTGGACATGGTAAGGTGGCTGCAAGAGATGTGAAAGTCAAAGCTATTGTGGATTTCCCAGTGCCTACAACAAAACTATAAGTTTTGAGATTTCTGGGCATGGATGGGTTTTATTGGAAATTTGTACCAAATTTTAGCAGTTTGGTTGCTCCACTGACTGAACTATTAAAAAAGGAACAAGCAGTTTAAATGGGCGCAGGAGTGTCAGAAGGCATTTGATAGTTTGAAAACTATTACTCAACACCACTTTTGACAGCACCCAATTATGCCAAGTAATTTAAGTTGGCTGTTAATGCAAGTGATATAGGCATTGGGGGCGGACTATTACAAGATGACGACACTGGAATTGAAAAACCGATAGAGTATTTTTCATGGAAGTTGAACGCACAACAGAGAAGATATTCAACGATCGAAAAGGAGACTTTGGGTTTGGTATTAGCATTGCAGCATTTTGAAATCTATGTCAGGAACAATTGTTTGTACAGACCACAATCCTTTAAAATTTCTGGACAAATTTCGAGGCAGAAGTGTAAGGCTATGCAGAAGGAGTTTATTACTGCAATCATTTAATCTATAGATTATACATGTAGCTGGATGAGAGAATCTGATTGCAGGTGCTTTATCAAGAGTTTGAAGCTTAAATGGAAAATTGGACATTTAAAAACCTGAACTGGAATGATTTCTGTTGATGCGAAAGGTTTGTATTTATATTATGTTAATGCATACATCTAGTAATGGAATAGTGTAAGTATATAGATAACTGTACAAGATAGTATAAGATGGGTTAATGAAAATGAAGCCTTCTTTTTAAATTATGATGCTACATTTTTCGATACAGAAGGGGATGTCAAGAAGATATAATTCTTATACTGTTATTGGAATTTATTGTAAAATAGAGTAATAGTGGGTGAGTGCGTGTGAGAGAGTGGGAGAGAAAAGGAGAGAGAGATTTAATTGAATTAGAGGCAGCAAGTCTGGGTGCTTTGACCTAAGAAAGGTTAGGTTTGAAATGTTAATTAGATAAACATTGGGAAGTTTAGAAACATAGTTGTCAAGGGAACATTTGCATTTTGAAACAGATCAGACTAGATTGTTTTTGGAGGAGGATTGAAATGTGTCACCTAGCCAGGTGATGTTTAGAAACGGTGTGCTTATTCTTCCCAAAGATTATTGGTAAAACATAGTGCAATGAGGGGTCTTATTATCAGGGAGATAAAGTCCAAGGACATAGTGAAACAATGGGTATTTGCACTTAAAGAAAAATATATGTATAAAGAAGGAGCGAGGGCTGTGTGTGTGAAAAAGCCTTCAGTATCTATGCCTCAAGCTGCTGTCTTCAAAGGACTGACATTAAGAAAGCTCAAAAGTTAAGAAAGCTCAATTGGAAGTCAACTTGTTCAGGGTATCATATTTCTTTGCCTGGATTTTAAAAAATCTGTCTTACTGTTGCCTTAACAGAAGTGTAACTGGGAGTTAGATTGAGTAGGGGATTTATAACTTATCACAGTAGTAATTTGTAGATTTATGTATTAAAAGTCATTTCTTCTATTGATAAATGCTTAATATAGTTTTGTAAAAAAGACTTGGTGGTCTTATTACTACTGAATTCAGGACATGCATCTGAAAATTTATACAAATTGCAAAACAAGTTGTGGCAGTTGTTTCAAGTTTCCCTTTGGGATTTGAACAACACAGCATTTCCCATCGGCTGTGCCAAAACATGTTAAAGGCGCCGTACAAATGTAAGTCATTGTTGAAATAGAGAAGCCGTTGCAACATCAGAAGAGACACCATAAAACGACATCTCACAATATCCTGAGTTAATAATTGATCTCCAAACTGAATTAAACTAAGAGCATCAGAGGGAAACTTGAAAAACAGCATACTAAGCTGACAGTAGTATTTTGCTCAAGGATATAAGGAAATACTTAAAATTCCAATTGTTTAATGCTGCTTAATTTTACCAAGCTGGACTGTACAAAACCCTTTAGGGCAAACTAAGCTTTGATGACATCCTGTACTGGTGTTTCTCTCGCAACAGGTGTATGTAAACTAACCTAAGAAGTTCTGAAGTTTCTGAATGCAAAAAGCTGATACAGGAATTGGCCGTGGAAATTTTAAGAAGAAGCATGCTGGAAGATCCACACTGTTGGCATTAGTCACAGAAGAGAAGGAAGGTGTGCTGGAGGAGAAAAAAAGAGATAGGGTTACTTCACGGTTACCCAACAGTCAGGACACGGAGTCAGATTTACTTGCGGCATTTCAGAGCTCTTAAGCTGTAGTGTTGTCAGGAACCTTATTTAGCCTGTCAGTAACAAACATAATATTTCTTAAACAAAAACAAAAATACCTGGAAAAACTCAGCAGGTCTGACAGTATCTGCGGGTAGGAATACAGTTAACGTTTCGAGTACGTATGACTCTTCAACAGAACTAAGGAAAAATAGAAGAGAGGTGAAATATAAGCTGGCTTAAGGGGGAATGGGACAGGTATAGCTGGATAGAGGGCCAGTGATAGGTGGAGATTGCCAAAATATATCATATTTCCTATATTCTGTTAAGGCAAAATATTAATTTTCTGCTGACATATTTATCATCCCAAATTGTTCCCACTATACCACCATTACACTTGCCTTTGCCAGCATTTAGGTGCGAGTTTGGCTCAGTTGTTGATACTCCATCACTAAATCAGAAGATTGAGCTCAGGTCCCACAATGGGGCTTGAACACATAATCCAGGCTCACACCTCTGGACCATTCTAAGGGAATGCTGCATTGTCAGAGGTGTGGTCTTTCAAATAAGATGTCAAAGCAAGGTCCCTTCAACCTGTTCTGGCGGTTCAGATGGATGGCAAAGATTGCATGACACTCTTTAAAGAAATGCAGGCAGTTCTCCCAGTGCCCTAGTCAACATTCACTCCTCAACCAGCAGGCATGAAATACAGATGAACTGGTCATTGTTTCATTTGCTGCTTGTGAGATCTTTGCCTTGGGCAAAATGACTGCCACAGTTGCCTCCATAACAACGGCTAGACTTGATAAAAGCACTATGAGGCACTTTGGTATCCCTTGAGGACATTAGCCTCATTGCAAATGCAAACTCCTTCCTTACTTCATCCTAGCATTATACAACATAAAATACTACATTTTGGAAAAGTAAAACCTTTAAACTAACAGATAACTGGACATTTTTAACAATAATTATTGATAAATAAAAAGCACAGAGTTGAGCAAGACAAGCACCCAATTCACTATCACTTGGTGGGCATTGGGGGTTTTGACATATGTTAGTGTCATTTACAAGGTGATATAAGCAAAAAGCTGGGCATTTGACTATAGGCTTCTCCTATAATTTAGGGAATGGTGTTACGATTCCAGCTGATATTAATACTGGACAAGTCAGATCCCAAAGTGAAACCTTGACTTGATAGATTCTAACTTTTTTTTTTAAGAAACCTTGGCGAGAGGTTACTGAACAAATTCGCCAGAGTCTGATTAACTTTAACACAAAGAATAAAATATTTATTAAAACAAGAAAAATGAACTATACTATACCAGACAAAAAGGTTGGAAAGATCTCAATGTAAACACAAGGTGACAATTCAAATTCCCACTATTGCTCTACCCCAGCAATATCTTTACACACGCAAACCAGTGTAGAGTTATCACTAGCTTGACGCAAAGGCTTCCTCGTTTGGGACTGGCACAGTTGCAAATGGTTTTCTCCGAGTGAATTGCCGAGTGCTCAGTTAGATGTTTTTCATCCAACTCATATCTCTTCCTGAGATATCAAAAAACTGCACTCTAAGCCCACCGTTTCTCCAACAGCAGAGCAAACCAAATGACTTCCCTAAACTCAGTCTTCCAGTAGCAGCTCTGCTAAACTGATCACTGAATTCTATAATTGATTATTCAGTTAACTACTGTCCCGATAGCCTTCAAGGGTTTCTTCTCAGAGAGCTAAAAATCCCTCTCTTCACTCTGACACACGCTGAGCACTCCCTCCCTCAATCTCCTCTCCTTGTCTATCTCTGTGTCATTAGATCACTGTCGCTAGACAATAGTAGAGCTTTTTCTACTTTGTTTTTTCTCTTCCCAGAATCACTGAATTTTCAACCCCTTATAACCCATCTCTTTAATTTCAGGGGTTGTAAAACCTAATTAAATATGTATATATACAAACAAACCTAAAAGACCTGGCCTTTTGGTCAGGAGTCCATCCAGACTTTCAGCCACCAAGGCTCACAAACCATCTAAGTGAAACTGAAACCATTTTACCTTTCTTAGCACACAAATATATATGTATTCAACTTAATAAATTACACATTGTTCATAAAGTATGTAACATAGAGAGCCTATCTTAAAATAATTCCTGTAACAAATTATGCAAACCAGTGTACAAGCCATACAGAATATAAATAACCCTGCAATAGCAAAGCATATTACATTAAATCACCAAAACTAAAGACAGGCTTGGTAAACACTGAACAAAAAGCGGCTTTCTCAATGGTTAATGTGCCAATCCAATTTCCTTAGGAAATCACTGATCATCTCTGCTCCACCACCCTTGTAGGCAGCAAGTTCCAGGTCATTTACCACTTGCTGCATAATAAAAAGTTCTTTATTACATCTTCCCAGGATCTCTTGCCCAAAAGCTTAAATCTGTGTCTCCTAGTCCTTGTACCATCAGCTAAGGGGAACATCTTTCCTTTGTCTACATTATGAGACCTATCATAACCTTGTAAATATCCATCAAATTTCCCCCCTCTTCTTTGCTCCAAGGAAAGCCACCCCAGCTTCTCCAGCCTAACCTTATAGCTAAAATCCCTCATCCCTGGAATCAGTAGTAAATCTTTTCTCAAGGGCCCTCACATCCTTCCTAAAGTTTGGCTGGATACAATATTCCATATGTGGCTTAACGGAAGTTTTATAAAGGTTCAGCATAACTTACCTGCTTTTGTACTCAACTTTAATTTTGAAGCACAAGATCCCATATGCTTTGCTAAGTACTCTATCAATATGTCCTGCCACCTTCAAAGATCTGCTTAGGCTTTGATTCTGGATTCAAGAGGCAAAGCAAAACTGCTTTGTAGCAACCTATAGTTATGATGTAAATGCATGTCGATGAGGACAATTATTAGTCTGTCAGAACTATTTTCAATCATTGTATAGCCATGTTAGGAAAGTACCTTTTAACACTATACTTAAACAATTACTTCCAAACCATAATGCTTGAGCAAGGATTGCTTTTAGCCCAAATTCCCCCTTCAAGCAATCCCAGCAGCAAGTTTCCTTACCCTTTGTTGTCTGTGGGATGGGAGCCAGTGATCAGGGGAGCTATAGGCAGTTTACACATTCCCGTGGGACCCTCAATCGTTACAAACACATTCATGCCCAAAGAACGGGGAACTGCACAGGGAGAATAAAAACAATTAGCTGCAAAACTACAACAGAACAAAATGGAAAATAAAAAGAAGTGCCAAATTCTTGCTACTTAATGTTTGTTACCTATAAAATAGCATTATAAAAAATAATAAAGAGGTCTGACTGTATCACAAGGATGTAAGCACTTAAGTTTCCAAGGTTGAAGCAGTTTACAATACTCACCCAAACCTATTTATCAGTGTAAGGAAAGTTTTCCCATTTTGTTTTCTAGAGTTTGCAGCTTCAATCATGCTGTATTGTATTTTCTTTCTTTAGAAGTTGGTATTCTGATTGTCGCACTCAATGTGTTGTTTTTGATCACTTAATAGGAATTAGGATATCTTACTAAAGTTACAATATTCAGCTGACTGACATAGGGTTATTACAAAACAATCTCAGTCTAACATGTTCTAAATTAAGTCCAATAATATCAGGTGTCCATAATGGTGGAATATATGGTATGACCTCAGATATCAGCCTGCCCTAGATTGTCAAAAGCATGGGATATGGGCCAAGCATAGAAGGAAAATGTACAAACAGTTTCATTATTTTTATACAGAATTAGACGAATGTGTGAAACAGGCTTCTCAAATACAATGATCTTACAGGAGAGTTGGTTAGATATTTGAGGGAGAAGGCAATTCAGCAGCTTATTTTTTTTGGGACCAGCCACAAAATCTTATAGTCGGAGTGTGAATTCCCCAACCAGATCCACCAAGTTTATCACTTAAAGCCCTTGAACCCAATATTTAAATAATGTTATTGTCCTGTAGCTCATCGATCCTTTAAGTATATAATCTCTACCTTTAAGTATGTAATTTCTACCCTGGTTTCTATTATTCATGGAAAGCTTTGTTTATAATGTTTGGTATTGGGGGAAAAAGTCTCAAAATTGAGTTCCTTCCAAAAATAAACTGTAATCCAATTGGAGCTGCTCTTGTTTTAACCCCTCAGCTAAAACATACAGTCTATTAACTTATATCTAAGGTTTCTGCAAAAGTTGCCACATCCATTATATAATTCATGCACCATGATACTAATTGCTCAGTTTGGTTCTTCCTTGGGGTGGATGCAGAGTTACAAGGACAAAGACATCAATGAAACTTCAAATCACATGTTCAAAATGGAAAAAAAATTAAATCGCATGCCATCTTTGGCAGCGGATAGATTTGATTTAAAACGAAATCTGGGGAAACCCCCCCCCCACCACTTCACTTTAGCTTTGTAGTCTCCTAGATAACAAAAAAGGATCATCTGCACACATTAACGTTACAACTGGACTACAAAGAGAAAACTACACCGAAAACTCAATGTAGCAAGAACTCACTGTCCTAGAAGTTACTCATCCCATTCTCAGCCCCGTCCATTAATTTTCTGATAACAAGCATACCATTATTTTCATTAAGGTTCATAGGTGCACCAGTTCCCTCTTCAAACAGGTCATAAGGAGAGATGTAGTACTTCAAGTTCATTAAGTGCCCTGTAAAATCAAGCAAAGATAACTTGACTCAAAACATATCTACCACTAAACAAACTGGTAGAAACAAAATTGAAAGTATTGGAAAAAATCAATCAGCATCTGAAAGAGAAAGATAGCTTTGCGTGGTATCATTCATCTGTTTTAATGGAGAGTTTCATTGAAATATTAATGTATCCGTCATCATCTGTTCTAATGTAAAGATCAGGCACTAGAGTGAGATGCTGCAGAGCTGCTGCTGCTACCTTAACATGAATCACCAGCTTCTGGGTGGGGAATGCGGGGGGACAGGGTGTCTATTCATACCATTGTGGTAGCCCATGAGTTGGGCACAGGGTTGGACTTATGGCAGACTGATAAGACAACTGTCTGTCTTACAGCAAACAGTCTATTTAAACAGCACACTACTGCAGATGTCAATTTACTCAGCAAACAGAGCCTGTAGAAACTGCAGCAGACAGAACTCATGACCAAAACTACAGCAATGTCTCCCACTAAAAATGGTGACTTCTCCAGCAAAATACAGTGGGTAAGGATAGTTATGCATGTAATGTCAGTCCTAAACACTTACAGCAGCACATTAGCCAGGCAGGACTGATTGGGTATGTTGGTGTTACGATATGTAGCCTAGGTGAAGGAGGTTAAACTAAAATTCAAAAGATTGCTTTGCAAAGTAGTGCAATCTAATTCCATTGTTTCTATTGTTTCAGTGATGCAACACAGTTAATATCGATCGCCCTACCATGCCAAGCACTTTATCAACTGTCCAGAAATACGCAAAGGTCAAATATTGAAAGTAACATACCACCACTCCTCGGGGTAAGATAACCAACACTTCCTTGAAGTATTGTATCAAGGTTACTTGCATTTGTTGCTAATCTGCAATATGAAGAAAAAAAAGAGATCTTATGACTGGATTACAAAACCAATGTTGCAAACGAGCATTTCTAATTAATCCTCTCTCACAACGACTTTCTGAAATTTTTATCACATCCCAATGCTATCATTTGGTGCATGCATAAAAAAATGAAGACCCTGTGAAGATATCCAGATCGTTTGAGGGCTCAGTCATTTTTTGAGTGAGAAGCTAAACGCAGGCTCCAGGAATGTCCCTGTTCTGATTCCTGGGACTGCAAATGGTCTGCAGGAGAGAAATCAGCCAGAACTCCTAATTACTATTCAATAATGCCTATTGCAAAGATTATCACCTGCCCACTGGATGAAGACAGGATCAAGTTTGGCCATGACCTCTTCACAGTCAAAATAGCCACCAAGTGAGAGGTGCCAGTGTAACATACTTAAGCAAAAAGTCAACAACTTCAGGAATACGAGGAAAGGGGAGAAAATTGCAAGGAAAAGTAATTTAAAACTCACCAAACAATAACTCAGATAATCTACCTGGCTCGCAATGCCAGCTTCAATTATGAGCCCATGGTGACCTGACCTAAACAAGTGGTGTCTAATACACTCGTCACTTGCCACACGTGGCAAATCAGTCACAGGCATGGCGAATTGAGGGACAGGACTAAAGATGAGCCGTGGTGCACTGCACTACGACAGCAGCTCTGTCAAAAAATATTTTAAGTAGCAGCAACTAATTGCTACACAGCATTAGGGGGAGGCGGTGACATGGTGGTATGAATTGATGCTCATCAGGTCAGAGATTTTAGTAAGGACTCTGCAGCAGCCCATTCAACTGAGGACCCAGATATAACAGCAGAGCATTTAGAATTGTATAATCTAATCAAGCAGAGTCAGAATGGCTTCATGAAGGGGAAATCATGCCTGACAAATTCTTTAGAATTCTTTGAGGAGGTAACTAGCAGGATTATAAAGGGAACCAGTAAATGTAATATATTTGGATTTCCAAAAGGTGCTCGATAAGGTACCGCATGTAAGGCTATTTAATAAGATAAGAGCCCATGGTGTTGGGAGTAGTATATTAACATGGATAGAGGATTAGCTAACTAATAGAAGACAGACAGTTGGGATAAGGGAGGCATTTTCACGGTGGCAACCTGTAACTTGTGGAGTGCCACAGGGATCAGTGCTGGGGCCTCAATTATTTACAATATATATTAATGACTTAGAAGAGGGAAGTGAATGTACTATTGCCAAATTTGCAGATGATACAAAAATAGGTGGGAAGGCAAGTGGTGAGGATGACATAAAGAGTTTACAGAGGGATAAAGACAGGTTAAGTGAGTGGGCAAAGAAGTGGCAGATGGAATATAATGTGGGAAAATATGAGGTTATGCACTTCGGCAGGAAGAATAGAGGAGCTAAATATTATTTACATGGAGAAAGACTGCAGAAAGCTGCAGCACAGAGGGATTTGGGAGTCCTTGTGCATGAATCCCAAAAAGCTAACATACAAGTTCAACAGGTAATAGGGAAGGCAAATGGAAAGTTGGCCTTTATTTCAAAGGGAATGGAGTATTAAAATAGGGAAGTCTTGCTAAAACTATACAAGGTACACCTAGAATACTGTGAACAGTTTTAGTCCTCTTATCCAAGGAAAGATATACTGTCATTGCAGCCAGTTCAGAGAAGATTCAAAGTTGATTCTGGGTATGGAGGGATTTTCCTGAGGAGAGGTTGAGTAGGTTGGGCCTGTACTTATTGGAGTTTAGAAGAATGAGAGGTGACCTTATTGAAACATAAAAGATTTTAGGAGGCTTGACAGGATTGATGCTGAGAGGTTATTTCCCCTTGTGGGAGGGTCTAAGGCCAGAGGGCATAATCTCAGAGTAAAGAGTCGCCCATTTAAGACAGAGATGAGGAGGAATTTCTTCTCTGGGAGGGTAATTAATCTTTGGAATTCTTTACCGCATAGGGCTGTAGAAGCTGGGTCGTTAAGTATGTTCAAGGCGGAGATAGACAGATTTTTAATCAGTCAGGGAATCAAGGGTTATGGGGAAAAGGCAGGAAAATGGAGTTGAGGATTATCAGATCAGCCACGATCTCATTGAATGGTGGAGCAGACTCGATAGGCCAAATGGCCTACCTCTGCTCCCATGTCTTATGACTCTGTCTGCCACAATCCATGGCCACATCAGAAGCATAAAATCCTACAGAAAATACAATTCTTAACATTAAAAAATTGTAGTCTAGCTTCAGGTATGTGGTAAATGAAGGCATTATGTTACACTGGTACCTCTCACTTGGTGGCTATTTTGACTGTGGAGAGGTCATGGCCGAGCTTGGTCCTGTCTTAAGACCATAAGACACAGGAGCAGAAATTAGGCTATTCGGCCCATCGAGTCTGCTCCATCATTCAATCATGGCTGATAAGTTTCTCAACCCCATTCTCCCTGTAACCTTTGATCCCCTTACCAATCAAGAACTTATCTACCTCGGTCTTAAATACACTCAATGACCTGGCCTCCACAGCCTTCTGTGGCAATGAATTAAATCTTTACCCAGCGGACATGTGCAAATCTTTGCAGCAGGCATCACTGGATAGAAATTAGGAGTTCTGGCTGATGCTGAAATATTTTATTGCTACACCTTAACTAGATGCTTTTAAAAAAATTATTCACAGGATGTGGGTTGCACTGGCTAGGCCAGCATTTACCTAACTGCTCTTGAGGAGGTGGTGATGAGCTGCCTAGGTGAGTTGTGTAGGTACATCCACAGTGCTGTTAGGGAGGGAGTTCATTCCTTTTAGACTTTGTAGCGGTTTGATACAACTGAGTGGCTTGTTAGGCCATTTAGAGCACAGTTAAGAATCAACCACTTTGCTGTGGGTCTGGAGTTGCATGTAGGTCAAGTTTCTTGCTCCAAAGTGCATTAGTGAACCAGATGGGATTTATCGAAGATGGTTCACAGTTATTATTACTGAAATTAGTTTTTAATTTCAGATTTTACTTTAATTAATGAATTTAAATTCTACCAGCTGCCAAATTGGGATTTGAACCAGAGTCTCCAGGGCAAACTGAGCCTCAGGATTATTAGTCCAGTGACATTACCACGAGGCCACTACCTCCCCCTAATGCTGTGTAGTGATTAGTTGTTGCTACTAAAAATATTCTCTGACAGAGTTGCTGTCACAGTGCAATGGACCATTGCTCATCCTCGATTCCAATTCATCTTTGGGAGATTGTTACAAGGTTCACCCCACCCTTTGCAATATATTTTCTACTTTGTGTTGAATCTGGTGACTTGCTTGCCACAAGTTTAGTGAGTATCGAAATCCGATTGGACAACACTGACATAATAGATCGCAACTGGAACGTTACAATTGACTACAGGAAATAGGCGGAGGTGGAGGCAGGAAAATTAACTAGGGTTCCCACTCCTATCTAGTGACCCTGCTGGTAAGTACATCACTGCTAGGAACACAAAGGAAACAATAAAAACATTAATACAACAGATGTCTGAATTAGGCAGCATTTAGATTGTCCTAATAATAGAGGAGGGAAATATTAATGCTCCTCTCACTTCCCTGTAGTAGTAGCAAGTCTAGAGGTTTGAGAATCTGAACTTGTTCAACATCAATCCCACACAGGTTTTTCTTGCCTCTCATGAGAAGCCACTACACTTATGCAGAATTATCAATGATCTTATCTCTTGCTCTAAACCAATGCAATCCAAATTTGACAGAAAGCAATCTCAACAGCAACTGCATCAAGCCGCAGAAATGAACACTTACCTGAACATGTGTGCCATCTTTGAAAGATCAAGCTCTAGGGACTGTAGAGCCAGGTACATCTTAGTTTTCAGCTTACTGCAAGAAAAGAAATGAAAACTGAGAATGTAACATATTCCTGATTATCCATACTCCTGTCTATGCTGGAAAATCTCCAGGGAGTCAGGAGAGCAATGATCTGTGCTGAAGGGAGCAGCAAGGGGTGTACACTGATCAAAGGGGAAGAGCCCCTTCTGTATAGCTAACCTTACATTCTATAATGCTATTCTTTGAGGCTATTCATACATGCTGCTCTGCTTTCTGGCTATCCTTACACTCCATATAGATATCCTTACATAATGTTTCTTCTCAACTATTAATATTCAGTTATTCTCAAGCTGACAAAGCATATGAAAATAAACAGGATAGAAGGAGAATTGCATACAAGTTCTGCCAACCCCACCTCAGTGGTAACTTCACTATGTATCAAATTATGAACCATTGGTTAATGCCCGTATATTCCACATTCCACTGTACTACTGTAAATATGCAGCGATGCTTATCTCCTTCTACCCAGTAAAAATGAAACATAAAACCAGGAAACAATTGTTTTTTTTTAAATTACAGCAAAGGTAAAAGTCAAGGCATTAAGATAGAGTTTCATCTGTGGCCACAGTATGTAACAGGACTGGCAAGATTCATGATCCCTCCATGGGTACAGCAAATCATATTAGTTCACTCAAGACCAGAACATAATATCTTTGCATCTAAATGAGACACTTTAAACTGATTGTCTAGGTACAAACAGTTAAATATTTTACAAGATGACTCTTATTTTAGTGAGGGTGTGTTATAACAATTTTAAAATATGTCTGTGGCATTTTAGCGATTAAGTGCAAAGATCCTGCAGTTATTACTCAGCCATTCAATGAATTTTACCTTACGGATACCTCCATTCCACTAATTTAAGGAGAGGGAAGATTCAACTAGTGTATGTGTTCAAAAAATAGTTAGATGATACTAAGTCCAAGTCACCTTGCACAAAATAAACTAGTCACGTGTTACAGTTTCCATGGCAGCAAGATACATTCCCTGCTATGCAAAGGCCAAGACCGTCGCTCCAAAAAAGGAGGGGCATACCTGGGCAAGATGGAAGTTGGGAGTACCTCACCACCTGCTCCAGGCGCAACAGTGGTTTACTCCAATGGCAGGCAGGGTAAGAAAGCCACCCATGCAACCCTAGCTGACTACTCTCCCTAGCCTGTGGCCACTTTGATCTCAAAGCTTGCACCAGCCTACGTGCATCTGTAAACAAATAGAACAATATTTTTTTTATTCATTCAAGGGATGTTGGCATCACTGGCTCAGCCAGTATTTATTACCCATCCCTAATTGCCCTTAAGAAGGTGGTGGTGAGCTGCCTTCTTGAACTGCTACAGTCCATGTGCTGTTAGGGACGGAGTTCCAGGATTTTGAACCAGTGACAGTGAAGGAATGGCGATATATTTCCAAATCAGGAGGGGAAATTCCAGATGGTGGGGTTCCCATGTGTCTGCTGCACTTCTCCTTCTAGATGGTAGTAGTCATGTGTTTGGAATGTGCTGCCTAAGTAGCCTTAGAGAGTTCCTGTAGTGCATCTCGTATATGGTATGTACTGCTGCTACTATGCATCGGTGGTGGAGGGAGTGAATGTTTGTGGATGGGATGCCAATCAAGCAGGCTGCTTTGTCCTGGATGGTGTCGAGCTTCTTGTGTGTTGTTGGAACTGCACTCATCCAGGCAAGTGGAGAGAATTTCATCACGCTCCTGACTTGTACCTTGTAGATGGTGGACAGGCTTTGAGGAGTCAGGGGGTGTTACTCGCCACAGAATTCCTAGCCTTTGACCGGATCTTGTAGCCACAGTATTTATATGCCTCGTCCAGTTCAGTTTCTGGTCAATGGTAATCCCCAGGGTGTTGCTGGTGGGGGATTCAGTGATGGTAATGCCATTGAATGTCAAGGCGCAATGGTTAGATTCTCTTTCGTTGGAGATGGTCATTGCCTGGCACTCATGTGGCGCGAATGTTACTTGCCACATCTCAGCTCAAGCCTGAATATTGTCCAGGTCTTGCTGCATTTAATAGTGACTGCTTCAGTATCTGAGGAGTTGCGAATGATGAACATTGTGCAATCACCAGCAAATATCTCCACTTCTGACCTTATGATGGAAGAAAGGTCATTGATGAAGCAGCTGAAGATGGTTGGACCTAGGACACTACCCTGAAGAACTCCTGCAGTGATGTCCTGGAATTGAGATGATTGACTGCCAACGGCCACAACCATCTTCCTTTGTGCTAGGTATGACTCCAACCAGCGGAGTTTTCCCTGATTCCCATTGACTCCAGTTTTGCTAGGGCTCCCTGATGCCGCACTCACTCAAATGCGTAAAGAGGACCTTGCAAGGTTGACAGGGCTGTTTGCCGTTGTCGTTTTCTGTGCCTAAGTCAATGTTGGGTGGTCTATCTGGTTTCATTCCTTTGTATTGACTTTTTAATGGTTTGATACAACTGAGTGGCTTGTTAGGCCATTTCACAGGGCAGTTAAGAGCCAACCACATTGCTGTGGATCTGGAGTCACATGTAGTCCAGACCAGGTAAGCACGAAAGATTCCCTTCCCTAAAGGGCATTCCTGAACCAGATATTTCAGATTTCCAGCATCCGCATCATTTTGCTTTTATCTTAGTGAACCAGATGGGTTTTATGTGACAACCAACAAGGGGTTCATGGTCATCATTAGGCTTTTAATTCCAGTTTTTTATCAAATGCATATTTCACCATCTGCCATGATGGGATTTGAACCCAGGCCCCCAAAGTATTACCTTAGGTCTCTGGTTTACTAGTCCAGTGACAATGCGACTATGTCACCATCTCCCCCTTGAGAACATCGACATGCAAATCAGTAAAAACTCCTAGGGGAAGAGATAAAATTTCTGATACTTACTTGTCCCCAGGGAGTTTATACAGATTGACGAGACCTTTAAGGTGTTTTGAGAACTCCAAAAAATTCTTCTCTCTGCAACACAATCAAAAAATTAACTTCCATTATAAGGAAAGCACAATACAAAAGTAACGCAAGAAAACAACGGTCTTATAGCTTCAAAAGTATGCTCATTTCCCTTTCTATTCAAGTAATTATTCTGGCGAAGAATGACGGTTCTGTAATACACCGAGGAGTAATGGAACAAAGATTCCATCGTGCCGCTCCTCTGCGCTGCTCCGACGTAGGGACCAGGTAATTCATCATAAATTGGGAGGGATAGAGAATGAATGGAGAGTGTTCTCCAGCTGCTGTTCATCACGTACTGGTGGACCTAGGAATAGGCCACCTGGCTCTCCCCTTCTATTGGCCACAGCAATATGCTTGCCTCTTAACTGCCCTCAGCTCAAGGGTAATTAATCAAAGAATAGGAAATAAAAAATAAAAATAAAAAAAGGGGAGCTAGTAGTCCTTTAGGAGAAACAAAATAGCAATACAACCTCACGCAAAACTGCCCAGCCCAGCATCTTCAACTGTTCTCAGCTGGAAAGCATTGTGAATTACAAAATTAACGCAATGCAATTTTTCCTGCTACTTATTTCAGAAATTAAGATGTTTTGAAAACATACACAAGCTCCCTGCAACGTTCATAAAGAGATTTTCTGCTTATTTTTATTTATGACAACTGAAGAATTAGATAAATGTTTCTTTCCCCCCTAGTATCTGAATTGATTTATTTGCTGAAATGTCACTGCTTCCTTAAGTCAACGTCTCATTAACACTGACTAGTTCTACATATTTATCATCCAGATTGGTTGATGGCCTTTACCCCTGTACTGAAGACTTTAAATTACTCAGAGTTGAAATGCTATATTCGTTCCATCACTTGTTTAAAAAATGGCTTACCTCAGATACTGCACCAGTTCCTGGCAACTCTAGGAAAAACATGTTTAAAAACATCATGTAAAGTTATATTTTTAGAAAAGGTCATTTAATCAGTTGAAATCTTCAGATATTTAGTTTCTCATCAAAAAGTTCTTCCAATTATCATTGCTTATGACTTAAAAAAAATTCAATGTTGGAATTGTTTAAAAAACAGTATTTTGTCATCTTAAAATTTGTCGGTGTTTGTACCAAAAATAAGCTTGGTGCTCAGACATGATAGCCCATTTTAGACATGACCATGCTCTGCTTTTGCACCGGTACTTTTCAATGCAGCACTGAGGGAGTGCTGCACTGTTAGAATGGTCACCTTTTGGATGAAACCAAATAAAGGCTCCATTTACCCTCTAAAAGATCCCGGGCACTATTCCAAGTGTAGGGGTGTTTCCCTGCCCTCCTGGCCACCATGTATCTTTTAATGATCACCACCAGAACTAGATTATCTAGTCGTCTTTCTCATTGTTGTGTAGAAATTGGGTGTCATGTACCCCGATAATTCAACACTGACTACACTACAGAATACTTCACCAGCTATGAAGGGCTTTGGGATATCCCACGGTTATGAAAAGCGCTCATAAATGCAACTATTTTCTTCCTTTCTTTCCTTGACATGTAGACGAGGCTCAGCTTGGTACGCCCAGGGGAAAAGGCAAAGCCTTGATGTGGGAGGGCTATAATATTGGGCATTGCTTACATTCTTGGTCGAAACTCAGTGCTGTCATTTTTGGTAGCCCTCTGTACAATGCATGCCAGGGTCAAAACAATTTTGGAGTTTTACAAAATCATAGAGCTTTTCAGCACAGGAGTCCACTCAAGCCCTTACACTTTTACCAGCTACCTAAAAGAATATTAAAGTAGGCCCGTTCCTGTGCCCTTTCACCATAACCTTTTAATATTCTCTCTGAAATGCTTTCGCTTTAAAAACTAATATGGATTTTATTTCCATCACTGTTTCAAGTGGCTCATTCTATCCTGTAACAACTGTATAAAATGTCATTCTGTTGATGATCTGAAATTGATGCCTCTAGTTACTGATTAATTGAGCAGTGGAAATAGTTATTTTTTTCGATCTGTAAAAATCTCTGACAATATCTTTATTAGAGTTCCTCTTCTAACCCTTTCAATATATCCTTTTTACTTCTTTCTCCCTCATGTGCTTATCTAGCTTGCCATTGGATGCGGCTATGCCATATGCCTGAACTACTACTTGTGGTTGTGAGTTCCACATTCTAACCACTTTCTGGGTGAAGGTATTTCTCCTGAATTCCTTATTTGATGACTATCTTTGCTTTTATGGCCCTAGGTCAGCGTACTGCGCTGATAACCAATTTAAGATTGTCAGCTGGGCTCACATTGTGGCGCATTTGCATGTACTGGAAGCTACGTATATTAATGCACAGGGCCCTGTTCTTTGCAGATGGAAAGAACACGTACACACGTTGCATCCATTTCAGCTAAACAAAATAAGTGACAGCCATTCGCTGACTCATTCCTCAGGGCAATACCTTGACCAATCAGGGTCAAACTGCCTGGTTTAAATTTCAAACAATGCTTGACAGTTAACTGTCAGTCACCATCACTGGTGCGTTGTCCATGGCAACACCTGTACCAGAGTCCACTTGCCAACCAATTCTTTCACGTACAGTATAAATTGCTGTTTGCCCCTTATATTGGTATTCTTGTGAAGTATCCTGATGAATGCAAGATGAAAAGCTTAGACATGTCTCTTTTTTTGGCAATACTCAAGTTTTGTACTATCAAAGGGCTAGTAGATAAAGTGCAGAAAGCTGAAGACAATTGTATGACCACAATCCCAACAAAAGTTAGGGGTAGCAAATGTAAATGAACACAGGAATATGTTTTACAGACAGCTCTTCAACACTTGAGGCTATGTAGCTCCCATGAAGCAACAGATCAGTCATAAGAAGAAAATTTTAATTGAGACCAAAATCATTAAGTGGACAGGCAGTAGAATAGTCACAGAACCCCAACAGCAACATAACAAAAAGCTTACCACTGGATTTTCTCCATGGTGAGCCACCTTGACATCACAGACTTGCCCTGTTGGATCCAGCAGCACTTCTACATAGAACATATCTGATGTGATGTAACACTCGGTACCAGAAGGACTCAGGTGAGAACCAAGGCTGGATGCGAGAAAAGGATAGACTAGAATCAGGCACTTAAAAATAATTTAATTGCCTTATAAACAGCCTGAAAGATGGCAGATCAACAAATTTATTTGGCATTCAAAGTGGGGTGGCTTACCCATTCTGTCTGGCAATAGACTCTAGACGGTCTGTCATTGCAGGCAGAGACATGACTAAAAAAAATGAGCATGAATTAGCATCAATGTGAAGATTCACAGAAAACAAGGGTAACATCTAAATTTGTACAGTACCTGTAAAGTAAAGAGAGAAGGTCAGCCTGATTGAAGAACTTGGTTTTAAGATGACTTTTGAAGTTGGAGAAAGAGCTACAGAGGTTTCAGGAGGGAGTTCCAGGGAATAGGACTTCAGGGTTGAAGGTTCTGCCACTAATAGTGTTTAAAAGGGAAAAGGGGATGAATATAAGGCCATTTTAGAGGAATGTGAAGGGTAGCAGAGATGGAGGAATCTCGGGAGTTGGATAGGGCCAGTAGTGGAGGAAATTGTAGATGTAGCTTTTAAATTGGACATGTTGGGAACAGGGAGTCGGTGAAGGTCAGCAAGGGCAGCAGTGGTCTGCCCTGGACCTTGGACAGGTCATAGATGATAAAGTTTCAGACAAGTTACAGATTATAGAAGGGAAATGATAAAATAGCCAAGTGTTGAAGTGACAAATGCATGTATAAGAAATAATTTCCTTACTAGTTTTCGATCTAAAAATAACCTGGACCCATATAATAAATACATTTATAGGGAACAAAGCCTTCACCCATGGCTGCACATACTAAAACATATTAGCTTTTTTTATTTAGCATTGACAATTATCTATGACTAAAAAGAGAGAAAATGGCTCCCTTAGTGGCCTTGTGAAAATAAGGCACCACACAATTTAGCAAAAAGTCACAGACCCAGAATGTCCCAGGTTCGATCTCTGGTAAAATTCTGCATAACTTGACGTGTGGAAGTCATAAAAACTACATGCAATGTTTCCTCAGACCAATAAATGCATTGCATAGGGGTAATCATAGAGCTAGAGCAAACTTACATGGTCTGTAGAAAGGAACATGATTGATGAGCCACATGGGCAATTTTCCATGACATACATAATATACTTGCGTTCATGGTGAAATTGAAATTCTGCATTGACTCCCACAGCCCTTAAGAATGATCATGTATATCTTACTCACCTGTATCAGATAACCTTCACTAACCTTTTAATGCTTTCTGCAGAGTCTCCAAACAGGCAATAAGATGCTGGTGGCCTCCTGTGTTCATTATACCTCGTTTCTCCTTTTATGTAAGGACAATACATCAATTAGAATGGCTGCTCATTATAAGATGGATAGAAGACAGGCTGTGATATATGCTTATTGGTAGAAAGTATGGATTGCAATAACTAATACTACATCTAGACATTATCGGGTTCAGTGCCTAAGAAATTCTCATCTATTCACTACCAAGCTGTTGATTCATAATCTATTTTGAGCAATCACTGGGTGGAGAGATTAAAATCTTGGCTGAATGTAACCCAGGGACGCAGTAGTGAACTGAACCATCCACTGTCATCCAAACTGAGATCAGCTAACTCAGACGGCTGAATAAATGATTTAGCTTCACAATGGGAAGTGAATTTTTAACCTGAGACATTAGAGAGCATTTAAACACAACTCTATTAAAAACTGTGGCATTTTTGGTAGAAACGATCTAAACCTCAGAACAGCATATTGATTCCTTCTGAGCTGCACTGCAATCTTACCATGGCTTGCCGCACAAGTTTTGCTGTCTCAGTCCAGGGTCTTGTCTGACTGTATTTTGCGTGCAGTTTCTCCAGCAAGGAGTTCATTTTACTCAACTTCTCAGCTTCTGCAAAACAAGCAAAAAGAAAATGAATATGACATTCTTTGAAGAATATGTCCATTATTAAGTATACATTTCAAAATGTTCCCTGCAGGTATAAACTAAGTTCAATTTCTCCATGGTACAAATCAATATTTACAGTTGAAATGCTTCATAAGTCCAGTATGTTATGCTGAATTCCGATGGACAACCGTGAACATCTAAATCACAAGCACACACCAAATAGACTAAAAAGTCATAATAATATGCAGCACCAACCAAATGTTAGAAGTAAAGCAAATCAATATAGATTAGCCTGCACTATTTTAATAGCTGCATCCTTATGGTTACTTTGAAATACTGGTCCTTTTCATACTCAATTTAAAATATTTTGTTTAGAATTTTTTTTGAATCAGCCTAAGTTCTCAAAGTTTAAAAAAAAAATTTATGCCATTGTTGCTACTTTCACTTCCTCATCTCCAAAAGATATCTGATACCTAGTCAAGACTCCATCCAATCTGCGAGAGTATATCCCATGAAGGAAGAGCATGAAAAAGATCATCCGACTGTTTTTGTTTTACAAGAGTAAACGGAAAACACAGTGGGAACAATGAAATGCATAGCTGGCAATACCTCACTGGGGAATAAGGGATTTCAACAAAAAAGCTTTAGCCTCTCGGGATTTTCTTCTGTGTAAGAATCGCTTATTCACCAAGGAGAGTAATGACAACATTTATAATCATAATGCTCCATGACCCAAGTTGTTGAATCATAGTGACAAGCAGGCTCCATTAGTCATTTCCTCCATAAGTGCTAGAATAAATGGCATATCGATGTATTCAGCTCTGTCCCTTTGCAAAACTTAGCACGATGTGGCGGGGGGTTGGTGTGGAGATGTCAGTTTCTGAAACTACACCTGGACTTGCGCAAAGTAAATATTAACAATCTGATCCTTCTGACATTTTGTGAAATATAACCAAAGCAAATAAGCAGTCCACCGGCATGCTCAAATGGACTATCAGAGTTAGTCAAGTCTTAGGTCATTAAAGGTTTGATCAGTTACTTGAAAATCTTTCAACCTGAGTTCGTCAGAGACGGAGTAATTTGAATCTCAATTTGCAAAATCCAGTAACCTGATCTAGAGTTCAATATTGGAAACATTTAATCACAATTAGATTTTAGTTTCATTTAACTAGGTGGCTTTGATACAATCACCACTTATCCCAAGTTCAAACTATTATGAGCTAACATTACACAATATAGATTTATAACTGTCAAATTATTCTCAGGGGAGGAGGCTTAACACTAAGAGGGGCTATGCTGGTTGCTAAATTGATACAAAAGGATTTTACCATAATATTCAATATAGTCAGCAACTAATTAAGTGTGCTTTTTCTCATCTATTTTCTTCTCTTTGGATCATTCTATGCTGCACAATTTACCATCTGCTCAGATGATGAGAAGATGATTTGGTCCAGGATGAAGTCAATGCTATTCTGCAATCAAATTCTAGAAATAAGAGCACTTTCCTTTCACTTCCTCCCCAGTCTTCATTCAGCATTAGCCAGATTGTATAGCTGAGGGCAAGTTATTGAATATAGAATCCCAGTGCTAACCTGCATCTATTATTCCAAAATGTACAGCTGCTTAACCATGCTGTTAAAAAGTTTCAAGAGAGAAAAAATCCTTAACTAAAATATTTCATTTGATTGTCAGCAACACCTTGAATTATATATAATATACATAACATATGAATCAGGTGGTGAAAGGGAGGGAGGAACTTAAAACAATTACAATCATTAGGGAATGGGTACTAAGAATATTATTAGAACAAAAAGCTGAAAAGTCCCCAGGTCCTGATGGACTTCATCCTAGAGTCTTAAAAGAAATGGCTACTGAGGTAATAAATGCATTGATTTCAATTTTCCAAAACTCGTTAGATTCTGGGTAGGTCCCATCAGATTGGAAAATAGCAAATGTGACTCCTCTATTCAAGAAAGGAGGGAGACAGAAAGCAGGAAACTACAGGCCCAGTTAGCTAAACATCTGTTGTTGGGAAAATGCTGGAATCTCTTATTAAGGAGGACTTTGCAGGGTACCTAGAAAATCTGAGTGCAAGCAGGCAGAGTCAAAATGGTTCAGCGAAAGAGAAATCATCTTTGACTAATTTACTGGAGTTCTTTGAGAAAGTAACAACTTGGATAAAGGGGAACCTGTGGATGTGCTGTATTTAGATTTCCAGAAGGCATCTGACAAGTTACTTCGCAAAATAAGATTTCATAGTGTAGGGAGTAACATATCAGCACTGATAGAAGATTAGTTGGCTAACAGGAAGCAGAGTAGGCATAGGTGGGTCGTTTTCATGTTGGCAAGACGTGATGAGTGGAATGCCACAGGGGTCAGTGCTAGGCCCTCAACTATTTACAATTCATATCAATGACTTGGATGAAGGGACCAAATGTATGGTTGCTATATTTGCTGATAATGCAAAAATAAGTAGGAAAGTAAGTTGTGAAGAGGACATAAGGAGTCTGCAAAGGGACATAGATAGGTTAAGTGAGTAGGCAAAAATTTGACAGATAGAGTATAATGTGGGAAAATGTGAACTTGTGCATTTTGGCAGAAAAACAGAAAAGCAACACATTTTTTAAATGAAGGGAGATTGCCGAACTCTGGAGTACAAAGGGACCTGGGTGCCCTGGTACATGAATCACAAGTTAGTCTGCAGGTACAGCAAATGATTAAGAAGACAAATGGAATGTTGTCATTCATTGCAAGGGGAACTGAATATAAAAGTAATGATGCTTTGTTACAGTTGTACAGGGCAATGGTGAGACCACATCTGGAGTATGGTGTACAGTTTTGGTCTCCTCATTTAAGAAAGGATAAAAAATGCGTCAGAAGCAGTTCAGAGAAGGCTCAGTCAACTGGTACTTGGGATGAGGTTATTGCAGGAGGAAAGGTTGGACAGGCTGGGCCTGTACCCACTGGAGTTTAGAAGAATTAGAGGTGATCTTATTGAAACATACAAGATCCTGAGAGGACATGACAAGGTGGATGCTGAAAGGATGTTTCGCCTTGTGGGAGAGACTAGAACTAGGGGACACAGTTTAAAAATAAGGGGTCTCCCATTTAAGACAGGGATGTGGAGAATTTTTTTCTCAGAGGGTTGAGAGTCTTTGGAGCTCCACTCCCCAGACAGCAGTGCAGGCAGGGTCACTTAATTTTTTTTAAGGCATTGGTAGATTGATTCTTGGCTAACAAGGGAGTCAAAGATTATCGGAGGTAGGTGGAACGTGGATTTGAGGCCACAATCAGATCAGCCATGATCCTATTGAATGGCAGAGCAGGCTCGAAGGGCCGAATGGCCTACTCCTGCTCCTAATTCCTATATATGTTTGTACGATGGCCTACTCCTGCTCCTATTTCTTATGTTCTCATGTTCTTACAAAACAAAAAAACTTGCATTTATATCAACAGCACAAATCCTCAAAATATCATAAAGTACTTTACAATCAACAAGTTACTTTTGAAATGCAATCACTGCAATTATCTCGGCAAACATAACCATTTTGGACACAGATAGCAATGAAATAAATGAGAACTTAGTCAAGTTGGTTGAGGATAAATGCTGACCCTGACCAGAAGAACTTGCCTGCTCTTCTTTAAATAGTGTCATTGGATCTTTTGTCAATGTAAACACAGGGCCTTGGTTCAAATGAAAGGCAGCACCTCTAACAATGCAGCACTCCCTCATTACTGCATTGTTTGAGTCCTGAAGTAGGGCTTTAACCCTTGACTTTCTGACAAAGGCTACAGTACTTCTGGTGAATTAAGCTAGTTGTTCAAAATAAATATATGTTTGCTCATGATATTAAAATTGGCTGTTTGAGAATGGAATTCTGTGCGTAAGTACAAGTAGAGTCTGTTTGATGACAAGATCAATTCAAGGTATAATTGACTGTATAACTCAGACCTGTTAGCTGCACATCATACTCTACAGACACTGCAGATATAAAACTGGAGCCCTTATTTAACAATATCATATTACATTACCTCCTTCCTGCATGAAGCAGAGGTTGCTTTTAAAGAAGGTTAATCATCAGTATATTTCCATTTTAAACCCGCAATATTGTTAGTAAAACTGCCTCACTTCACTCTTTTTCTAAAATTTCCTTTAAAACTACTGTGATTTGATTATTTCTATGTGTCCTTTTCCTAAAGATATTCATCACATACCTGATCACAGGCACTCTGAACCCAGAACAAGGAACAAGTATTCATTTAATAGGCATTCACGACCACCAGCAAGACTCAACTGTGCAGTTTCTTCTTCCAAATAGACAAATCTTAGAAAATGTCTGCACCATCTAGACAAGGGACCCTGCATTCTACATGATTCTTGCTGTTTCATGTCTATCCCTTTCCTTTCATGCTGCTCTTGTTTCCTTAAATGTTTCCCATCAAAAGTGAACGTTCCTATTTTGTGTGTGTTGATAGCTGGTAATTTCTAACAAAAATAATGAACATTCACTTCTGTGCTTAACATTTTCAAAGGGAAACAAAGGCAAACTTAAACACACCATTTCTGATGTAAATGTCTAGCCATCTTTTCACTCCCTCAATGCCTCTCATTTTCATCCTGATCAAATGGATATCTTTACACATGAGAAGGAAAAACCCTTTTATACCAAAGGATTCAGGTGTTATCAAACTGAACAGCAAACCTAAAAGGTTTATTAGAGATCACCTTTAACTCTGGATTGCTGCTGGATTCCTCCATTCCATCATTGGGACCAGTTTTTTGGCCACTGCTCTTTGGAATTCTTCCAAAGGCACATTATCTTTCTACCTCTTCTCCCTTCCTTAAAAAGCTACTTAAAAATCATTCTCTTTTGATTGTGCTTTTGGTATGCTCACCTGAACATGCGATCTAGCAGCCTACCCTTTCCCTTGTAACGGATTTTGATAATTTGCTGAGAGGAATTCTACACAAATGAGAGCTTTAGATCTATACCTAATATTTTTTCTTGGTATGCTAAATCCTTCCTATCCACTCTATCAAGGTCCTTCAATTTTATACAGCATAATTAAATCTCTCCTCAGCTCCAAGGAAAACAACCGGAGCCTATCTTATATTTCTCAATTAAAATTCTCCTATCCAAGCAACACCCTCATAAATCTCCTCCATACCCTCTCTACTGTGACCACATCCTATGTGTAACGCAGTGACCAGGACTGTATGCAGTACTTGAACCAGCATTTTATATAATTCTATTATAATCCCCCCCGCTCTTATATTTTGTGCCTTGGCTAATATATCCCACATGGCTTCTTAACCACCTATCTATCTGTACTACTACTGTCAGGGATCTGTGGGCATGCACTCCAAGTTTCCTCCACTCCTCTATACTTCTCAGTAACCTAACATTCATTATTTTCCTTTTTCCCTGTTTCCCCTCTCCAAAATGCATTACCTCAAGCTTCTCTGGATTGACTTTAGTCACTTCTCTGCCAAGTTGACCAATCCATTGATACCTTCATGCAGTCTACAGCTTTCTTCCTCACTATCATGCCTCCTACATTTAAGTACAAATCATTGTGATGTATCACAAGAAGCAAGGGACCTGGTACTGAGTCCTACGGAACCCCACTGGAAATGCATTCCAGTCACAAAAAGACCCCATTTCCCTTAGCAGGGAGGTCACAAACTGGGGGAAAAGAAGTAACATAATTAGCAAAAAGATAAGAGGGGAGTTGAGAAGAAATCTTTCACACAGAGGGCAACGGGGTCTGGAACTCATTGCCCGAAAATCTGGTGGAGGCAGAAAACTTCATTGCATTGATGAAGTATGGATGTGCACTTGAACTGCTGTAACCTTCAAGGCTACAGATCAAGAGCTGGAAAGTTGGATTACGCCGGTTAGCTCTTTTGCAGCCAGCAGATATGATGCGCTGAATGGTCTTCCTCTGTGCCATAATTCTACGTCATAAACAAAGCAAAGTGGAAGCATCTGAATCTCCAATTTATACATGATGGAGTTTCAGTTTCCATTTCTTTCACTCTTATTTGCAGCCTCATCTGGTTCTGTCATTTTCTCAGGTTACATCTGTAAGTGTATATGGTCTAAATAGAAGCTAACTTTGATTGCCTTGCAAGCAGCACAGTGCCTTCATTATTATGCAAAACATCATTCACATGAGATTGAAATGAATAATAATGGTCAGTCACAAATAAAGTGTACACACCCTCAAGGATTTTTAAAGAACTACTATGAACCAGCCAGTGACAGCGATGGTTTGAAAAGCTTTAGTCAAAGATTAAATTACACTGTCAGCAGGATTTTAGTGAAACATAAGGATAAACGTATTAAGCTTTTAGACCATGTCGACTTGAACTGTTAAAACATCAACCAATACAATTTGGATAGGAAGGAATGTGTCTGGGGAGGGTATAGTCATACAATACTGAAATACAGGTTCGTCAAGAGATTTGTCTCAAGTGATGGATACAACCGAACAAATCAAATCCAACCCAACCCAACTCCACCCCCAGCAAACACCTTTCCACTTATTGATTTTATTTGCCAGGATCCAGGACCCGTTGGTCTGCAGCGAGAATCACCCATTCAGGTTCATACACTCAGCTTGTTTAAGTAGGGTCTGGCTGGGTCCCAACCCCCAGCTTTTGCCCAAGAGTTGGCGGAGGTGATGGGTTCTCAATGCTGGGCGTACTCCATCCATTTGCGGTGGCTGCAAGGCTCAGTCTGAGGCAGCCCCGCCAGCGTCTCCGCTTTAAGTCCAGTGCCCGCTGTCAGACCCACATCCCCGGTCCTCCAGCCCCTGGAAGCCCCGGCTCCCCCAGCCCCGGCACAGCCAGCCCGGGGTTTACCGGCCGCCTCGTCCGTACCTGTCGCCTCTTCTTTACTCCGCTCGGCGTGTGGCGGCTGGTGCTGGGGCTGCGGCCCGGCCGATGTGTCGGCGGAGCCGCTGTGACTGTAAGAGACCGAGACGGGAAACCCCTGCAGCGCCGCCATCTTCCCCTTCCCTCCCTTCGGACGGCCCCGCCGCGCGCAATGATTGCGTCACCTCCGGCGCAGCGTGCCAGACGTCAGAAGGCTGGAACAGTGCCCCTAGAGGCAGACAGCGGTAACTACACCCAGAGTCCAACGCTGCCCAAAGTTTGTTTATTGTTTCACGTGATGTGTGCATCACTGACAAAGTGAGCAATTTGTTAACCATCCCTAATTGCCCTTGAACTGAACATTTCAGAGGGCAGTTAAGAGTCAACCACTTTGCTGTGGGTTTGATGCCACATGTAGGGATAAAAAAAAAATCAGGGATGGCCCTGCTTTCAATTCCAGATTTATTAATTCAAAACAAAAACAGAATTACCTGAAAAAACTCAGCAGGTCTGGCAGCATCGGTGGAGAAGAAAAGAGTTGACGTTTCAAGTCCTCATGACCCTTCGACAGAACTTGGTGAATCCCAGGAAGGGTTGAAATATAAGCTGGTTTAAGGTGGGGGGGCGGGGGGTCGGGGGGGGGGGGGGGTGGTGGGGGGAGAGAAGTGGAGGGGGTTGGTGTGGTTGTAGGCAAAAGCAGTGATAGAAGCAGATCATCAAAAGATGTCACAGACGGCAGAACGAAAGAACACATAGGTGTCGAAGTTGGTGATATTATCTAAACAAATGTGCTAATTAAGAATGGATGGTAGGACACTCAAGGTATAGCTCTAGTGGGGGTGGGGGGAGCATAAAAGATTTAAAAATATTTAAAAATAATGGAAATAGGAGGGAAAAAGAAAAATCTATATAATTTATTGGAAAAAAAGAAAAGGAAGGGGGAAGAAACAGAAGTGGGGTGGGGGTGGAGGAGGGAGGTCAAGACCTAAAGTTGTTGAATTCAATATTCAGTCCGGAAGGCTGTAAAGTTTCTAGTCGGAAGATGAGGTGTTGTTCCTCCAGTTTGCGTTGGGCTTCACTGGAACAATGCAGCAAGCCAAGGACAGACATGTGGGCAAGAGAGCAGGGTGGAGTGTTAAAATGGCAAGCGACAGGGAGGTTTGGGTCATTCTTGCGGACAGACCGCAGGTGTTCTGCAAAGCGGTCGCCCAGTTTACGTTTGGTCTCTCCAATGTAGAGGAGACCGCATTGGGAGCAATGAATGCAGTAGACTAAGTTGGGGGAAATGCAAGTGAAATGTTGCTTCACTTGAAAGGAGTGTTTGGGCCCTTGGACGGTGAGGAGAGAGGAAGAGAAGGGGCAGGTGTTACATCTTTTGCGTGGGCATGGGGTGGTGCCATAGGTGGGGGTTGGGGAGTAGGGGGTGATGGAGGAGTGGACCAGGGTGTCCCGGAGGGAACGATCCCTACGGAATGCCGACAGTGGGGATGAAGGGGCTGAATTTATTAATTCAGTTGAAATTCCACTAGCTGCCATTTGAACCTGTGTTCCTCTGGATTACTAGCCTTTCACCATTACCACAATACCACTGTCTCCTCCTAAATGTGAATTAAATTGGATGGAAGTTCCCTCTTGTTGAAATAATGGAATCTTTTTTTCAGCTAATCTGCTTGTTGTACAGTCTCCCTCCAGTTAAGCTTTTGGTTACTGACAGATCGCACAGGTTGCTGATAGTGTGGAATTTATCGATGGTAATGCCGTTGAATGGTAATGGGACGTGGATAGACTCTCTTAAGGAAGGTTAAGAAATGCTACATTGCCTAGCATTTGTGCAGTGTGAATTTTAATTGCCGCTTAAAATAGAGTACGAGTCTAAGCTTGCAGGAAACATAAAAACTGACTAAAAGTTTCTATAGGTATATGAAGAGAAAAAGATTGGTGAAGACAAATGTAGGTCCCTCACAGTCTGAAACAAGGGAATTTATAAAATACATACCTTCGTTCTGACTTCACAAAGGAGGACACAAATAACATACCAGAAATGTTGGGGAACACAGGGTTTAGTGAGAGGGAGGAACTGAAAGAAATCAGTATTAGTAGGGAAACGATGTTGGAGAAATTGATAGAATTGAAAGTCGATAAATCCCCACGGCCTGATAATCTACATCCCAGAGTACTTAAGGATGTGGCCTTAGAAATAGTGGATGCGTTGGTGGTCATCTTCCGAGATTCTATAGACTCTGAAACAGTTCCTACAGATTGGAGGGTAGCTAATGTAACCCCACTATTTAAAAAGGGAGGTAGAGAGAAAACAGGGAATTATAGACCAGTCAGCCTGACGTCGGTAGTGGGGAAAATTCTAGAGTCCATTATAAAAGATTTAATAGCTGAGCACTTGGAAAACAGCAGCAGAATCGGACCAGAGTCAGCATGGATTTACGAAAGGGAAATCATGCTTGACAAACCTACTGGAATTTTTCGAGAATATAGCTGGTGGAGTTGATGATGGGGAGCCAGCGGATGTGGTTTATTTGGACTTTCAGAAGGCTTTCGACAAAGTCCCACATAAGAGATTAGTGTGTAAAATTAAAGCACATGGGATTGGGGGTAGTGTATTGAGATGGATAGAAAACTGGTTGACAGACAGGAAACAAAGAGTAGGAATAAGCGGGTCTTTTTCTGAATGGCAGGCAGTGACTAGTGGGTACCACAGGGATTGGTGCTGGGACCCCAGCTATTCACAATATATATTAATGATTTAGATGAGGAATCTAAATGTAATATCTCCAAATTTGCAGATGACACAAAGCTGGGTGGGAGGGTGAGCTGTGAGGAGGATGCAGAGATGCTTCAGGATGATTTGGACAAGCTGAGTGAGTGGGCAAATGCATGGCAGATGCAACATACTGCGGATAAATGTGAGGTTATCCACTTTGGAAGCAAAAACAGGAAGGCAGATTATTATCTGAATGGTTATAAATTGAGAGAGGGGAATGTGCAATGAGACTTGGGTGTCCTTGTACACCAGTCATTGAAGGTAAGCATGCAGGTGCAGTAGGCGGTAAAGAAGGAATTGTATGTTGGCCTTCATAGTGAGAGGATTTGAGTACAGGAGCAGGAATGTCTTGCTGCAATTATACAGGGCCTTGGTGAGACCACACTTGGAATATTGTGTGCAGTTTTGGTCTCCTTATCTGAGGAAGGATGTTCTTGCTATAGAGGGAGTGCAGTGAAGGTTTACCAGACTGATTCCTGGGATGGCAGGACTGACATATGGGGAGAGGTTGAGTTGGTTAGGATTATATTCAGAGGAGTTCAGAAGAATGATGGGGGGGGGGATCTCATAGAAACCTATAAAATTCTAAGAGGACTAGACAAGGAAGGATGTTCCTGATGGTAGGGGAGTCCAGAACCAGAGACCACAGTCTGAGGTTACGGAGTAGACCATATAGGACTGAGATGAGGAGAAATTTCTTCACTCTGAGAGTGGTAAGCCTGTGGAGTTCACTACCACAGAAAGTAGTTGAGGCCAAAACATTGTATGTTTTCAAGAGGAGGTTGATATAGCTTTTGGGGGGAAAGGGATCAAAGGGTATGGGGAGAAAGCATGAGCAAGCTATTGAGTTGGATGATCAGCCATGATCATAATGAATGCTGGAGCATTCTGCTCCTAGTTTCTATGTTTCTATATTAATAGCCACACCTGAATATTGTCCAGGTCTTGCATGGGCCGCTTCATTATCTGAGGACTAGTGAATGGAACAGAATGCTATGCAATCCAAAGAACAACAACAATTTATTTAGTGTCTTTAACATAATAAAAAGATCCAAGGTGTTTCACCATCCCCACTTCAGACCTTGTGCCATTAATGAAGCTGCTGAAGATAGTTGGTCCTAGGACATTCTCTGCGAAACACCTGCAGCATTGTCCTGGGCAGATATAATTTGCCTCCAACAACACAACCATCTTTCTTTGGGTGATATATGTCTCTCACCAGTGGAGAGTATTGCCCCTGATTCCCATTGGCTTCAGTTTTACTAGGGCTTGCTAGAGCTTTGAGGGCTTGCTTACTCAAATGCTGCCTGAATGTTGCGGGCAGCCACTCTTACCTCCAGATTTAAGCTCTTTTGTCCATTATGTTTTTCCTGGATATATTTCCTGTATGCACAATGTCTCTTTAAGCTGGCTCAAATAAGGTATCCTTTTTTTCAGCACAGAAAAATAACATTGCTAAAATAAATTAGTGTTCAGGGCCTGGGTGACCCAGTGAATCAGCATACCATCCATGTAACACTGGGACTCAAAATGTAACTGAACCTAGCTGCTCAGACAGCTATAAAGGGCTAGTGACCAATGAGCTTGCACAGTTTCAAACCCACTTGCTATTGGCCACAATATGAAGCTGTCCATAACTTGGGAATATATCATCAACCTCACTCAGAATGGCTGGCGGGCAAATGGTGCAGTGGTTGGTGCTTTCAACCATCTAGGCAGTACTCTTTTAGAATTCATTCCCTAAATCCCTCCAGCCCCTTCGTGCAACTTCCCCTCCCCTGTTAAGGTCCTCTTGAAAGCCCAACCTTTCAGCCATGTCATGAAACTAACAATTTTTTTCTGGTTTATTGTAAAGTAGGTTTTTGGAGGTAAGTACAGTTGGGTCAATGCGGGATGTAATTACATTTTGTAGTCAAGCAGACTTCAAGCTTTGAATCATCAAAAGAAGCTCGGTGCTTGACATGCTAATGAGTAAACATAATTCTGGCTTAGCATGTAAGGTGTGAAGGAAATTTGCATTTTTAGATAAATGAAGGGATATTTGGATTTCAAAGGGATCTTAGTCTGTTTACAACTAGCCAAATAAGCAAGGCTAAGGAATTTTGTTTTTCCCCAAAGGTTACTCATAATATATTGGTAACATTAAAGTTTTATGTTATGAGGAAGATACAGTTTCAAAGACATGTGGAACAATATAATTTACATATTAAACAGAGAGAAACATATTTAAAGGAAAATGGAAGGTTATGTGTCAGAAGACCATGTAAGGTCTAACCAGGAGTGTGTGAAATAGCTTTAATGAAGCCTCCAGCATTTGTGCATAAGTCTGCTGTCTAACTAAATGGAATTTAGGGAAGAGTCATATGGAATTCCACTGCCCAGGGTATTGTGTTAACTTTCTGAGTTTGTTTTAAATCTAAAATCTATTTTTGGACTGTTGCCTTAAAGGGGGTGTAACTGGGCATCAGGTTAAATAGGAATTTTAGGAATTATTATAGTAGTAATTGTAGTCTTATGTATGTACTTGTCATCTTTTACTTTGTTAATACATATTTTAATTTAATTTTTAAAAATCTCTAAAGATCCTGGTGGATTAATTACTTCTGAATTCAGTGCATGCATCTCATAATAAATACAAATTGCAAAAATGTTGTGATAACGCAACCAGGTTTTTCTCATGGATTTGGTCTGCCTGGAACACATCATCTGCCACCTCATAACAAGCTACCTCTGCTAACATTTCCTTCTTCTGAATTCAGGGCACGCATCTCAAAATAAATACAAATTGCAAAACCTTTGTGATCGTGTGATGTTGATTTTTTTGTCTGATACTATTTCCATGAGGCACATTGAAATGTTTTTCTAAGTTAAACGTGCCTTGTCAATCGAAGGTTTGTTCCTGTTTTTGAGTTTGGTGCTAGTTGGAGTAAAATACAAAGACATTTAATCTGCAGCAAACTCAAGGTATGCCTTACCACCAACTATTTTTAATTAATTTTTTCCATGTTAAAGGCACTAAATAAATGCAAATTGTTTGCATTGAGTGATGGAAGTATGAAAAATCTATCTTAAAATATTAAAACTTGATTGTTTTCTGACTCAAAATTAGTAATCTATCGTCCACTAGTCAGATTTATCACTGGCTTGAAGCTATCCTTAAATAAACTTATAATTAATGTATTGGTCTAATTTTTGAGCAATGACGTGTAATGACCTGGTGGACAAGAAATGCCAATTGATGCATAAGAGGTCCAACTTGACCGGGAGTGACAGAGGCTCAGAGATCAAGCTAGCTTGAAAGAAAAACCAGTTCAAAATGGTCAAATCCCAGTAAAAATCATTAATATTGGCAGCAGTAATACTGGAGTTCCGTTTTAAGGTTTGCAAGACAAGGTGTACTGATACCCTTCATTTTCGGGTTTTACTGGTTTTTCCTTTTGGATAAACTCGTATATGGGTGTGTTAGGGAACGCATGAGGTGTCTCCATGTTGTCATGATAACCTGTTACTCTTCAAATTCTTTGAGCAAGATCAGAGTATGCAGTATTTTCCATCAGAGGACGATATGGTGAAAAGCGAATGTTTTATGTGATGGGACTTTGCTGCATTCTTCAGTAGGTTTGATAAGAGAATGGAGTGAAAGCAACCTACTTTTGTGACCTTTCAATGATGAAGCAGTTAGTGTGTGATCTTTGCTGTGCAAACTGTTTGCTGTTCCATTTTCTATCTTTGCAGGGTGCTGTAGTCTGAACTACGAGCACACTAGAAGGGCAAGGGCAGAAGATTGATGGGAACACCACCACTTGGAAGTTCCTTTCCAAGGCACTCACCATCCTCACTTGGAAATATATTACCATTCCTTCACTGTCGCTGGGTCAAAATCCTGGAACTCCTTTCCTAACAGCACTGTAGGTGTACCTACACCACAGGGACTGCAGCGGTTCAAGAAAGCAGCTCACCACCACTTTCTCAGGGGCAACTAGGGATGGGCAATAAATACTGGTCCAGCCAGCTAAGGCCACATCCCGTGAATTAATTTAAAAAAACATGTACAGCCGGACAGTTTGTGATGAACTTCTAAATAATTGTTATGATGCAGCAGATTATGTGTACCAGGCTGATCAAATCCATGAGGGAAACTTGATCACATGGTCACGATGGTTTTGCAATTTGTATTTATTTTGAGATGTGTGCCCTGAATTCAGAAATAAAATGTTCACCAAGACTTTAGAGATTTTTTAGAAAACTAAATGAAACATTTATTAACAAAAGAAAAGATTTCAAACACAAACATAGGTCTACAAATTACTATTATAATAACTCCTAAAACTCCTAATTAATCTGGCTTCCAGTTACACCCCTGCTAAGGCAACAGTAAAATAAATCGATTTAAACAGATCTAGGCAAGTCAACATTAATACCCTGGACAGTGGAATTCAAAGTGGCTTTTCCCAGCTTTGGTTCCTGTAGATAGCAGCTTAATGCACAAATACTGGAGGCTTTTCACACTTCTGGTAGATCTTACAGTGCCTTCCCCGACAGAGAGCCTCATTCTCCTTTATACATGTTTCTCCCTTTTGATGTAAATCCCATTGTTCTCATATATCTTTGGAACTTTACCTTTCTCATGATATAAATCTTTTCATGGTGCTAATATTATCAGTGGGAAAAATAAACACACTCTCTGGCTAGGTGTAACCATTTCTTTGAAATTCAAGCTACCCTGATTCGTCTAAAATTGCAAATTCTCCTCACCTCACATTCTAAGACTTCGGGCATGTTTACTATTTAGCATTTCAAACATAGCTTCTTTTGATGAGGCAAAGCCTCCAGGCCAGCTGTATCCACTTCAATTAAATCCACCCCCCACCCCTCCCACACACACACAGAAACTATCCAAACCCCACTATTAACCCACTTTTACAATAATCACAAAAATAATATGAGAATTATGCTTTCGTGACAATAGTGGACCAATCATTTAGGGCAAAACTTTATGGGCAGAATTTTACATTCAGTGTGTGGGCACTGCCTGATACGCCGGAATATAAACTAACGTGCGATGACATCGGGCATGTGTCCCGGTGTCATCGCATACTTGCACAATATTTCGTTCGGTGGGCAGGCGGTGAAGTCAGCTGCACACCCACTGATAATTGAAAGGCCTATTAAGGCCATGAAGGACCTAATTGACCTGAATTTTACGTTGCCCGTCCAACCTTACAGCTGTCGGGCGGACGCAAAGGCCAAGTGGCCTTTTATGTATTTTAGGAAAACTCATCCATGAGCGGGACGAGGTTTCCTGAAGCTATTAAAAGTTAAATAAAAGCTTTCCTTTGAAATTAAAAACATGTCCCCTCTCAGGTGACGCAGTCACACGAGGGGACGTGTTTCATTGAATTTTTATTGCATTTAATAATTTTTCAAAAAGCGCTTCAGCTCCGTGCCTCAGGGGAGGTTGAAGCGTTCTCCCGCGCGCATGTGCGAACTGTGTGCCAGGCCCACTCTCCCCTCCTCGCCCCCGCCTGCACAGGTAAGCGTTACCGCCCGCGATCCACGCAGGACGTGCCTTAATTGGCCTTAATTGGCCTGCCTGCGTGAAATGACGGCACGGAGCCGATCATGGGAGGCGGTCGGCTCTGCAACTGCTCCTGCCGGGCCTGCCCAATATCTGGAAAATCCTGGCCTGCGTGGTTGGTTCCAAGTAACGTGTGGGTGTCTGCGTGTGGGGAGTATATGCCTAGTACTGAAAGCAAACAATCAGCTGAACTGGAAAGCCTCATAAATATAAAGAATGCAGAAGGAAGATCCAGTCACACTGATACCAGCTAGAACCAATTCTGAATGGGGAAGCGAAAACTAGTTCTGACCGGCGTTCCTATCGAAGGTGTCAGTAATGCTGGTGATGTTTAAGAAACTAGATTAAATAGACAAAACAACCACACTGAAAGCCTTGCAGTAATTACGGGGAGAAGTTTCTGTTCGGTGTGCTAGGGTGGGCCCCGCACAACAACGCGTAAAATCACGCGCGATGGCGTAGGGCGTGCGTCCCGGTGTCACCGCCAGTCATTCCAATCCTTCGTTTGGCGGGCGCCCACCGGAGTCGGCCGCGCGCCCAAGGAACGATCAAGGGCCTGTTAAGGCCATTATTAAACCAATTAAAGATGTTGACAGGGCTGCCTGTCCAACCTTAAGGTTGTCGGGGCAGGCGGCCTTCGCATTTTTCATGAAGCCTCATCCACGGGCGGGATGAGGTTTCTCATGAAGGTTTTATTAAATAAATAAGATTTTTTCGAACATTTCAAAAACATGTCCCAGCTCATGTGCAAATGATTTCTTACCTTCTTGATTTAAGATTCTCGTTATGAAATCAATCTCCCTGAGGCAGCTCTACGCCTCTGGGAGATTTCTGCGTTCGTTCATGCGCACACGCGCACGAAAGAGTGCAGCCCCGACTCTCCCTCCTGCCCCCGCCCACACGGGTAGCGCTGAGCACTTCCAGGTGCGCGTCACACTGGGCGGGCCAATCAAGGACCTGCCCAGGTGAAATGGCGGTGTGCAGCCGATCACGGGCAGCAGTTGGCTCCACGCCTGACCACGCCCGTTCTAGACCAGGAGAAAGTTTCCCCCTATGTCTGGTCATATAATTTGCTTGCCTTAAAAGACCAATTCATAATTCTTTCCGACTTCATGGCACATGACAATGATTCCACTTGCGTTACCAAAGGTTCTTTTCACGTCACCAACAAACTGCTCGCGGAGGAGAATTCAGGAGGGAATGGATACGTTTTGGCAAAGGAGTGATGGATGGAGAGAAAAAAAGGCCACGTTCCTCAAGGACTGCTCCCTGTCGGCCAACGATACTCCGGCAGAGGTGTGGCAGAAATCTCTCCTACCTTCCATGGAATTTCCCACTCACAGAAGTTTATAATTGGAGGCCACCCTGTAACAGTTCTCTGAAGGGAAGCTCCACTTGGCCACATTCCCCTATCCATTCCCCTCCATCCTGTAAAAAACACTGTTTGTCAAATATTTACCCATTTCCATTTTGAAAGCTATTATGGATTCTGCTATATGCCACTGTTTCTGGTAATGTATTCCAGACCCCAACAAAGCTTCTTCTAACCTCTTCATTTGGTCATTATGATCAATTTATGCCCTCTAGTGTCCAACTCACGATTCAGTGGAAAGAACCTTGGGACTAGCTAGTTAAACTACTGCTGTTGCCTCTGCACATGCCTACGTCCCTTCAGTGTCATTCACAAGAGAAAAATTAAGTGGGTAGATTTTAGCTTTGTATAATAATGTACACGGGGTAATAACAAATTAACAGACCATTAACATCATCATAATTAGAAATCCCAATGTTGTCCCATGGGAAGTCATAGGGATGCACTGAGTAATCTCTCATTCCCAACAGACGAACACACTGGGAAGAATGTGTGGAGATGGATGGCAACACTCTAGCAACCAATTCTCCAACCCATGGTCCTTTTGAACATGGCACCTGGCTGGAAATGTGCTATCATTCAATTTATCTTATTCCGTTTTGTGATCTAATGGTGATTGAATGATGTTGACCTCTTTTGAGAACTTTCTCTGCTCTAATTTCCTCTCAAGATTTCGGAAGTTAAAACGCAAACACCATTCGAGGCTTTTCTTGATACATTGCTCTCCAAACCATCTGATCTATTCTCAAAAAGTGTATTTCACCATCAAGGTGTCCACTTTAAAAACACAAATGTTAAAGCTCTTGATTACTACAAAAATAAAATACTGCAGATGCTGGAATCTAAAATTAAGACGGAAAATCCTGGATTAACAGGTTAGATCTGCAGAGAAACAAAGATGTTTCAGGTCAATGGCCTTTCATCAGAACTTTTGATTTAATTTAAACATCTTGGTGTTGTTTTCTGGCTCCCTCTTTTATTTTTGAAGGTGGGTTTCTTATTAACACCAATGGTTTTACAAGTAAGATGATGTCATTCATAGGCAGAAAAATGCACTTTTATATTTTTATATTCAAGAGAAGTTCCATCCTTCCAACATCAGTGTTCAATAGTTCCCAAACAAACAGGAAACTTGAGCAATTCTTTTGCAGTCTGTTAAGCGACTCACTTCCTCAAAATTGACGGGAAAGGACACTTCAAATTTAGTTCTGTCCCTTTGATATTTTCATGTTATTGTTTTGCACACTAGACATCCTTGGCTTGCTAGTTTTTTTTATCAGTCTGGGAGTGAGCTTGAGAATATGAAATATAGAATTAAGTTGTGAGAGACTTTAGGAGGGTAGCTTTAACCCCCACCACACCACCCCCCACCCCCCACTCGTGCCAGAAAGTGGGTGGATCTGGGTTGGATGAGATGTCCATTTAAAAAAAACACACACAGGCCCTGGAGTTGAAGCTCCCTGGACCATAACTCTTCCACCCCAGCACCCAAATCCCTCTGTAGTGAATATTAGGGGCTAATCCTCCAAGTTTATCCTAAATACCTTTATTCAGCACCTTCCTTCCTCTCTACCTTGAGCTCTTGTCTATCTCGCTCTCTCGTTTACTCTCAAATGAACTAAAAAAGAAAGACTTGCATTTATATAGTACCTTCCATGACCATTAGACGTCT
Source organism: Carcharodon carcharias (assembly GCF_017639515.1). Lineage (NCBI taxonomy): Eukaryota > Metazoa > Chordata > Chondrichthyes > Lamniformes > Lamnidae > Carcharodon > Carcharodon carcharias. The sequence goes on from NC_054489.1 coordinate 11,589,007, forward strand.
CAATGTGTTTTACACCCAATGAAATTTTTTTTTTGAGTGTATTCGCTGTTGTAATGTAGGAAATGCGGCAGCCAATATGCACACAACAAACTCCATGAACAGCAATGTGATAATGATCAGATCGTCTGTTTTTGTGTTATGTCCCTCAGTATGGCATTGGAGCGTCAGCCTTGAATTTTCTGTTCAACGCCTGGAGCTGTAATTCAGAGGTGAGGGTGCTACCAACTGACCCAAAGCTGATGCTTAAGATAAAGGCTTTCTTTGATTGGAATGGGATACTTTAATTAGGGTATTTAAAAAGCTACTTCAGTGATTTTCTTTTTCTCATAGACACATCTGGGGCTGTATTTTACGTGCCCCCGTTGGGTATATTTTGGGTGCAGGGGGTCCCATAAAATAGGGCAGGTGCTCAGCCTACCACCTTACCACCCACCCGCAAGCTCACTTCCATAATATGGAGAGGTGTGCGGGTGCCAAAATCGGCAGCCTGCCCATCATATTCAAATGTAATCAAGGGTCAATTAGGCTTGTTACCAAGCCAATTGACCCCTTTAATATGCTGTCCTCGGCATAAAACGTTTGGCGTGGGCAGCTGGCCTGGAGCAGGCAGCCTGATGTTTTTTAATAAAATTTCTTCAAAGGGTGGGAAGGAAGTGGGGGGGCGGGGGGGGGCTTGCTCTTTGGGGGCTGCCCTTTGCCGATAGCAGAATGGTCCCCCGAAGATCGAACCGTCCCTTCCTCCCTACCAACCTGCAGTCTTAAACCCGCACCCCCCCAACCCCAAACCCAGCCCCCCCTCCCTGATCTACCCAAAACCTCCCCGCCCAAGATCCCGGACTTAACTGCTCCAGGGATCCATGGGCCTTCCCCTTCTTCTCCTGTTGTCTGGTAATGACTTGATTTTAAAATTCTCATTCCTGTTTACAAATATCTCCATGGTCTCACCCCTCCCTAGCTTGGTTATCTTCTCCAGATCCAGGGCATCACTGCAGGAGTTCCTCAGGATAGTGTTCAAGGCCCAGCCATCTTCAGCTGCTTCATCAATGACCTTCATAAGCGTCAGGACGTTTGCTGATGATTGCAACAGTGTTCAGTACCTCAAATACTGTGCTGAATAATGCGGGAATGGGGTCTGGGGTGGGGGGGCTGGTGGACAGCTTGCACCTGCTCCCCCCCCCCACCCACCCTGGAAGTAAAGTCGGCTTCATTCTGGCCCACCCACAGCCATAAAGGCTTTCTCAACCCCTCCACAGTGTCTGTGCTGTCAGACTGATTGTCCAGCATCCAGCCTTGGGTGAGTTTCAATTTCCTTCAGATAGGGTACGTGCAAGACACTTTTCTGAGTTCTGACCACAAAGTCATAGAATAGCTCTTCCACTGAGTTACCCGACTTAGGGGGACTGTCGATAATACAGGACAGGTTAATGAGAGAAGAAAATAAGTCAGCAGTATTAAAGGGAGAAAATGTAGTCTTTATTTTTATGAAGAGTTTGTATCATTCTGTGGAACAAATGTAAATTAATATGGTGGGTGTGAAATTTGCCACATCAGGTTGAACACTCAGTATTTTCTCAGACTTGTTTCTGTACTGTAATATGACTAGATCTAAATATCGGGCAGAACTTTACAGCCCTGTCACAGCAGGGATGGGGCCATAAAATGCAGCAAGCTATTCCAAACTCCATTGGCTTTGGCGGGACTGTAAAATCTTGCTGGTGTAAAATTCTGCGCAAAAAGATTTTCTCCCCCTCAGCCTTCCTTTCCAGTGCTCATGCCTGAACATCCTAGACAATGTCAATATCACAAGTATTTATCCCATGTTAATTTTGATTTGTTATAAATGTTATTTAGAGTTGCTATGGCTTATTGAAAAAAATCAGGAGCCATTTTGATCTTAGACAATAGTGTAAAATACTTGACTCATTAAACGTCTCTCTCAATTGCGTTTCAATTGACCTTGATGAAAACAAGCATTAGGTAATTGGAAGGTGAGGCAATATCACCTATTTGAATATTCATTGATGATTATTCAAGGCTGGAATAGACAGATTTTTGGTCTCTCAGTGAATCATGGGATATGGGGAGCAGGCAGGAAAGTGGGGTTGAGGAGAAGGTCAGCCAAGATTATATTGGATAGCAGAGCAGGCTCGAGAGGCCACAGGGTTGTTCCTTCGCCTAGTTCTTATTTTTGAAACTGCAGTCTAAAGTAAAAATTATCCCTATCAAATCTGTTTCCCTCCAATTTTCTCCCACTATCCCTGACCTCCTGAAGATCTTGACTCTATGCTAGGGGGCAGTAGCTGGGGCTTGCCCAAGTGGCCAGCTCCATGTATGAATAAACAGTGAGTATTGTTGCCTATGTCAACATCCAACACCCATATATACATAATTACAGAAGGAGGAGAAAGAGGGAAAGAAGTAATATTTCTGGTGGAATTATTTTGTTCTTCTAGGGTTGCAAAGCTCAAACTTTAGCTGCTACTCTCAGCATTCTGCCATCTCAGTCTTTGGGGACATCGATGTAAGTGCAAATGCTGATGCAGGAGCATACGCATCAGGAGCCGCGACAGATACCGAGTCTGCTGTACAAATGATAAAGCGAACAATCTTCCAAAAGACATTGCTTGAGGTTGCCCAAACCAGATATTTATGTCTCAACCCAAAGTAAAGTAACATACGGTGCAAGCAAAGTGTACTCCGCATGGTGGCAGGGAGTTAACCAGTGTGTCATCACTAAACTCTGCTGTGTATCAGAGAGGGATATTTCATAGCAGTTCCTATCAGACTCAGATGGTGGATTACGTATCAAATTACTGTTTATCTACACGATTGTCATCCACTGTTATAACCAACAGTTGATATCATGCAGTTGTCGGCTTTATAATCATCTTTGGAAACATGAGATGCTTTATACCAGCTGCAGAACTTAATATTGTGCTTTACTTTGTAAACTTTTATTTCTTTTATTTTATTTATTCTTGGGGTGTGAGCTTTGCTGGCAAGGACAGCACTTATTGCACATCCCTAATTGCCCTTGAATAGATGGTGGTGAGCGGCTTACTTTAATAAAGCTAATTGGCTTGCCAGGCCACTTCAGAGGACAGAAAATAATTTATCACGTTGCTATAGGTCTGGAGTCACACAGAGACCAGATGTACAGATTTCCTTCCCTAGAGAACATGATGAACCAGATTTTTAACAACAATCCCATAGCTCTGTGGTCATCATCGCTGATACTAGTTTTTTTTATTGCATATTTGTTTAAATAACATAACCATCATACTACCACATTTCACATCCTTATGTTGAGCATTATTGTTTCAGAGAGTGCTATCCTAAAATAGCTTACTTTGTTGAATTAGGTCAGAGCTGCTTTTCCTTTCTGAATCTCTATATGAGGTTATGTACTCAGTATTTTCCTGACCAGTCCTGTATGTGCATATTTTCTACTAACACACTGTATTTATATTAAAATACAGTATGTCAGGATTACACAGAGAAAGATCCTGTTAATAGCATTGGCATAATTCACATTAACCTGATGGGTGGCGAACAATAACAATTGCCTGAGTTAAAATGGCAGCTCACCAACATCTCCTCCTTAATCAATCTTTCACAAAATTGATGAGCCATAATTTTTTTCTTCTTATTTCTTCAGGAAGTAGACTGAGGACAAAGTTTTGTGAAACAACTAGGTGGTGATATTGTTTATGTCATATCAGAAGTGGTCAAGACAGACCAACAATGCTATCCGAATAGGATTTCCAAGGCAAAATTAAGAGTGAAAGTATCTCATCATGATAGAGGGCAGTATAACCGCACCATCACTGAGCTATGACCAACATGTTTACAATATTAACTAAAATGTAGATGGCTTCATTATCCTTAAACATTGTGATGAAGTGAGAAAATTGCCTGTTAGTTTGCAGGCAGACAAACGGATGTTAGCAATGGAAAATTCTAAAAGATTTCTCACTGGGTATTGCTGTTCAAGAGATACATCAAGATACGCCATCATTACTAGACTATTAAAAATAGTTCTAAAAGAGCAAAAGGAAAACAAAAGACAGTAAGGATAAAAATGAAGGTTAATGCTTCACTGCTTGTCCAATGACATTTGCAGAACTAACAAAAGACGAACTGTTGCTGAACCATGGCTGACGATACAAATTTAGGTTATAAAATGGCAGTGAGGAGGATGCAAAGCTGCTGTGGAAGGATATAGACAGGTTGGGTGAGTGCTCAAGAACGTGGTAGATGGAATACAAGATGATCAAGTGTGAAGTTATTCTCTGTGGTAGAAAAAAGAAAAAAACATCATATATTTTAAATGGTGAGAGACCCGGAAATATTTGCATTCAGAGGGACATGATTCACCACCCATCAGGTACATGAATCACAGAAAGTTAACCTGCAGCTATGGCAAGCAATTAGGAAGGGGAATGGTACCTTTTCGAGGAATTTGAGTATAAGAGTAAACGAGTTTTACTATAATTGTACAGAGCTTTATAGAGGCCACACCTTGAGTATTGTGTGCAGCTTTGCTCTCCTTATCTAGGGAAGGACATACTTGCCTTAGATGAAGTGCAGCAAAGGTTAGCTGGACTGGTTTCTGGAGTTAGGGAATTGTCCTATGAAGAAAGTTTCAGTAGACCATGGGGGTGTGGGGGGCCGCCACCACTCCGATTGGCTGGCAGCTCCAGCAGTCCCGCCAACCCCAAGAGGTCAGTAGTGGGCACTGCTGGGACTGCAACCACTTCCAAGAATAAGGCCTAATGGATCCCGGAGTGAGGTAAGTCCAGGACTTGGCCAGCTTAGGGAGGGATGGGGCTTTGGTGAACAGGCAGGTAGGAAGGAAGGGGGTTAATTTCTTTGGGAGTGTGCCCCAGATGTGCAAAGGCCGCCCCCTGAAAATAGTACACAACCTTGTTTCCCACCCTTTTAAAAGCTTTTTTTTAAAAAATGGCCTGTCCACTCCCGCCCACCTGCCCACACTGACCATATTATGGCATGGGCAGCATATTATTGGGGTTAATTGGCATGCTAACAAGCTCAATTGACCCTTAATTATTTATTTATGGTGGGCAGGCTGCTGAATTCAGGTGGGAAGGTGGTGCGCTGGGCATGGCCTTATTTTATGCGCCCTCCCACTGAAAACACGGTGGGTAGGTGCATGTAAAATTCATCCTTGGTTGAGTTTTAAAAGACTGAACAACAACACTTCAGTGACTTGAGCAGCAGCTTCTAAGATGGCTGAAAATTTGCCTAATTGTACCTACGTATGCCAAAACCTTAGAATGATGTCAGCCTGTCTAGAAGAACTCATCAGGGACAATCACCTTAGAGGAATTTGAATCACTTATCTCCTGGCCCATTCAGAAAAAAATCCATGTGTTCAGCTAGGTGTGAAGCAAGCAATCATTTTGGACAATGGACCCTAGCTGAGAAGGGAAGTCCCCCAGTCATAACCTAATCATGTCTAAACCATGGACCTGGAATCAACTTGCTATGATCATATTTGGTTAACTGGTCAGTTGGTGTGAGGGGTCATGTACTGAACCAACTAAACCTCATTTGTGTTCTAAGAAATGGCTTTTCTCCAGGCCACTGAACAGAGGAAAGAGACACCGAAGAGGAAGGTCCCAGAGTAAATGCCTTTCTCTCTCTCTCTCTCTCTCTCCATCCATCCTCTAAGCTCGAGCCCTGCCTGTTACTTGATCATCTCCGCACCAGAGGCAGCTTTTAAAGAGTCAACCCAGCAGCTGCTGATTCCAGGAGGAAAGATATAAATTGTCCGTCAACATCTTTAAATCATCTTGACGTGGAATCCAGAAAGAATCTTGAACCCAGGCTCAAACTATCCAAGACATCACTCTAAAGACCCCCGTATGTAACTGATTCTTTTGGAGTTTTAAAAACTACTTAATCTATCCTCCCACTTTGTAACTTACTTGTGTAAGTGTGTATGAAGCCTTGAATGCATGTATGCGCAAGAGTTGGAGCGTTTTTATTTTTACTTATGTCAGGTGTTAGGTACAACAAATGCAACTCTTTTTATTTTTGCTAACTCAGAAGGAAGCCTCTCTATGCGTGTCTTTTACAGTCACCACATTTAAACAATTAAAAACTCACTGAATCGGCAAATGAACTCTTTAAAAAACCCTGTTGTGGTCAAGCATGGAATGGAAAGAGAGAGGAGCCATTCTACCCCTCTTCCCCTGGCCATAACAACTGCGTCTTATCTTTCGTCCTATCACAGATTTTCCCTTTTGGACTTTTCCCATCCTCTCCCATTTCACCAGCTTAAAACTTTACAACATTTCTAACTGTCGCTGGGTCAAAATCCTGGAACTCCCTTCCTTAAAGCACCGTCACTCTACCTACACCACATGGACTGCAGCAGTTCAAGGAGGCAGCTCACCACCACCTTCTCAAGGGCAATTAGGGATGGGCAATAAACGCTGCTCCGGCCAGCGAAGCCCACATCCCGTGAATGATTAAAAAAAACTTTTCCCGGTTCTGATGAAAAGTCATCGGCCTGAAACATTAACTCCATTTCTCTCTCTGCAGGTGCTGCCTAACTAACTGAGTATTTCCAGAATTTTCTAATTTTTATTTTAGCTTGTTTCAGTGTTTATTGTGTGATTAATGATGCACGTTATGGTGCATTATTGCATTGCACATGGTTGCTGCAATTTGCATCTTCCACTTAGCTGGCTTGGCACAGTTACAACACTACCTAAGAACTTTGACACTATCCAGGACAAAGTTGTCCATTTGACTGGGAGCCGGCAATCATCACCTTAAACCATCCACTCTCTCCACTAGCGGTGGACCACACTTGCAGAGTGTACTATCTGCAGGATGCACCTGCAGCAGCTCACCAAGGTTTCCTCAGTAACATCTCTAAAAGCTCCATCCTCCGACAAGGGCAAGGGCAGCAGGCGCATGGGAACACATCGTCTCGATGTCATACACCATCCTTATTTGGACATATATCGACCATTCCTTCATTGTCACAGAAGTCCTGGAACTCTTTAACTCGTACTTCTAAGCAGTCCCTCAGGTTCAAGGATGACTTGCTTTCACTCCAGTTCAATGGATTCTAAGATGGCTGATAAGTCCAATGCCTGATCTGCAGACTCTGCCACATGAGAGGTAGGTGGTGCTTGGAGGATCGGGTAGCTGAGTTGTTGGGAGATTTATGCACTCTCTCCGGTGCCTCGACCTCTCGTCTGCATATCCCTGACGAAGTGTCTCGAAGTGTTCAGTGCCTTCCCGAATTAACCTTCTCCATTTTGGTTGCTCACAAACCAGGGACTCCCATGAGTCAGCGGGGATAGTTGACCTCTTCAGGAATGTTTTGAGGACACCCCTAAAGTGTCTCCACTGTCCTCCTGGGAGTCTCCTGCCATGACTGAGTCCTGAGTAGAGGGAGTCTGATGACATACATGCGAATGACATGTCCTTCTGAGTGAAGCTGATTTTGACTGATTCGTCCCTCGATGCTGGGCATGTTGGCTTGGAAGAGGATGCGGAGTGTTGTTGGATTTCCTTTCTTCCTACTGGATTTGGAGGATCTGCGAAGGCACCGCTGGTGTTACCTCTCCAGGGCTTTGAGGTGCCATAGGTTGTCCAAGTTTCCGAAGTATACAGGAGCATGGCGATCACTGCTGCCCAGTAAACCATGACCTCAGTTTCGGGGTTGAGTTCCTGGTCGCCAAATACTCTTTTCCTCAGTTGGCCAAAGGCTTAGCTGGCCTATTGGAGGCGATGATGAATTTCATCGTCTACAATTGCCTTCGTTGAGAGGAGGCTCCCAAGATATGAAAAATGGTCCACATTTTTCAGGATTTCACCGGAACTCCTTATCTAAGGCCATTGTGGGAGCACCTTCACCACATGGACTGGTTCAAAAAGAAGACCCACCACCAACTTTAGTGCATTGTGGGATGGACAGTAAATGTGAGCCTTACCAATAACACCCAAAATCCCAAGAATAACTTTTTATTTACAAAATTAAACGTTTGCACATGACTATCGCAGTGTAATTCAAGTCTCTTTCAGGTCTTGCTTTCTGACCGTCACTAGGGTAACAACACACGGTGGAGAAGGGGAGAAAATAAATGACATGATTAATGGGTAAAACAAGGAAAGGGTCATTGATGCTGTGTTTGTTGTGTTCTGTGTCAATCCTAATGATGACCAGTTACTGTCTTAAAATCTGAAACTTCTTTCTTTCTGTTTCTTCAGATATGATTTTGCTGCAAGTCAAAAGATTATAATGTTTCTATGCCAGTAAGTTTGTTTTACATTTCTTCAGTAGGTTTGTTTTACGTTTCATACTGCACCAGTTTTCTGTTGTTTTAAACAATGTCACTAATCCAAACATTGTCATGACTCGGGGAAGTGTTCAAAGTAGGGCATGAAGAAGTGGTGGCTGGTGAAGCTAAGGTAGAATTTACTGATTATTTTCTTTAGCTCAGAACCTACTGAGAATCCAGCCCCACTTTTACATTTTCTCAAAATACCAATATTAACCTAAATTATTAGTAGTATTGTTATATAATTTGGTTCATCGTGTAAGTTTTTAACATGCATAACTATCTTGAAAATGTAATAAAAATGCATGTCCTGTGCACATTGGGGTAAAATTTTCACAGTTGATACTGACCCAGATCTCCTGGTCTCCGTGTGGTCAGAGGCTGGACACCCGAGGGGGATGTAGGAATTCACCAAGACTCCTTAGACAGCACCTTCTAAACACACGGACACTACCATCTAGAAGGACAAGGGCAGCAGATAGATGGGAACATCACGACCTGGAAGTTCCCCTCCTGTTACCCATCATCCTGACTTGGAAATATATTGCCATTCCTTCACTGCCGCTGGGTCAAAATCCTGGAATCCCCTTCCTAACAGTACTTACATGGACTGCAGCGTTTCAAGAAGGCAGCTCACTACCTCCTTCTCAAGGGCAACTAGGGATGGGCAATAACTGTTGGCCCAGCCAGGAAGACCACATCCTGTGAATGAATTAAAAAAAGAACAATGCTCCACGGGACTTCTTCAGAAGTCCCAACACAAGAAGTCCGTGGGAATTGCCCAGGGGGTTTCAACTTCTAATTGGCAATTCCACTGCGTCTGGAACCTCCCAGAAAAGTCCGCAACTCTTGAGTTAATGTCAGAGACTTTGAAGGGTACTGAATCATTTACCTAGATAGTTAACCAGGACACGTTAGACAGAGAAAGACTGTGTCTAACTCCTAGGTAACTATACAAATGACCCTCCAGACTCCCCATTGCACCCTTGACTTACCCCCCCCCACCCCACCCAACCTTCCGACTTCCCCTGGCCTGACCTCACCACCCTACCATCCTGCCACCCTGCCTCCCTACCCACCCTGCCACTTGCCAGCCTGCCACCCTATTGGCATATCACCCTAGCCAGCTGGTGTCCTCCCAGCCTTACCACTCTGCCCTCCTACCCACCCACCTCACTCATACTCATTCACTAAAACACTGAAAAGCTACTTAAATGTCCGAAAGCTTTTCAGTGTATTAGTGAATGAAGACTTACCAAAATACATCGGCAGGTGCTGTGAAATGGGTCTTTGGCTTGGCTTCCCCCAAAGATCCTGCGCCTTCAGGAAGAACTCCGAGAACAGGTGGATTTCGCATTTCTGAAGACCCCCGGGTTCAGAAGTCCGGGCCAGAAATGTGGGGCTTCAGTGCTGTGTAAAAAAAATAGGAGTGGAGTGGCAGCCCGACAGTGACTTGCCATTTCTCCAGGATTTACGCCGATTTTCCACTGAATGATGGGAGAGCAAGGGAACCCTCATGGAAATTCTTATTTGTCTACAACTCTTCAAGGGTCACTCTTCCAAACAACTCTAAAAGTGCTGTTCTGAAATCTTGGCGCTCCCATGAGATATGTACACTTGCAGTCGGATTAACGATATGCCTGACCACCTTGCTGATCTATTTATCAACCCGCTCCCACGATTTGAGGTGAAGTCACAAGGCTCAGGTAAGATGGATGGTTTGAAGATCTAAAAACAAAAAACTGCAGATGCTGGAAATTCAAAACTAAAACAGAATTACCTGGAAAAACTCAGCAGGTCTGGCAGCATCGGTGGAGAAGAAAAGAGTTGAGGTTTCCAGTCCTTATGACCTTTCAACAGAACTGATTGAAGATCTGCCCTATTGTATTTCAAGTGGTGAAGCTTATTCTAGTCTTTGCTCTTTTAATCAGGTTATTTGTTTTTGAAAACCTCAGGCCATTATTTACAATACCCTTTGTACCTAACCTCACTTTTTCCCTTTGGGTAAACGGAGTAGGCTCTCGTTGATTAAATCATCATTTGTGCTTTTATGAAAGGGTCGTCTCTTTAAATCTCAGTAATAATCCCTTTTCCTTATTAGCATAAAAGTCTCACCAGAAAGCTGACATTCCACTCAGTGGAAAAACAAAAATACCGGGAAAAACTCAGCAAGTCTGACACCATCTGCGGAGAGGGACACAGTCAACGTTTCGAGTCCGAATGACTCTTCATCAGAACTGAGGAAAAATAGAAAAGAGGTGAAATTTAAGCTGGTTTAAGGTGGGAGGGGGGTGGGTGGGACTGGTAGAGCTGGATAGAGGGCCAGTGATAGGTGGAGATAACCAAAAGATGTCAGAGACAAAAGGACAAAGAGGTGTTGAAGCTGATGATATTATCGAAGGAATGTGATAATAAAGGTACAGATAGCCCGAGTCGGGTGGGGGTGGGGTGGGGGGAAGGGATCGAAATAGGCTAAAAGGTAGGGATAAAACAATGGATGGAAGTACATTTAAAAATAATGGAAATAGGTGGGAAAAGAAAAATCTATATAAATATTTGGAAAAAGGGGGGATCGAGCGATATGGACTCGAGACGCTAACTGTGTTCCTCTCCGCAGATGCTGTCAGACCTGCTGAGTTTTTCCAGGTACTTTTGTTTTTGTTTTGGATTTCCAGCATTCGCAGTTTTTTGCTTTTATTCCACTCAGTGGATTGGCTAAGCTGTCTAAAGACATGAGCCTGCAGTTCCTCAGCACTTTCCTAGAGATTCTTTGCAGTTGTGACAATCTTCCAGGTCTTGAGATAATGGTTTGTACCTTAATTTTCTCAATTATTAAATTGGGGATAATGCTGGACAACTATATCTTGGGGCTGTCACCTTTTTTTCTCTTGTTTGGGTTAGATCTTGGCTTTGGGGGATTCACTGGAATAGAAATAGGGTGGGATGTAATCGGCGTGCTGACTCGCTGTCACCCAGTTTAGACCATCACAATAAGTCAAAACCTACATCATTAACTCCAGGTACTCTATAAAGTCCAAGTCTGACCAGTTAAGAACTGAATACAATTTCCATTCCTGGGGCCTGCCTTCTAACACCGTTTTCATACCTTGGATTATGTCCATTGTGTCCATGACATCTTTGTCAATCTCTCCTTAGCCCCCACCTATCGCTGACCTTCTGTCCTGCTTTACCTGCTCCACCTCCGCCCCCTTAAACAGTATAAATTTCATCACATTTCCACTTCTCTTTAGCTCTGAAGAAGGGTCATATGGACTTGAAATGTTAGCTCTGTCTCTCTCCCCACAGATGGGGCTGGATTTTAACGTCAGCGAGCGGGGGCGGGGCCCCTTCGCCAACTCATGAAATGACGCGTGGTGACATCGGGCGGAACTCCCGAAGTCACCGCGCCCTATTTAAATTTTCAGGGAGGCAGGGGGCGCAGCTAAATCAGCTGTGCGATCCCCGACCTGTCAATGGCCAATTAAGGCCATGGACAGAGCAATTAAAGTAATTAGTGGACCTGCCCATCCAGCCTTAAGGTTAGTGGGCAGGCCAGGAGCCCCAGCGGCAAGTAGAAAAATCATGAAACCTCATCCACAGGCGGGATGCGGTTTCTTGTAGGGTTTTAAAACTTTTAATAAAGATTTTTTTGGAAATTATGAACATGTCCCAATTCATGTGACATTGTCACATGAGGGGGCATGTAAGGGAAAGTCTTTTTTCTATTTTTTAATATTTTTGAAAGTAGATGCGATCTCCCTGAGGCAGCACTTAGCCTCAGGGAGATGAGTGCGCTCTAACGTGTGCATGCGCGAAAGAGCACACTCTCAGTTTTAGGCATTTCCCCCCCCCCCACCCGCACAGGAAGTGCATAGCACTTCCGTGCAGATGTCACACTGGGCGGGCCTTAATTGGCCCGCCCACATAAAATGGTGCCGCGCCTCTGATCAGGAGCGCCGTTCGGAAGTGTGCCTGCATGTGCCTGCCCATCAACTTCCTCCCCAACGGGGAGAAAATTCAGCCCATGCTGTCAGACCTGCTGAGTTTTTCCAACATTTTGTGTTATTTCAGATTTCCAGCATCCGCAGTATTTTGCTTTTATCGGAAGAAAAAGCATGTTGTTTGATGATTTGTAAGAATGTCTCTCTGATAGTCCCTCGATGCGAGGAGGACACTTGCCATGGAGTACAACCCATGGCACAAACCTGCACACGGAGTTTTTTAACATGGGGAGCCTGTTGCACTCAAGCTACCACATGGTTCTGGCTGACCAGGAGTCTCCTGCTCTTATCACCTGATATACACATATTGGAAGGATTTGCTGGTTGATAATCAACCTGTTTGGCCACATTATGGACACACCTTTGGTGGCCATCAAGTTCTGGAGTGAGGCTTGAACCCAGAACTTCTAGCTTAAGGTAAGGAAGCTACCCACTGTGTCACAAGACCTCCAAGACATTTAGGAATGTAAGAACATAAGAAATAGGAGCAGGATTAAGGCATTTATGAACATATGAACATACCAACAAGAAGCAAGAGTAGGCCATTCGGCCCCTCGAGCCTGCTTCACTATTTAATAAGGTCATGGCTGATCTGATAGTAACTTCATATCTGCATCCCACCTACCACCCCCTTGCTTACAAAAAATCTATCCACCTCTGTCTTAAAACTATTCAAAGACTCTGCTTCAACCGCCTTTTCAGGAAGAGAGTTCCAAAGATTCCTGACCCTCTGAGTGAAAAAATGTCACCTCATCTCTCTTTTAAATGGACAACTCCTCATTTTTAAACAGTAACCCTGAGTTCTAGATTCTCCCACAAGAGGAAACATCCTCTCCACATCCACCCTGTAAACACCCCTCAGGGTCTTATATGTTTCAATTCAAGTCGCCTCTTTCTCTTTTAAACTCCAGCGGATCCAAGCCTAGCCTGGCCAACCCTTCCTCTTAAGACAACCCGCCCATTCCAGGTATTAAGTCTGGTCAACCTTCTCTGAACTGCTTCCAATGCATTTGCATCCTCCCTTAAATAAGGTGACCAGTACTGTACACAGTATTCCAATGTGGTCTCACCAGTGTTCTGTATAACTGAAGCAGAGCCTCCCTACTTTTGTAATCAATCCCCCTCACAATAAATGATAACATTCTATTAGCTTTCTTAAATACTTGCCATACCTGCATACTAGCCTTTTGTGATTCATGCACTAAGACACCCAGATCCCCCTGCATCAAGGCCCCTCAAGTCTGTTCCACCATTCAATAAGAGGTCTTGTACCTTAACTTCACTTTCCTGCCCTATCCCGATATGGCTTGATTGACTTCAGTACATCAGTATATTGTCGATCGTGCTCAAATTTTAAAACACTGATACGAATAATTTCATTTCCCAACAGTCCTTTTCATGGTAGGAGTGAGAGATTGGTCAGTTGTAAGTTTGAGAGTTGCCAGTGGGGGTCGGGTCATGTTTGGGTTGTCAGTTAGGAATTGGGCTCGATGGGTGGTGGGAGTTCAGTCTGGTTAGGAATTCATGAAATTTTCATTAGGACTTTTTGACTAAACTTTTTGCAGTGGTACGCCAGATTAACTGTTTGAGGAAAGTAAAAGCAGGATTATTATGACATGCAGATCCCAATTAGTAAAGAATGACATGATAGTCCATTGGTTGCCTATTCAAAGGTTATTGTTCAACCCCCAACTTTTGAAGCTGTCAAATTGAATTTGATAAACCTAGTGATAGATGGGGCTGAGAGAGCTTTGGATTGTTGCAAAAGTCCAGCTTCTTCACTAATATAGGTAGATAATTAGCCATAATCCACAAGGGACCATAGACATCTCTCTCTATTAAAGAGAGACAATTGGTTATATATATCTTGAGAGGCACCACTCTGCATCAACCATGGAGCAAGCCCCAAATGTACATCAGTGGGAATTGAACCCACACTGTTGCTCTTATTGGGAGCCACATATTAGCCATCTAAGCTAACTGGTCCCTTGGTCCACTAAAGGGCTTGAGGGAAATTCTATTGCCCATTCATGACAATCCGCCAACCACCATTTCAAAGGAGCTTTTGAATCATTTAATTTAGTTCCTTTCAAATTGACTTTAAAACAAGTCAGTTGCAGGAATTTATTTATGGTTTATCTTTCTGCTGTGAGTTCAGGGCTGCTGGTACCGGGGAATCTTTCAGTTTCTCTCAATGCCAGTGTCGAGTGAGCTCAGGTGCACTGTGGTGTAAATTCAGTATGTAATAGAATAATGCTTCCTCTACTTCGTCCCCAATTTTGGGCTTCTGCTCCAAATCCAATTTCAGAAGAATAGTCCTATTGTGCCAATGTGATTTTCCTTTCTCATCTACCACACCCAACATTCTGCAGGCTCTTTGGGTGAAATTAATAACAAATTCTGAACAATTTTATGCTGTGGCTTTTTGTGAGTTGCCACTGTCAAATCAATTTCACACAGACATCTTAACGTTTCTAGAAAGACGAGAACTACTCACCGGGGCAGCAGCAATGGAGCTAAAGCACATCAATGAGGCAAAATTGGGAAATTTTATTCTGCCTCGAGCTGCATAGTATTTTATTAGAGGATGAAAAATGGCAGCATTGAAGATCTGAATTTGGAAAGTGTTCTAATTCCCAACAAAGTGTCCGATGGCCCAATGTGCACAAAAGTTAATCTATTTCTAACTTTTCCCTCTCCCCCTCCCCACCCCAATATGTTCACAGTTTGACCAGACTTGTGAGGGTCTCCATCCCAGCCTCCAAGTGCTGGAGCTGATGGAAGATGAGAACAGAGAGTGCGTGGAGAAGCTGCTGGATCTGCTGGGAATTTGAAAGGCTGATCAACTGGGACAGCCTCTCACCTTGACTCCCCATCGGAATGGAATCCTAGAGATTGCAGCCATTTTCACCCAGTCACTCAATGGTATGATAGAAAATGTATTTCAAGTATAATTAATGAATCACCCTCTGCCTCCTGCTGCCTAGGCCCTCAGCTCAGGAATTTTCTCCCTAAATCTCTCTGCCTCTCTACACCTCTCTCCTCCTTTAAGATGTTGCTCAAAACCACCTCTTTGACCAAGGTGGTGGTCACTTGTTCTAGTATCCGTTTATTTGACTTGGTGTCAGTTTGCTTTTGAAAACACTTCTGTGAAGTGTCTTGGATATTTTATCATATTAAGGTGCTATATAAATGCACATTGTTGTTTTTGTTTCTACTAAGCCACTGACAGTGACATGAGCAGATCCAGTCGGTTGATAGCCAGTGTTGCTGGTGTATACCGTGCTATAGCTTAATAAATTCCTGGTTTTCAAGCGAGGGTGAAGAGTTTTTAAATAAAAACTCCTTTAGTGTTCTCTTGCTGAAAACTGAGAGGGAGATTCTTTGAATCTCAGCCTCAACAGTTGGCTGTGTTAGATATTCTGGTGGAACAGTCACAAGGGACAGACTGGAGAATGGGAGGCTTGAACATGGTGTCCATTTCCTCTTAAAAACACATCATTATTGACCAAATTCTTTTGGTTGTCATATGGTTGCTGTGGCACAACCTCAAAATGCTATTTGCCCAAGTGAAAGTTGCCATCACAACATTGTTACACAGGTTTCAATTCACAATGAAAGTTTAGCTTTGCTGTGTAGGGATTTCTACTTTGCACTGACAGTATTTGCTAACTGCTCAGACCTAACTCTGGAGTGCACTCAAAACGAGAGTCCCTTGAGGAGGGTGACTGACACTAATTAATTTGATACCTCATGGCCTGAATTTTCAGGACGGCGGTACTTGGGTCCTGCCACCCGAAGAGTTGGCGGGCCAGCAGTCCCAATGCCATTTCACGCTCTAGCGTGTGTTGATTGGCGGGACTTCTGCTCTCACTTAGGAGGAAGTCCCGCCTTGGAGACCTGCGGGCCAATCTGATTGGCCGGCAGCTCTCCAGTCACTCCAGGCACAGCTCCACAGTGGCCGATCGAGGCACTACCGGGAGCTGCTTGGAACTAAGTCCTGGGACCCGGAAGACAGGTAAGCAGCAGGGTCCCCAGGGTGGGGAGGGTAGGCAATGTCTGGGGAGTCACAAGGTGGTCGATCAGGGCCTCAGCGGATAGACCGGAAAGGGGGCGGGGAGGGAAGTCCGCAGGTCACCCTTACGAGGAGAGCAGCCCCAGTCGGATGGAGGCTTCTGTTGGAGGTGCCTTCCCCCTCCAATCCTGCCTAAGGTCGAACTCAGCTTATTTCCAGCCTACCCACCCCCCAGAGCTGTCATCCACCCGCCAGCCTAAAAAGAGGCTGGATGGGAAAAGGCCCTAAAGTGGCTACTAAGTAGCCATTTAAGGGCCTTTATTGCGGCAAGGGTGGGCTTCCTGTTTGAGCCCTGCCCACCCCACCATAAATTCGCTACCAGGTCATGGCGGGCAGGAACCCGGAGGGAATCCCGTCCAGGCAATTTCAGGATCCTGCGTTCGGAGTCTTTGCTGTGCACCAGCACTTGAGGATCACAAAATTTATACCTTTTGCTGAATTGGACTGAGGATGATGGCCTGTTAATTTATTATAACAATATAAATACCTTAGTGGTGCAAATGCACTGAATTCCTGTACCATCATATGAATTGAAAGGATATGTGTAATGAGAAAACAGTTTCAATCAGTGCTTCATTCAGTACAGTCAGCAAAAGGAATGCTGTATTATACATGCTGTGTTCCTATATTATTCTCCATCTCTTTGTTGGACTGTAACACTCAAGTGAATGTAGAGTCCTTGCAAAGACTATAATCATCCCTATGTGCATAAGAGTGTGATATAAAGTTCGTACTTAGTAACAGTGCACCCAGGCTAAAGTGTGCGAAAATGAATCAGAGTTCTTGCTCTTAACTGCTGTCCATCAATCTCTTCTGGAAAGTATATGTGATGTTTTGTAAGAGCAATGCCTTCCACAGATAAATAGCTACCTACATGAAGAATGGATACTTGAGGGAGATTATGGAAAACACTTGACACCAGTGGATTTGTTCCCCAGGAACATTCCACACCTGAAAGAGGCAAGAAAATTTAAAGGGAAAAACAATTAGAATGAAACCTATGACTTAACTCTTCTTGTTGCTGAGGAAAGTAATGAGTTTTGCCGAATTACCTGTTGGTTGTCTTTAATTAGTTCCACGATTTACACTGTACAGCTGATTTGATTGGTATAAAACACTAGAACGCTTCTTTCATGGAACTGTTTCAAGCCATAAAAGTTTTCTTTCACTCGGCAGAAAGAGAGATTGTTCTGAAATATTATTATTTTAATTGGTTTTCTAGTTGGAAAGGATTGAGGAAAGCTGTTTCCTAATAAGAATGGGAAAAGCACAAAATATACATAAGGCTGAGGAGACTCTGGAGGCACTGGCCCTTCAGTTCATAGACAGAGTTTGAATAAATGCAGAGGTTGCTGCAAGACTTTGGATTTCGCCTAACAAGAGAAAAGGCTTCAATCTTATACAAAGTTCATGATAAAAATGAAGATACGTTTTTCCACATCTTAGCTGCTGTGTGTATTCTCAGTGCTTTAGGTAAAGGAATAAACGAGAAATGATTCACACCATTTGTACATGGTCCTTGAAGATGTAACCCTTCACTTTCTAATCATTGCCTTGTTGACTTGAGGCTGCATCCTGTTCCTACCTGTCTACTGAAGATGTTGTCCTTACTGTGACAATGCTAGCAACATCCTCATTTGTTCACTTTTGACTTCTGTTATTACTAAAATTGGATGTCAATGTAATAACTATTGGAAAACAAAGTGAATAAATACTGAAGTATTTCTTTAAAAGGCTGCAGTAGAAGCTCTGTTCATTTCGCTGCTGTAAAGCCGGCTGCCACATTCTAACATCATGCCTGGGTATGATCCCATTCAACTGTTGATTGCAGACTTTACAGTGATTAAAAATTAACAAAGCCCTTTCGTGATACTTTCACCCAGCATTTCAAAAGATATGTTGAATATTAATTGATGATTTTATAAGCATCTTTACTTATGTTAATTTCTGCATCGATTTAGACACATGCAGCTCTTTGTGAAATACATTATTAGGACATCCCAAAGCTCTTTAAAGCTAATTAAGTAGTTTTGACATGTTGTCACTGTTGCAATGTAGGAAGTGTACTATCCAATTTCTGTACATGTATTAAAAATTTCAAACCTCTTGAACCCACCCACTTCTGCTCCTAAAGCAGGTGGGATGGGGAGCAGGTGACCAACTTGGAGGTGAGTCAGTCAATGAAACCTTTAAAAGAGGCTGTGTGTCTCCTGGCAGGTTGCAGACCTCGGGAAGGACTGGGTCAGCAGGTAAGAGTCTCTATTGCACTGAGATGAGGAGAAATTTCTTGACTCAAAATCTTGTGAATCTTTGGAATTCCCTACCCCAGAGATTTGTGGATGCTCCACCATTGATTATACTTCAGGCTGACATAGACAAACTTTTGGTCTCTCAGGGAATCAAGGGATTTGGGGACTGGGTAGAAAAATGGAGTTAAGGCAGAAGAAGATCAATCTTGATCGTGTTGAATGCTGGAATAGGCTCAAGGGGCCATATGGTCTACTCATTTCACAGAATTTCACAGAATCTTAACAGCACAGAAGGAGGCCATTTGGCCCATCGTGTCTGTACCAGCTCTCCAAATTAGTATTATGACCAAATGCTATTGCCCTGCCTTTTCTCCGTACCCTTGCACATTGTTTCCGTTCAAATAATCATCTAATGTCCTCTTGAATGCCTCGGTTGAACCTGCCTCCACCACACTTCCAGGCTGTGCATTCCAGGCTCGAACCACTCGTGTGAAAAAGTTCTCTCATGTCACACTTGCTTCTTTTGCAAATCACTTTAAATCTGTGCCTTCTCACTCTTGATCCTTCTACAAATGGGAACAGTTTCTCCCTATCTACTCTGTCCAGCCCTCTCATGATTTTTAACATCTCTGTCAAATCTCCTCTCAGCCTTCTCTATTCCAAGGAGAACAGTGCCAACCTCTCTAATCTATCTTCATAGCTGAAATTTCTCATCCCTGGAACCATTCTTGTAAACCTCTTCTGCAGTCTCTCCAATGTGTTCACATCCTTCCTATAATATGGTGCCCAGAACTGTACACAATATTCCAGCTGAGGTCTAACGAGTGTCTTATATAGATTCAGCATAACCTCCTTGCTCTTGTACTCTATGCCCCTATTAGTAAAGCCCAGGATACTATATGCTTTATTACCTGTTCTTTCCACCTGTCCTGCCACCTTTAATGATCTATGCACATATACACCCAAGTCTTTCTGCTCCTGCACCCCCTTCAAAATTTCACCCCTTATTTTATATTGTCTGTCGATGTTCTTCCTACCAAAATGCATTACCTCACATTTCTTTGCATTGAATGGCCTACTCCTGCTCCTATTTCCCCTGTTCCTATGTTCTGTGATGTAACCATTATGTGATTCTGTGTAAATAATGCTACATTAGGTTAAACTCTCAGTCATTTTCTGTGGCCTATTTCTGTATTGTAATGTGGTTAGATCTATTTTTTATTATTATTCATTCAAGGGATGTGGGCTTCACTATCTAGACCAGCATTTATTACCCATTCCCAATTGCCCTTGAGAAGGTGCTGGTGAGCTGCCTCCTTGAACCTTTGTAGTCCATGTGGTGTAGGTACATCCACAACGCTGTTAGGGAGGGAGTTCCTGGATTTTGACCCATGTGATAGGGAAGGAACGGCGATATATTTCCAAGTCAGGAATCTTCCAGCTGGCAGTGTTCCCATCTATCTGCTGCCCTTGTCCTTCTAGATGGCAGTCGTCATAGTTTGGAAGGTGCTGTCTAAGGAGCCTTGGTGAGTTTCTGCAGTGCATCTTGTAGATGGTACACACTGCTGCTACTGTGTGTAGGCGGTGGAGGGAGTGAATGTTTGTGGATGGGGTGCCAATCAAGCGGGTGGCTTTGTTCTGGATGGTGCAGAGAATTTTTGCCCCTCAGCCTCCCTCCCCAGTCCTCATGCCTGAACATCCAAAACAACTTCAATACTACAAGTATTTTGCCCAGGTTAATTTCCAGTGGTTAGAAACATCATTTAGAATTCGTATGGCTTACTCATTTTGACTTTAGACGATAGTGTAAAATGCACAGTGCAGTCTCGGTCACCCAAGTAAACATTCTCACTTATCACCCCACCAGCCTCCGCATTCAAAGGATCATCCTCCGCCATTTCCGCCAACTCCAGCATGATGCCACCACCAAACACATCTTCCCTTCACCCCCCTTGTCGGCATTCCGTAGGGATCGTTCCCTCCGGGACACCCTGGTCCACTCCTCCATCACCCCCTACTCCTCAACCCCCTCCTATGGCACCACCCCGTGCCCACGCAAAAGACGTAACACCTGCCCCTTCTCTTCCTCTCTCCTCACCGTCCAAGGGCCCAAACACTCCTTTCAAGTGAAGCAACATTTCACTTGCATTTCCCCCAACTTAGTATACTGCATTCGTTGCTCCCAATGTGGTCTCCTCTACATTGGAGAGACCATACGTAAACTTGGCGACTGCTTTGCAGAACACCTGCGGTCTGTCCGCAAGAATGACTCAAACCTCCCAGTCACTTGCCATTTTAACACTCCACCCTGCTCTCTTGCCCACATGTCTGTCCTTGTCTTGCTGCATTGTTCCAGTGAAGCCCAACGCAAACTGGAGTAACAACACCTCATCTTACGACTAGGCACTTTACAGCCTTCCGGACTGAATATCGAATTCAACAACTTTGGGTGTTGATCTCCCTCCTCCATCCCCACCCCCTTTCTGTTTCTTCCCCCTTCCTTTTGTTTTTTCCAATAAATTATATAGATTTTTCTTTTCCCACCTATTTCCTTTATTTTAAAATATTTTTAAATCTTTTATGCTCCCCCCACCCCCACTAGAGCTATACCTTGAGTGCCCTTCCATCCATTCTTAATTAGCACATTCATTTAGATAATATCACCAACTTCAACACCTATGTGTTCTTTTGTTCTGTTGTCTGTGACATCTTTTGATGATCTGCTTCTATCACTGCTTGTTTGTCCCTACAACCACACCACCCCCCTCCACTTCTCTCTCCCCACCCAAACCATCCCCCCCACCCCCCACACCTTAAACCAGCTTATATTTCACCCCTTCCTTGGATCCACCTAGTTCTGTTGAAGGGTCATGAGGACTCGAAACGTCAACTCTTTTCTTCTCCGCCGATGCTGCCAGATCTGCTGAGTTTTTCCAGGTAATTCTGTTTTTGTTTTGGATTTCCAGCATCCACAGTTTTTTTGTTTTTATCTCTGTGTTTAATTGACTGCCACTGCTCTTCAAGAAATGCCTACCTCCTTGAAGAAGTTTTGTTCGTCTCTGTGACAAGATTTCCGTATCTCTCTTTTGCCTTGCTCACCTTCCTTGCTTTCCATTTCTCTCCTGGTGTTTGACAAGATGTTTACTAAAACCCGCTTTCACAGCCATATCTCCTTTCTCAGTGACTGTCTCTGTCTCCGACTTACCCCGCGTGGATTTCACCCCTCATGTTTCGAACCCACCCAGGATTACAGGTATCTCCGGGATATAAAACTTTTCTCGGACTGCTGTTCCCGTCACATTCTGAGATCCACACTCAGTGCCATGCGCTGCCATATGAACACACTCGACCTCTCCCTCCAGCAGCACCGCCGTACCCTTTTTCAAAGCTGCGCGTGCCCCCAGTTTCATTTTATTCTTCGTCTCATCCGACGCCTCAACAAGAAACTTTTTCTCTTTCTCTCAAGTGCTAAGGAACGCAAGCTGCAACAACTCATCGACACCAACACCCATCTAGGACCCTGCACCCCTGTCTGTCCCTCCGTCCCCACCCCATCTTCCAATCCCAACCCCAGCCGTGTATTCACTATACCCCCTGACCTTCACCTCTCCGATGCTGAACGTTCAGTGCTCAGCAAAGGACTTAGTTTCATACCCTTACGCCCTCACCTCAATGAATTTCGGGCTCGGCATGATGCTGAACTCTTCTTCCGCCGTCTTTGTCTCCAGGCTCACTTCTTTGGGCAGGAGCCCTCTCCTCATTCAACGGATCCTTTCACCCACCTCCAATATTCTCCCTCCACCTGGACCTCTCCCTCTGGATTCTTACCTTCTCTTGATCTTTTCATTGAGAACTGTCGGTGCGACGTTAGTCATCTCAATTTCTCTGCTCCTCTCACCCATTCTAATCTCTCTCTCTCTGAACTTACTGCACTCCGTTCTCCCAGGTCCAACCCTAACATTGTCATCAAACCCGCTGACAAGGGTGGTGCTGTTGTTGTCTGGCGCACTGACCTCTACCTCGCGGAGGCTGAGTGTCAACTCGCAGACACTTCCTCCTACCTCTCCCTGGACCATAACCCCACCACTGAACATCAAGCCATTGTTTCCAGGACTGTCACTGACCTCATCTCCTCTGGGGATCTTCCTCCCACAGCTTCCAACCTGATAGTCGCCCAACCTCGGACGGCCCGCTTCCACCTCCTACCCAAAATCCACAAACAGAACTGTCCCAGTAGACCGATCGTGTCAACTTGCTCCTGCCCCACAGAACTCATTTCTCGTTATCTTGACTCCCTTCTCTCTCCCCTTGTCCAGGCCCTTCCCACCTACATCCGTGATTCCTCTGACACCTTAAGTCACATCAACAATTTCCAGTTCCCTGGCCCCAACCGCTTCCTCTTCACCATGGACGTCCAATCCCTCTACACCTCCATCCCCCACCAGGATGGTCTGAGGGCCCTTAGCTTCTTCCTTGAACAGAGGCCCGAACAATCCCCATCCACCACTACTCTCCTCCGTCTGGCTGAACTTGTTCTCACACTGAACAATTTCTCCTTCAACTCCTCTCACTTCCTCCAAATAAAAGGTGTGGCTATGGGTACCCGCATGGGCCCCAGCTATGCCTGTCTCTTTATGGGGTATGTGGAACATTCCTTGTTCCAGTCCTACTCCAGCCCCCTTCCACAACTCTTTCTCCGGTACATCGATGATTACTTCGGTGCTGCTTCATGCTCTTGTCGGGACTTGGAAAAATTTATTAATTTTGCTTCCAATCTCCACCCCTCCATCATTTTCACGTGGTCCATCTCTGACACTTCCCTTCCCTTCCTTGACCTCTCTGTCTCAATCTCTGGTGATAGACTGTCCACCAATATCCATTACAAACCTACCGACTCCCACAGCTACGTCGACTACAGCTCCTCACACCCCGCTTCCTGTAAGGACTCCATCCCATTCTCTCAGTTCCTTTGCCTCGGTCGCATCTGTTCCGATGATGCTACCTTCAAAAACAGTTCCTCTGACATGTCCTCCTTCTTCCTTAACCGAGGTTTTCCACCCACGGTCGTTGACAGGGCCCTCAACCGTGTCCGGCCCATCTCCCGCGCATCCGCCCTCACGCCTTCTCCTCCCTCCCAGAAACATGATAGGGTCCCCCTTGTCCTCACTTATCACGCCAACAGCCTCTGCATTCAAAGGATCATCCTCCGCCATTTCCGCCAACTCCAGCATGATGCCACCACCAAACACATCTTCCCTTCACCCCCCCGTCGGCATTCCGTAGGGATCGTTCCCTCCGGGACACCCTGGTCCACTCCTCCATCACCCCCTACTCCTCAACCCCCTCCTATGGCACCACCCCATGCCCACGCAAAAGATGTAACACCTGCCCCTTCACTTCCTCTCTCCTCACCGTCCAAGGGCCCAAACACTCCTTTCAAGTGAAGCAGCATTTCACTTGCATTTCCCCCAACTTAGTCTACTGCATTCGTTGTTCCCAATGTGGTCTCCTCTACATTGGAGAGACCAAACATAAACTGGGCGACTGCTTTGCAGAACACCTGCGGTCTGTCCGCAAGAATGACTCAAACCTCCCTGTCGCTTGCCATTTTAACACTCCACCCTGCTCTCTTGCCCACATGTCTGTCCTTGTCTTGCTGCATTGTTCCAGTGAAGCCCAACGCAAACTGGAGGAACAACACCTCATCTTCAGACTAGGCACTTTACAGCCTTCCGGACTGAATATTGAATTCAACAACTTTAGGTCTTGAGCTCCCTTCTCCATCTCCACCCCCTTTCTGTTTCTTCCCCCTTCCTTTTGTTTTTTCCAATAAATTATATAGATTTTTCTTTTCCCACCTATTTCCTTTATTTTAAAATATTTTTAAATCTTTTATGCTCCCCCCACCCCCACTAGAGCTATACCTTGAGTGCCCTACCATCCATTCTTAATTAGCACATTCATTTAGATAATATCACCAACTTTAACACCTATGTGTTCTTTTGTTCTGTTGTCTGTGACATCTTTTGATGATCTGCTTCGATCACTGCTTGTTTGTCCCTACAACCACACCACCCCCCTCCACTTCTCTCCCCACACCCAAACCACCCCACCCCCCACCCCCCACACCTTAAACCAGCTTATATTTCACCCCTTCCTTGGATCCACCTAGTTCTGTTGAAGGGTCATGAGGACTCGAAACGTCAACTCTTTTCTTCTCCGCCGATGCTGCCAGACCTGCTGAGTTTTTCCAGGTAACTCTGTTTTTGTTTGGAATTCCAGCATTCTCAGTTTTTTTTGTTTTTATTTTCCCCAATGCCTTTTCTATTGCTTTTAGTGTAAAAAAGTCAAAGGGGCCAGTGGGTGGGTGGGTGGGGGGGTGGGGGGGGGGGGGGGGGGGGGGGGGGGGGGGGGGTGTGGTGAGCCAAGTTTTACACCAGTCTAAAGTCATACTTTCTCCATCAAATCTGTTTCCTCCCAATTATGTCCCTCTATCTCCACCCTCCTGAAGTGTTGACTCTACGATGGAGGGGGGGAGGGGGGGTTGGTTTCTGAAGCTCCTCAGTCCTTCTCCCAAGAGGTGGTCTCCAGTCTCCATGGATGAGTAAATCGCTTGGGGAGCCGTTCCCAGAGTAGCCCAATCATGTCAATACCCATGTCCATATATACATAATACCGGGGAGGGGAGAGAGAGAGAGAGAGAGAGACAAGTAGTATTTACTGTGGAATTATTTTGTTTCAGGAGAAGTTCAAAGCTCGATCTTGAGCTGCTTTACTGAAGGTTCTCGCGGCTCAGGCTCTGGAGCTGTATTCATACCGGCCATTCAAGCAGGAGCTGGTGTATCAGGAAGAGTGACAAGTGCCCTGTCCCTTGTAGAAATGAAGAAGCAAACCATCTCCGCAGCGAGGCAGCTTGAGGCGACCCGAAACAGGTACTGAAGTCTCAATCCAAACTGGGTCACCAAGCTGATGTAGGATAACCGACACATGCAGATAAAGAGTGTTTTGCACTGTTAGCCAGAGTGTTGTGGCTCTAAACTCCGCTGAGTATCAGAGAGCGATATCTAATGGCAGCCCCTTTTCAGACTCAAATAATGGATTTTGTATCAAATTTATCATCCATCTACATCCACTATCATAACCAAATCATGAAGTAATCAGATAAAATATAAGCTGGTAGAGGGGGTTGGGACAGGAGAGCTCGATAAGGGGCCAGTGATAGGTGGAGGCCAAGAAGAGACTGCCAAAGACGTCATAGACAAAAGGACAAAGGGGTGTTGACGGTGGTGATATTATCTAAAAGATGTATTAATGGGGACATTAAGGGAAGCAAGCTAGTGGACAGACTGCAAGCATGACCCCGACCTCCCTGTTGCTTGCTATTTTAACACTCCACCTTGCTCTCAAGCCCACATGTCCATCCTTGGCCTGCTGCAATGTTCCAGTGAAGCTCAATATAAACTGGAGGAACAGCACCTCATCTTCCGATTAGGCACTCTACGGCCTTCCGGACTGAATACTGAGTTCAACAATTTCAGATCATGAACTCGCTCCTCCATCCCCGCCCCCTTTCCGATCCCCCTTTTCCCAATAATTTATCATTTTTTTTACAAACTTTTTTTTTATCTTCCCTCCTATTTTTAAATTTATTTTGATCTATTGTTTCATCTCTGCCTTTTAGCCTATTTCGATCCCTTCTCCCCACTCCACCTGCACTAGGGTCATCTGCCACTAGCTTGCTTCCCTTAATGTCCCCATTAGCACATCCTTTAGATAATATCACCACCATCAACTCCCCTTTGTCCTTTTGTCTATGACGTCTTTGGCAGTCTCTTCTTGGCCTCCACCTATCACTGGCCCCCTATCGAGCTCTCCTGTCCCACCCCCTTCTACCAGCTTATATTTCATCTTATTTCCATATGTCTTAGTTTTGATGAAGGGTCATACAGACTCGAAACGTCAACTGTATCCCTCTCTGCAGATACTGTCAAACCTGCTGAGTTTTTCCAGGTATTTTTGTTTTTGTTCTAGATTTCTAGCATCCGCAGTATTTTGCTTTTATCATGAAGTAATCAGCTTTATAATCAGCATTGGACTGATGCTTTATACCAGCTGCCTTCACTTACTGATGTGCTTTATTTTGTAAACTATATTTGCTATGTTAAGCCTTATCGTGTGAGTGCTATCCTAAAGTGAATTAATTTGTTGATTTAGGTCAGTGGTGCCTTTACTTTTCTAAATCTCCATTTGAAACAAAGTACTCAATATTGTTGTGACTGCACGCTTTGTAACAAACTCCAGGCTCAGCATTACATAGAAAATGACACTGTTAATGTCATTGACTTTATTCAGAGGATTTCTAAGTTAAAATGGCTGCTCCCCATCATCAAACAGCCCTTCAGGAAACTAAGTCCATTTTTTCATCTTTATGGAAGATAGACAGAGGACACAGCTTTATGAAACAACTGGATGATGGTTGTGTTTATATCATATCGGAAGTGGTAGAGACAAATGCAGATTGTTATCTAAAGAATACTTTCACGATGAATTCAGGATTGGGAGCACCAGTCAAAATACTGAAAGTTAGTATAACTGTGTTCTATCGCTGAGCTGTAACCAATATGTTTGTGATGTTAATTCTTATGCAGATGGCCCCCAGTGGTATTTTTGAATTCATTATCCTTAAACATTGTGATGAAGTGATCTAGAGACTTGAATTCAAAACCCATCATTGCAGTTGGAGAATTTAAATACAGTGAATTAAATAAAGCTGGATTAAGAAGCTGGTAGCCATAATGGTGACCACGAATTTGCTGGAATATTGTAAAAATCCAGTTAGTTAATCACTTTCTGGGACAGTAATCTGTTGTCCTCACCTGCTCTGATTTATATGTGACTGCGGACCACAGTAATATGGTTGATTCTTAATTGCCCTCGGAAATCACCTAACAAGCCATTCAGTTGTGAAGCAGTGACAGTAAAAATGCTGACCTTGCCAGTGATGTCCACATCCTGTAAATGAATAAAGCAAAATGTAAAATTACAATTAAAAAAATCAATGCAGAATAAGGATAAAAGTGAAGTTGTCTTTCACTGCTCATCCTCTGATACTTGCATAAGTAACAGAAGGTACTGAACTGAACTGCTTAAAGAACAGCAAAAGCAGGGCTGTCAGGGTGATAAACCACAAATTAACAGGACCTTAAACTATCAACGACGCAGGATTATTTTGTCCCAATTGGCTTGAATTGCAGCAGAAGCTGTGAGCACCTGTGAAAATTCAGGCTAGGGACAACTTGGAGGATAAGGGCCTGGAAGAAGTTGGGAATCTTGTCTGGGGACTATGCCACTGCCTTTACCCGATCAAGCTCGTGAATATGGGTGATGCGGGTTTGCTGTCAGGATCACAGAGCGGGGCGGCTGGAAGCTTGTGCCACCCGAACCCTATTCAGGAGAATCATAGATCACAGAAATGTTATGGTGCAGAAGGAGGCTGTTCAGCCCATCGTGTCTGCACCGGCTCGCTGAGCATTTTAACTTAGTACCAATCTCCTGCTTTTTCTCTGTAACCTTGCACGTTGTTACTATTTAGATAATCATCCAATGCCCTCTCGAATGCCTCAATTGAACCTGCCTCCTCCACACTTCCAGGCAGTGCATTCCAAACCCTAACTACTCGCTGTGTGAAATTTTTTTTCCCCATCTTCTATTTGATCCTTTTGCAAAACACTTTAAACTGTGCTCTCTGGTTCTCAATCCATTTACGAGCGGGAACAGTTTCTCCCTATCTACTCTGTCCAGGCGCGTAATTATTTTGAAAACTTTTATCAAGTTTCTTCTCAGCTTTCTCCTCTCCAAGGAAAACAGTCCCAACTTCTCCAGTCTACCCTCATAACTGAAGTGTCTCATCCCTGGAGCCATTTTCACAAACCTCTTCTGCACTCTCTCTAATGTGTTCACATCCTACCTATGGTGTGGCGCCCAGAACTGTATAATATCCAGCTGAGGTCTAATCAGTGTCTTATATAAATTCATCATAACCTCCCCGCTCTTGTACTCTATGCCCCTATTAATGAAGCCTAGAATACTGTATTCTTTAGAAACAGCTCTCTCTACCTGATTTCCACCTTTAATGACTTATGTACATATACACCCAGGTCTCTCTGCTCCTGCACACCCTTTAGAATAGCATCCTTTATTTTATACTGTCTCTCCATGTTCTTTGTTCCAAAGTGCATCACCTCACACTTCTCCACATTGAAATTCATCTGCCACCTATCTGCCCACTCTACCAATGTGTCAATGTCCTTTTGAAGTTCTATACTGTTCTCCTCACAGTTTACAATTCTCTCAAATTTTGTGTCATCCGCAAACTTTGAAATTGTCCCCTGCGCACCAAGATCTAGATCATTTATATATGTCAGGAAGAGCAAGGGTCCCAATACTGACCCCTGGGGAATTCCACTACAAACCTTCTTCCAGCCCAAAAAATATCCATTAACCATTACTCTCTGTTTCCTAACCCTCAGCCAATTTTGTATCAACGTTGCTACTGTCCCTTTTATTCCATGACATATAACTTTCCTCACAAGTCTGTTGTATGGCACTGTATTGAACTCCAATTTGGAAGTCCACGTACACCATATGAACAGCATTATCCTCATCAACCCTCTCTGTTACCTCTTCAAAAATGCCAGCAAATTAGTTAGACACAATTTTCCTTTAACAAATCCTTGCTGACTCTTCCCAATAAATCTAAATTTTTCCATGTGACTATTAATTCTACACCAGATGATTGTTTTGAGAAGTTTCCCCACCACCCAAGTTAAACTGACCGGTCTGTAATCGCAGGCCAGATCTTTACAACCTTTTTTTGAACAAGGGCGTAATGTTTGCAATTCTCCAGTCCTCCGGCACTTCCCCCAAATCCAGGGAACATTGAAAGATTATTGTCAGTGCCTCTGCAATTTCCACTCTCACTTCCTTCAATATTCTTGGATGCATCTCATCCGGTCCCTGGGCCTTATCAACTTTAAGTACCAACAGCTTATCCAGTTTCTTCTCCTTATCAATTTTAAACCTTTCTAGTGACTGAGTTTCTTCCTCTGTCACCATGGCCTGGGCAACATCTACTTCATAGGTAAAGACAGATGCAAAGTATTCATTTAACACCTCAGTCTTGCCTCTATGTGTAAATCCCCTTTTTGGCCCCTACTTGGCCCTAGTCCTCCTTTTACCACCCTTTTACTATTGATGTGCTTATAGAATACTTTAGGATTTCCTTTTACGTTAGCTGCCAGCCTTTTTTCATAATCCCTCTGTGCCTCCCTTATTTACTTTTTTACATCCCTTCTGAACCTTCTGTATTCAGCTTGGTTCTCAGTTGTATTTGCTACCTCACACCTGTTGTAAGCACACTTTTTCTTCTTTAACTTAATTTCTATCTTTCTGTCATCCAGGGAGCTCTGGATTTGTTTGCCCTATATTTCCCTTTTGAGGGAATATACCTTGACTGTGCCCAAACCATCTCCTATTTGAAGGTAGCTCATTGTTCAGCTACTGTTTTTCCCGCCAACCTTTGGGTTCCAGTCTATCCGGCCCAGCTCTGTTCCTGCCCCATTAAGTCCGCTCTTTGCCAGGGGAAGGCACCACATTCAAAGGGCCGAAAAGCCCTGTGTAATGGCTGCAATTCTGCAGGCGGGTTTTCTGAGGGGGGATTGCAAGTGAATTTTCCAGCATTGTGAAATCTGTGCACATCTTGCCGAAAGGTTTTGTAGGTCCAGGTAGAAAAAAATCTCCATCCCTGCAAAAGTTGTCGGTAGCTTCACTGGCTGGGCGAGTATTTATTGCCTCTCCCTAATTGCCCTTGAGAAGGTGGTGGTGAGCTGCCTTCTTGAACCGCTGCAGCCCATGTGGTGTAGGTAAACCCACACTGCTGTTAGGGAGGGAGTTCCAGGATTTTGACCCTGTGACAGACATTCTGTGCCCTTGCCACCCTCATTGATTCCTCCAAGTGGTGTTCAACATGGAGGAGCACTGATTCATCAGCTGAAGGGAGCACGGTACATGGTAATCAGCAAGGAGTTTCCTTCCCCATGTTTGACCTGATGCCAGGCTCCCTCGCATGACAAAGTCCTAATCAGAAGTGATATTGAATACTCTCCACTGGTCTGGAAGGGTGCAGCTGCAAACACTACTCATGGACTTCAACACTATCCAGGAGAAAGCAAGCCATTTGATTGGGTGCCCATCCATCACCTTTAACCCCCAGCTCCCTCCACCAGTGGTGGATCACAGCTACAGGATGCACTGCAAAAACTCCCCAAAGTTTCCTCAGTAGCATCTCCCAAAACCTACAGCCCCACAAAGGACAAGGTTAGCGGGTACATGGGAACATCATCGCCCCCAAGGCACATGCCCTTGTGAAATATATTGGAAATATGTTGGCCGTTTCTTCAGAGTCGCCAGCATCCTGGAACTTCTTATCTACCTCGATTGTGGGAGCTCCTTCACCACATGGACTGCAGTGGTTCCAGAAGAAGGCCCACCACCAACTTCTTAAGGGCATCTTGGTATGTGCAATACATGCCAGCTTTACCAATAATGCCCAGGTCCTGAGATTTAATTCTTTTTAAATAGTGACATGTCAGTAATTGTCAATGTAATTGTTCCTTTCAGCTTTTCCTTTCTGGCTATCCAATGTAGGATGATAAGGCAAGGTGGCAAACTAAAGAAAGGGAGAAAATAAATGAATTGAATAATGGATAAAACAAGGGAAGGATTGTTGATGCTGCGTTTTTTGTGTTCTGTGTCAATGCTAATGATGACCAGTTACTGTCTTAAAATCTGAAATTTTATTTCTGTTTCTTTAGAGATGATTTGGGGGGAATATATGCAGCCTTCTCTCAGTGGCCGTAAGTTTATTTTACTTTTTTTAGTACACCTTGTCATTAACCTAAACAATCACATTGTCATGAACCCACAAAGTGTTCAAATTAGGGCATCAAATATTGATAAAAACAAAACAAAACAAAAGCAGAATTATCTGTCGGCATTCCGTAGGGATCGTCCCTCCGGGACACCCTGGTCCACTCCTCCATCACCCCCTACTCCTCAACCCCCATCTATGGCACCACCCCATGCCCATGCAAAAGATGCAACATCTGCCCCTTCACTTCCTCTCTCCTCACCGTCCAAGGGCCCAAACACTCCTTTCAAGTGAAGCACATTTCACTTGCATTTCCCCCAACTTAGTCTACTGCATTCATTGCTCCCAATGCGGTCTCCTCTACATTGGAGAGACCAAATGTAAACTGGGCGACCGCTTTGCAGGACACCTGCGGTCTGTCCGCAAGAATGACCCAAACCTCCATGTCACTTGCCATTTTAACACTCCACCTTGCTCTCTTGCCCACATGTCTGTCCTTGGCTTGCTGCATTGTTCCAGTGAAGCCCAACGCAAAGTGGAGGAACAACACCTCATCTTCCGACTAGGCACTCTACAGCCTTCCGGACTGAATATTGAATTCAGCAACTTTAGATCTTGAACTCCCTCCTCCATCCCCACCCCCTTTCTGTTTCTTCCCCCTTCCTTTTGTTTTTTCACTAATTTATATAGATTTCTCTTTTCCCACCTATTTCCATTATTTTTAAATCTTTTAAGCCCCGCTAGTCTTTCCACCCCACCCCCACTAAAGCTGTACCTTGAGTGCCCTACCATCCATTCTTAATTATCACATTCGTTTAGATAATATCACCACCTTCAACACCTCTGTGTTCTTTTGTTCTTTTGTCTGTGACATCTTTTGATTATCTGCTCCTATCACTGCTTGTTTGTCCCTACAACCACACCACCACCCCCCCAACTTCTCTTCACACCCCCCCCTCCAACCCCCCCACCTTAAACCAGCTTATATTTCACCCCAAAACAAAAACAGAATTACCTGGAAAAACTCAGCAGGACTGGCAGCATCGGCGGAGAAGAAAAGAGTTGACGTTTCGAGTCCTCATGACCCTTCGACAGAACTTGCGTTCGAGTCCAAGAAAGATTTGAAATATAAGCTGGTTTAAGGTGTGTGTGTGGGGGGCGGAGAGATAGAGAGACAGAGAGGTGGAGGGGGGTGGGGGGTTGGGGGGGTGTGGTTGTAGGGACAAACAAGCAGTGATAGAAGCAGATCATCAAAAGATGTCAACGACAATAGTACAATAGAACACATAGGTGTTAAAATTAAAGTTGGTGATATTATCTAAACGAATGTGCTAATTAAGAATGGATGGTAGGGCACTCAAGGTATATCTCTAGTGGGTTTTTTTTTTATTTTTTTTTTATATAATGGAAATAGGTGGGAAAAGGAAAATCTTTATAATTTATTGGAAAAAAAAAGGGGGAAGGGGGAAACAGAAAGGGGGTGGGGATGGGGGAGGGAGCTTACGACCTAAAGTTGTTGAATTCAATATTCAGTCCAGAAGGCTGTAAAGTCCCTAGTCGGAAGATGAAGCGTTGTTCCTCCAGTTTGCGTTGGGCTTCACTGGAACAATGCAGCAAGCCAAGGACAGACATGTGGGCAAGAGAGCAGGGAGGAGTGTTGAAATGGCAAGCGACAGGGAGGTTTGGGTCATTCTTGCGGACAGACTGCAGGTGTTCTGCAAAGCGGTCGCCCAGTTTACGTTTGGTCTCTCCAATGTAGAGGAGACCACATTGGGAGCAACGGATGCAGTAGACTAAGTTGGGGGAAATTCAAGTGAAATGCTGCTTCACTTGAAAGGAGTGTTTGGGCCCTTGGACGGTGAGGAGA
Organism: Carcharodon carcharias; assembly: GCF_017639515.1. Lineage (NCBI taxonomy): Eukaryota > Metazoa > Chordata > Chondrichthyes > Lamniformes > Lamnidae > Carcharodon > Carcharodon carcharias. The sequence continues at coordinate 11,622,451 of NC_054489.1, forward strand.
GAGGAAGTGAAGGGGCAGGTATTGCATTTTTTGCGTGGGCATGGGGTGGTGCCATAGGAGGGGGTTGAGGAGTAGGGGGTGATGGAGGAGTGGACCAGGGTGTCCTGGAGGGAGCGATCCCTACGGAATGCCGATAAGGGGGGTGAAGGGAAGATGTGTTTGGTGGTGGCATCATGCTGGAGTTGGCGGAAATGGCGGAGGATGATCCTTTGAATGCGGAGGCTGGTGGGGTGATAAGTGAGGACAAGGGGGACCCTATCATGTTTCTGGGAGGGAGGAGAAGGCGTGAGGGCGGATGCGCGGGAGATGGGCCAGACACGGTTGAGGGCCCTGTCAACGACCGTGGGTGGAAAACCTCGGTTAAGGAAGAAGGAGGACATGTCAGAGCAACTGTTTTTGAATGTAGCATCATCGGAACAGATGCAACGGAGGCGAAGGAACTGAGAGAATGGGATGGAGTCAACATTCCTTGTTGCAGTCCTACTCCGGCCCCCTTCCACAACTCTTTCTCCGGTACATCGATGATTACTTCGGTGCCGCTTCATGCTCTCGTCAGGACTTGGAAAAATTTATTAATTTTGCTTCCAATCTCCACCCCTCCATCATTTTCACGTGGTCCATCTCTGACACTTCCCTTCCCTTCCTTGACCTCTCTGTCTCAATCTCTGGTGATAGACTGTCCACCAATATCCATTACAAACCCACCGACTCCCACAGCTATCTCGACTATAGCTCCTCACACCCTGCTTCCTGTAAGGACTCCATCCCATTCTCTCAGTTCCTTCGCCTCCGTCGCATCTGTTCCGATGATGCTACATTCAAAAACAGTTCCTCTGACATGTCCTCCTTCTTCCTTAACCGAGGTTTTCCACCCACGGTCGTTGACAGGGCCCTCAACCGTGTCCGGCCCATCTCCCGCGCATCCGCCCTCACGCCTTCTCCTCCCTCCCAGAAACATGATAGGGTCCCCCTTGTCCTCACTTATCACCCCACCAGCCTCCGCATTCAAAGGATCATCCTCCGCCATTTCCGCCAACTCCAGCATGATGCCACCACCAAACACATCTTCCCTTCACCCCCCTTATCGGCATTCCGTAGGGATCGATCCCTCTGGGACACCCTGGTCCACTCCTCCATCACCCCCTACTCCTCAACCCCCTCCTATGGCACCACCCCATGCCCACGCAAAAAATTCAATACCTGCCCCTTCACTTCCTCTCTCCTCACCGTCCAAGGACCCAAACACTCCTTTCAAGTGAAGCAGCATTTCACTTGCATTTCCCCCAACTTAGTCTACTGCATCCGTTGCTCCCAATGTGGTCTCCTCTACATTGGAGAGACCAAACGTAAACTGGGCGACCGCTTTACAGAACACCTGCGGTCTGTCCGCAAGAATGACCCAAACCTCCCTGTCGCTTGCCATTTCAACACTCCACCCTGCTCTCTTGCCCACATGTCTGTCCTTGGCTTGCTGCATTGTTCCAGTGAAGCCCAACGCAAACTGGAGGAACAACACCTCATCTTCCGACTAGGGACTTTACAGCCTTCTGGACTGAATATTGAATTCAACAACTTTAGGTCGTAAGCTCCCTCCCCCATCCCCACCCCCTTTCTGTTTCCCCCTTCCCCCTTTTTTTTTCCAATAAATTATAAAGATTTTCCTTTTCCCACCTATTTCCATTATATAAAAAAAATAAAAAAAAAACCCACTAGAACTATACCTTGAGTGCCCTACCATCCATTCTTAATTAGCACATTCGTTTAGATAATATCACCAACTTTAATTTTAACACCTATGTGTTCTATTGTACTATTGTCGTTGACATCTTTTGATGATCTGCTTCTATCACTGCTTGTTTGTCCCTACAACCACACCCCCCCAACATCCCCCCCTCCACCTCTTTGTCTCTCTATCTCTCCGCCCCCCACACACACACCTTAAACCAGCTTATATTTCAACTCTTTCTTGGACTCGAACGCAAGTTCTGTCGAAGGGTCATGAGGACTCGAAACGTCAACTCTTTTCTTCTCCGCCGATGCTGCCAGACCTGCTGAGTTTTTCCAGGTAATTCTGTTTTTGTTTTGGATTTCCAGCATCCGCAGTTTTTTGTTTTTATATTTCACCCCTCTCCTTATATTCGCTCAGTTCTGTGGAAGGGTCATGAGGACTCGAAACGTCAACTCTTTTCTTCTCCACTGATGCTGCCAGACCTGTTGAGTTTTTCCAGGTAATTTTGTTTTTGCATCAAATATTGATGACCGGTAAAAAAAAGTAACGTAGTATGAGCTAATATTTAATTTGCAGCAGAGGGAGAATCCAACTCGAGTTTTACATCTTCTCAAAATACCAATATTAACACAAATCATGAAGACATCATTTAAGTCTTTTAACACAAATGACTACCCCTACAATGGAAAAGAAATGGATGTCCAACGTACATTGCAGTAGAATCCCCACGGTCTCTTATACAGTTTCTCTGGGATTTATGCTGATCTCCCCTGAAGTAACGAAAGGAAATCGAGGGAACCCCCAAGGGAATTCTTGTTTGTCTATCACACTTTAAGGATCACATTTCCAGGCAATTCTCAGAGCGCTGCTCTGAAATCTTGGTGCTCCCATGGGATGTGAGCACTTACAGTAGGATTAATGGTATGCGCTGTCACTCCCAGGAAACTGCATATGACGCTGTTCCCATAATTTGGGAAACCAGGGTCAGGGAAAATGGGCAGGATGAACACCCGCCTTATTGCATTTCAATTGTTGGAGCTTATTACACCTGGTCTTTGCATATTGAATTGGGTTATTTGTTATCCAAGACCTCAGTCCATTATTTACAATACCCTTTGTACCTAACCTCACCATTCCCCTTTGGGTAAATGGAGCAGGATCTCAATGATTAAATTATAATTTATCGTTTTATTAAAGTTTTGTCTCTTGAAATCTCAAGTAATAATCTCTTTTTATTATTGGCATCGTTACCTGAGCAGAAAGCTATGATTGCCGCTCCGCTCACTGAACTCACCAAATTGTCTAAAGACACGATCATGCTCTTCCTCAATGCTTTGCGTAAGATTCTTGTCAGCAGTGACAATCTTCCAGATCTTAAGGTAATGGTTTGTACCTTCATTTTCTTAATTATAACATTTGCGATAACGCTGGCCAACTATGTTTTTGTAGCGAGTACTTTTCTAGATTGGGATCGATGTTAACATTAGGAAATTCACAGGAATAAAAATTGGTGAGATGTAACTGGGTTGCCAACTCGAACCTGGTTTAGACCGAGCTTAGGCTTACAGAGTCAAATTCTACACCATAAGCCCCTAATGCTCTGTAAACCCAGTTTGACTAAGACCTGAACACTACCCTCATCTGTGGGAACTGTTTTCTAATGCCACTTCCACACTCTTAGACAAGAAAGAAGATAAAGCATGTTGTTTGATTATTCCTAAGAATGGCAAGAACATAAGAAATAGGAATAGAAGTAAGCCACAGGCTTCACCATTCAATAAGATCATCCTGATCTTCTACTTCAACTTCACTTTCCTCTGGTATCTCCATGTCCCTTGATACACTTCAATACATTAGTATTTTATTTATTTTAATCACAGGCAGAATTTTTAGCTTGGCGGGTGGGGTGCGCGTTAAATAAAGCGCGTTGATGTCAGCCGAGCCTGCCAACATCAACATGCACTCTCGTGATATTCCACTAGGTGGATGCACGATAGACACTGAGGCACGTCCGCCATTAATTAAACGGCCTGTTAAGCCCCTTGGGACACCAATTGTCTCCGACTTTACGTAGCCCATGCGATTTTTAGGCTGTTGCAAGGGAAAAATGGGCAGGCAGGCAGGCCACAATTTGCAAAACATTATCCATGGGATAAAAAGGATCGGTGGCCTTGTCAAAGTGATTAGAGAGGATTGCAGGATATCTCTTGCTGCTGGTTGCTTCTGTGAACAGGACAGCTTCATCTCGCTTCAGAGCCACATTCAGATACTTTGGAGGCTTCAGTTCAGGACTCAACTGTTGTTTTCCAGGCCCCCAGAGGATTCACACCACCTGGGGCCTTCCAGGCATCAGACGGTCTTCCCTTATCCTGGTAAAGGGGATTGTGGCCTCCACTGGAGGCACCTCCTCTGAGAAGGATGAGGGGGCCAGAATGGGGAGGAGGCCAGGGGTCCCTATTCAGCTTCCAGAGGAGCAACCTGTGGGAGGAGAGGCGCAGGCACAGGGGGTGCAGGGCCAGCCGGTAGTCCAAGGCGGAAGGGGTCGCAGAAGTCGCCACTACCCTGCTGCCAGGGTTTACAGATGGAGATGCAGATACCTCAATATGTCTGAGGTGCAACGCTGACAGAGAGACCATGACCTCCATCTGTCAAAGGATCGGCCCTGAGATCAGCTCTGACTGTGTGGGTGGACACCCCATACCAGTGGTGCTGAAGGTCACAGTGGCCTTCAACTTCTGTGCCTCTCTCTCTTTCCAGGGGTCAGTGGGGGTATCTGTGTGGACTCTTCCAATCAGCTGTCCACACTTGCATCAAACTGGTGACAGAAGCTCTGTTCAGGCAGGTATTGACTTTCATTCCTTACCATATGGACGAGGCCAGCCAGGCAGAGTGAGCCAGAGTCTTCACAGTGATTGCTGGGCTCCCCCGCGTCCAGGGTGCAATCGACTGCACACATGTGGCCATCAAGATGCCAGCAGGTCAGCTGGGAGCCTTCATCAACAGGAAGGGATTCCACCCCATGAACGTGCAGATAGTGTGTGATCACAGGATGCAGATTCTGCAAGTCTGTGCAAGGTACCCAGGCAGCTCCCACGACGCCTACATCCTCAGACACTCCCAGGTGCCGGGGTTCTTCAGTGCTCCAACCCGACTGGATGGATGGCTGCTGGATGACAAGGGCTATCCCCTGAAAAGGTGGCTCATTACGCTTCTCCACCACCCAAGAACAGAGGCCGAGCAGCAGTATAATAGGATCCGTGCCTCCATAAGGGCAGTGGTAGAGAGAGCCATAGGTCTTCTCAAGATGCGCTTCTGATGCCTGGACCATTTAGGGGGCGCACTGTAATACCCCCCAGATCGCGTGATATTGGTTGCATGCTGCACTCTCCACAATCTGGCACTGGCAAGGGGGGACGCAGTGGAGGAAGATGATCGTGACACAGCTGCACAGGCAATAGGTGATGAGTCCAATGGTGAGTCCGAGGACAAGCACGGTGAGGAGAACACTGAGGGCATAGACACAGACCTGGGTAACCTACAAGGAGGTAAGGACACCCAGGATGCTTTGAACCAATGCTCTTTCAGCTAGACTACCAAATAAGAATCACCACCTCATGGCAGGGCTGCAGGCTCCATACTCAATCCCTGACAGGACCAGTTCCTTGGTCAACAACATACACTATGCGCCTTTGCAATAACATTTCAGTAGACACACACCCATCATAACATAGATAAAAACAAAAAAACTGCGGATGCTGGAAATCCAAAACACAAAAAGAATTACCTGGAAAAACTCAACAGGTCTGGCAGCATCGGCGGAGAAGAAAAGAGTTGACATTTCGAGTCCTCATGACCTTCGACAGAACTTGAGTTCGAGTCCAAAAAAGAGTTGAAATATAAGCTGGTTTAAGGTGTGTGTGTGTGTGTGTGTGTGTGTGTGTGTGTGTGTGGGGGGGGGGTGGGGGGGTGGGGGGGAGGCGGGTGGAGAGAGAGAGAGAGAGAGAGAGAAGTGGAGGGGGTTGGTGTGGTTGTAGGGACAAACAAGCAGTGATAGAAGCAGATCATCAAAAGATGTCACCAACAATAGAACAAAAGAACACACAGGTGTTAAAGTTGGTGATATTATCTAAACGAATGTGCAAATTAAGAATGGATGGTAGGGCACTCAAGGTATAGCTCTAGTGGGGGTGGGGAGAGCATAAAAGATTTTAAAATATTTAAAAACAATGGAAATAGGTGGGAAAAGAAAAATCTATATAATTTATTGGAAAAAAACAAAAGGACGGGGGAAGCAGAAAGGGGGTGGGGATGGGGGAGAGAGCTCAAGACCTAAAGTTGTTGAATTCAATATTCAGTCCGGAAGGCTGTAAAGTGCGTAGTTGGAAGATGAGGTGTTGTTCCTCCAGTTTGCGTTGGGCTTCACTGGAACAATGCAGCAAGCCAAGGACAGACATGTGGGCAAGAGAGCAGGGTGGAGTGTTAAAATGGCAAGCGACAGGGAGGTTTGGGTCATTCTTGCGGACAGACCGCAGGTGTTCTGCAAAGCAGTCGCCCAGTTTACGTTTGGTCTCTCCAATGTAGAGGAGACCACATTGGGAGCAACGAATGCAGTAGACTAAGTTGGGGGAAATGCAAGTGAAATGCTGCTTCACTTGAAAGGAGTGTTTGGGCCCTTGGATGGTGAGGAGAGAGGAAGTGAAGGGGCAGGTGTTGCATCTTTTGCATGGGCATGGGGTGGTGCCATAGGAGGGGTTTGTGGAGTAGGGGGTGATGGAGGAGTGGACCAGGGTGTCCCGGAGGGAGCGATCCCTACGGAATGCCGATAGGGGGGTGAAGGGAAGATGTGTTTGGTGGTGGCATCATGCTGGAGTTGGCGGAAATGGCGGAGGATGATCCTTTGAATGCGGAGGCTGGTGGGGTGATAAGTGAGGACAAGGGGGACCCTATCATGTTTCTGGGAGGGAGGAGAAGGCCTGAGGGCAGATGCACGGGAGATGGGCCGGACACTGTTGAGGGCCCTGTCAACGACCGTGGGTGGAAAACCTCGGTTAAGGAAGAAGGAGGACATGTCAGAGGAACTGTTTTTGAAGGTAGCATCATCGGAACAGATGCGACAGAGGCGAAGGAACTGAGAGAATGGGATGGAGTCCTTACAGGAAGCGGGGTGTGAGGAGCTGTAGTCGAGGTGGCTGTGGGAGTCGGTGGGTTTGTAATGGATATTGGTGGAAATCATCCTGGCCTACCTGGGACCTACAGAACGAATGAAGCACACAGAGGCCAGTTACACAAAATAACATCTCATTTACTTGTCAATGTGAAACATCGCAGAAATTAACATGAACCAGTGTTTTCCATCACACCATTAAAAAAAGAAAAGAAAAATGCGGGAACCAAATATCACCCGTGATATGCCTGTGTTGTTCTTAAGGTGCTTTAAGTTTTCACTTGCGGGTGCTCTGTCTAGTTGCTCCCCCTCCCCCCACCCTCGCTGGCACCAGCATTGGAGGCAGCTTGCTCACTCTGATGTCTTGTTGGCCTCGATGACCTTGGCGAGCGTCCTCTGGTCCCTGGAGCCTGTGCTGGTCCCACCTGAGAGGGCCGCAGCTTCATCAGATGCCACAGTCACTGGCAGAGGGGCGGAGAAGCTGTTGCTGTTGCTCAGAGCGCCCTGAGAGGGGCCTGCAGAAATGACAGGCAGCTTTGTGCACCGACATCAGTTCGCTCTGGACCTCCCTGCTCACCATTGATGGATGGGCACCGAGTTGAGATACTGGGTGCCCCATCCATCTCCCACACTGACACTAACCAGCTGAGGTCATTGCCGGTGTGAGGGCTTGCAGGTCCGAGCGCATCCCCAGGGACCCCTGATTGAGTCCTTGGAGGAGCCTCTGCCTGAGAGTCACCACTCTCTCCATGGAGGAGGCATTGCGCTCGGCCATGAGGATCAATGCAATGTTTATGCTCCATATGGATGACTCCACAATAGAAACCATAGCAAGCATTCCCTAATGAGCTCCGCCAGATCCTCCCGCACATCCTGCTGGACTTCCAGCATCAGCTGCCTCAGGGACAACTCCAGAGGCCCATCATCAACCATCGACTGAGCATCGTCCTGGTTTCCAGCAGTCCTCCAACTGCCGGCGTCCTGGGCACTCTCTGCTCTGCCTGCACCTCGAGCGAGTGTGAAGTGCCCTCACCAATGTGCACCGAGATACTAGATGGCGATCTTATGCCCACGGAGGTGCTGGTATCTGTGCTGGTGCCTGCTTGACAGGGAGGGTGCGACATGGGTCCGTGGTGAGCATGCTGGTCCTCAGGGGTCAGGGGTGGGTCTTCAGGCTCCTCATAACGAGCTGTTGGTGAGCCTGAAAGGGAGAAGAAGTACATGTCATTAGTTTAAATCATGACACTGTTACTGTGCAAGCCTGGCACCCTGATGAGACAGAGATATGCATCATGGTGCCCTCATCTTTCCATTATCAACGGGGATTCCAGGTTCCAGGCTCACATCAATATAGATACAACACTACAATGGTAGCAATAACCGACACTCTCACCTCAGTGCACTGCACTCTTACCTTTCTCTGGCACCCCAACCTCACCGCAGCCGCTGGACTGAGGTGCATGGCGCCTCTCCAGCTCCAGGGTCTCCTGCTCGTATCTACTGAGGATGAGGAGGCGTAGGGGTTCCTGCCAGTCCACAACCTCTCAGCATTGTTATAGGATGTTTTCTCCTGAAAGGACACAGGAGCATTGATTAGTCCACTCTCTACCTGCAGCACCATTGCAGCCTGGACAATCCCACTTGAGGAAAACCTCGCAGGGCTCAGCCGATTCGTGACCCTGGAGCTGCAAGGCACTCAGCCCGAGCAGCCAGGGCTCACGCCCTTGGCCAGATCCTGCCTGATTGACATTTGCCACTCACACTCTAACACCTCTGAGGTCCACGGGGGGAATGGGCAGCTCTTACCTGTTCTGCAAAGTGACCCATGCCAACGCGGTACTCACCCTTCCCGATCACAGCAGATCGTTAAAGCGCTTCTGGTACTGGACCCATGTGTGCCTCACCACGTCATGGCTGCTGACCCTGGGTGCCACCTCCTCCCAGGCCTTTTTGGTGAGGTGGAGGTGCTGCCTCCTCCTGTCCCTGGGGGCAAAGGGTTTCTCTCCACCTCCTCCAGGAGGGCTGCAAGGCACTCGTCCGAGAAACGTGGGGGCCAACTCCCCCGCCCACCTGCCCTCCCGCCTGCTGTGTCCACCCGCTGTCCTTTCCATTCGCAACGCCCTGGGTGCCAGCCCTTCCAGTGGCTGCCGAGGCCACATTTGAATTGGCCGCCGGGTTGCCATTGGACCCGGCGGACATCATGCCCCCACCTGCCCCGTCACGCGCATTCCCAGGCCGCGTATCACGCTGAGCGACCGCCCCCGCCCAACCCACACACCAAGGGTAAAATTCAGCCCCACATTTCAAATCACCGATACTCATAACTTCACTTCCCATGGCCCCCACCACCTTAAAAGTGACAAATCGGTCAGCTGGAAGTTTGTGAGTTGCCAGTTGGGCTCAGGTCATGCTGGGATTACCAACTGGGAATTGAGTTGGACCTGGTGGTGGGAGTTTGGTCTGGTTGGGAATTCATGAAATGGTAATTGCAACCTTTTTCCCGGACTGTTTGCAGCAACGTGTTAGCTAAAGTGTTTGAGAAAAGCAAAGCAGGATTATTACAAGCAGATCCTAAGTAATAGGGAATGATATGTTGCTCCAGTGGTTATGAGTTCAACCTGTCACCATTAAAGCCATGAAATTGCATTCAATCAATTTAGTGATCAGTGGGGCTGCATGAGCTTTGGATTGTTGTAGAAACCCAACTGGTTCAGTAATGGCCTTGAGGGAAATGCTATTGCACTTTCATGACAAGCCGCTGTTTATTATTTCACTGGAGACTGTGACCCATTTTAGTTCCTTTCAAAGTGACTAAAAAACAAGTAATTGGCAGTGATTTATTTGTGATTTGTTTTTCTGTTTGAGTTCAGAGATGCCGGTACACGAGAATCTTTCAGTTTCTCTCAGTGCCAGTGTTGGGTGAGATCAGGTGCACTGCACTGTAAATTTGATATGCAATAGAGTAACGCTTCCTCTGCTTTGTCTCCAGTTTTGTGATTCAGCTCCAATTTCAGAAGAACGCTCCCATTTTCCCAGCGCAGTTTCCCTTTCTCATCTCCCGCACCCAAATGCTCTAATAGCTCATTGGGGGAGATTAATGCCAAATTCTGAATTGTTTTGCTCCACGGGTTATGTGAGTTACCACCGTCAAACCAATTTCACAGGCATCTTAATGTTAGTAGAGAGAGATGGGAATTACTCACGAGGGGCAGCAGCAGTGGGGCTAAAAATGGAAGCAGAATTGGGAAGCTTTATTCTGGGTTCAGCCATACATTATCTAATATGAGAATGCTAGGGTACCAGCATTGAACATCTGAATTTGCACAGGGTCCCCTTGTCCCATTGTACACAAAAGTTAATTAATTTTTAACTTTCCACTTATTCCACCACACCACCCACTGCCGCCCCCCCCCCACACCCCTCCACCCAGCCCCCCCATTATGCCACCCCAGCATGTTCACAGCTTGACCAGATGTGTGAAGTTCTCCATCCTAACCTCCAAATGCTAGATCTGCTGGGAGTTCAGAAGGCTGATCAACCAGGACCTTGACTCCCCATCAAAATGAACTCATAAAGATTGCAGCCATGATCATGCAGTCACTTAATGGTATGATAGAGAGTGTATTACAGTAACACTGACAGTATAATTAACACTGTATAATTAACACTGTATAATTAACACTGACAGTATAATTAACGAATCACCTCCTGCCTTCAGCGGCCTAGGCACTCAACTCTGCAATTTCCTCCCTAAACCTTTCCACCTCTGTATCTCTCTCCTCCTTTAATACATTGCTCAAACCTGCCTCTTTGACCACGATTATTTGATTTGTTTAATTTGGTTTTGATAACATTCATGCGAAGTGCCTTGATATTTTGTCATATTAAAGGCATTATATAAGTACACATTGTTGTTTTTGTTACTACTAAACAGCTGACAGTAACTCTAAATGATCCAGTTGGTTAACTGCTAATATCACTGGTGTATTTAAATGGAGACTACTCATAAGTTTAATTGCTGAAAACTGAGAAGGAGATGCTTTGAATCCCAGCGTCAACAATCAACCATGCTAGTAAGTTTTTTAAATTTGTTTACGGTGTGCAGGCTTCACTGCCTAGGCCAACATATATTGCCCATCCCTAATTTCCCTTGAGAAGGTGTTGGTGAGCTGCCTTCTTGAACCACTGCAGTCCATGTGGTGAGGTCATGTGGCACAAAGGACAGATTGGAGAATGGGACGCTTGAACATGGGTGTGTCCATTTCCAGTTAAGGACATGTCGTTATTGACCAAACTGTTTCGGGTGCCTTATGGTTGCTGTGTCACTGCCTCAAAAAGCTATTTGCCCAAAAGAAGGGTGCGGTCACAAAATTGTTAGAGTTGAGTACTTGTGGACCAGCAGTGTCAATTTACACTGCAAGTTCAGCTTTGGTGTGAATGGATCTACTTTGCACCCACAGCATTTGCAGTGCATAGTTTGACCTGACTCTGGAGTGAACTCAAATGAGACTCCCTGGAGGAGGATGACTAACAGTGTTAGATATTTCATGGAGTACAAGTCCAGGACAGCGTCAAATCCAGTTTACAATGTGTTCGGAATTGGTTGGGTTTTTTTTTAAACTTTTTCAATCTATCTGACCCTATTTTAAACATCTAGAGAACAGTAATTCTGACCTTATCTGCTCCCTATAGATTTAAATTTTTGTTGTTGAGAGAGGGCTGCACTATTGTTTACAACATGAAGAGTTGAAGAGTAATTGCTGGAACAGGACATTTGGGGTTCCTACCAAGCAATGGATGCAGCTCAAAAGAACATGAACTGCAGCTACCAGTATCAGAGTAACTTTTAGACACACAGACTCTCCCTCAGTTGAATGAAAACCAATATGATTAAATAGTATAACCATACTTAAACATGAGGGAAAATTTCGGGGCGGGCATGGGTGGGCACGCAGCCAATTGGCTGGGTGCCGCCATTTTACGTGGGCGGGCCAATTAAGCTCCGCCCAGCGTGACGCACACCCGGAAGCGCTGTGCGCTCCCTGTGCGGACGGGAGGGGTGTTGCCTGAATTGGGAGTGCGCTCTTTTGTGCATAAGTTTAAGTTTAAACAATTTAATAAAGTGTTGAAAAATTTTTTGTGACATGTCCCCTCATGAGTTGGGACATGTGCATTAATTTTACTAAAATTTTAAATCATTCATGAAACCTCATCCTGCCCTTAAGGTTGGATAGGCAGCTCAGCTGATTGCCTTAATTGCTTTTTAACAGGCCTTAATAGGCCTTTGACAGTTCGGCGGGAACTGAACTGAAAATCTAAATGACGCATAGTGAAGCTGGGACGCAGGCTCACGTCACCCTGCATCATTTTACACCTCGGCGAGCGGGCCCCGCCCTCGCTCACCGAGCTGAAGATTCTGCCCATAAGCTCTCCTCCAACCAAAACTCTGCTGTCTGTATCCTAACTTGCACTAGTTTATCCACAACCCATGTGGTTTCTGTTCTACATTGCCTCCTAGACACCTCAACTTTAAATTTCTCACCCCACTTTTCAAAACACTCAAGGCCTTGCCTCTTATAATCTCCTCCAGCTCTATAATTCGAGGAGACATTTTCACTCCTCCAATTCTGGCCTCTTGGGCATCATTGATGTTAATCACTCCGCCATTTGCAGACTTGCCTTCAGCTTCCTAAGACCTAAGCTCTAGAGTTCCTTCCCGAAAGCTCACCACTATCACACCTCTTTCTCCTTCATTAAAACGCTATCTAAAACCTGCCTCTTTGTCCAATTTATTTGATGATACTCCTGTGAAATGCTTTGGGCTGTTTTACTATGTTAAGACCACCAGAAAAAGATAACATATTGCTGTTGCTGTCATTCAAACATAAAGTGCAGCTCAAGTGACATCTTCACCACAGCAGCCTGAATTATTCTGCTTCCTTTTCAGAACTGAAGCCTGATATTCTACCCCATTTGGCCGCTAGTCTTGAGATGAAGATAATACCCAGACAGTTAAAACTGGTAAGAAATGCATTTTCCTATTAATTCTGGCGAATGGGAGTGCAGAGTGTAGAGAGACATGGACTAACTTGATTTCTGGATGCTGAGCAGGGTCTGAAACATATGAAGGCTCCAGAAGACAGGCGTCCTTGAATGGAATTAATTGCAATGTCAGAAATGATTCAAATACAGAGGGCAGAAATTATGTTATGATACGAATGTGCAAAGTCCAAATTCTTCTGTTCGATACTTTAACAGATTTTCCAAACTAGGATTTGATGGGACATGTTTAAGCAGACTCATACAGTAACATTGACGACAGTGATTTCTATTGTTCTGTTTTTTTGTCAATTATCTGCATTAATTTGATGCATGAATGTCAAAGAGATTCACTTGATGACCGTTCTGGACACTGTATAAACCGGTCTGAGTCTGAGAACATTACTCTATCCAGATTGTGCGCTCATTGGGCTGTAATTGACATATTTTGTATACTCGTATTTTAGGACCACGTGATTTTTTTGACTATCTTTAAGCAGAGGTTCTGAACTGAAATGAATTAAACTCTGTGCCTATTCTCTGTGTTCACTACACAAAATTAATCAGTACAGAATCTGATTCATTTCAGAAACTGATATATTTCATTGAAGACATCAGATGGCACACATTCCCAACTTCTTGTGTTAGGGACACTGTCTAGTGTCTCTTCAGTTAATTAACGTTGTTGTGATCATTGCTGCTGTGAAATGTTCTTTATAAATTCTAAACTCGCCACCTCACACGCACCCTCATCCTTGTTTTCCAACTGTGATTTGAAACCAATGTTCATTGCAGCATCTCCTGCACTAATCACTTTCTATCCCAAGATGCCAAAACAGTTGCACACTTTAACTCACGAAGGCTTTCTTCCTCCTGCAAACGCCATTGGGTTTTGAAATTCGAGTTTCCCATCATCACCTACTTCTTAATGAATCTCATCCTTTTTCCAACTCTTCTCTACCCTGGAGAGATCCTGCACTTGGGGTCTTTGCTTTGCATCAGGGTTTCAGGATTGAAAATTTGTAGTGTTGCAGAATTGGACCCAGGATGATGCTTCTGCAATTCACTCAAACAATATAAATGTCATTAATAGGTCAGGGAAACGTGAATTCCTGGTCCAACCTATGATTTGATAGGATGTTTAAAATAAAGTTTCATTGAGGGCTTCACTCAGTACCTTCAGTGAATGGAGTACTGAGCTATACATGTTGTGTTCCTGTTGTACTTTGTGGAGCCATTGCACTACAGACTGAGTGTCAGACACTGTGGGAATGCTGTGATCGTCCCTACATTTGCAAATGAGTGAAATAAAATTCAGACTTGTTGTCAGTGCACCCAGACTAGAGAGAGTGAAAAATGAACCAAGAGTACTTGCTCTCACTTGCTATCCATCATCTTCTGCCAGAAGGTATAGGTGCGTGTGTAGATAGTTTGTAAGTGGTGCCTTACACAGTTAAACATATACCCCACAAGAAGAGTGAGCATTTGAGGGAGATACTGGAAAGCCGTTGGTTACTGTGGAATTGTCCTCCAGCAACAGACCCCACCTGAAGGATTGGAGAAATTTGAGAAGGAGAAACACAGTTAGAATGAGTTAACCCTTTATGGTGCTGAGGAGAGGGAATGTTAAGCACTGCATTACCTGCTGCTTGTCTTTAATTAGATCTGCAACTTACATTGTATATTTTTATTCCAATTGATTTTCCAGTTGGAAAAGATCGAGGAAAGATATTTCTCATTAAATCTAATCAGAAAGGAAATGGTCCAAGCTGAAAATGTGCAGGAAACTGAGGAGACTCTGGAGATGCTGGCTCTTCAGTTCACAGACAGCGAGTCTGAAATAACACAGAAGATCCTGGAAGGATTTGGATTTCAGTTAAAAAGAGAAAAGTCTTCAATATCATTCGGAAGACATAATGGAAATAAACATATGTTGTTTCATGTCTTTGCTGTTTTGTATATTCTCAGTGCTTTTGCTAACTGAATAAATGTGAAATGATTCAGACCAGTTGCCTATAATCCTTGCTTTCCATCATCTCCTTGCTGACTCGAGGCTGCATCCTGTTCCTATCTGTCTACAGAAGATGTTATCCTAACTGTGACAATGATGGCAATATCCTCACCTGTTCTCGTTTTGGCTACTTGAGGTATCATTTTTCATGCTTTGTGTTTGCTTGTAACATTGTAGAACCGTGACAATTATATCTTAGTCAGCTCTC
Organism: Carcharodon carcharias; assembly: GCF_017639515.1. Classification (NCBI taxonomy): domain Eukaryota; kingdom Metazoa; phylum Chordata; class Chondrichthyes; order Lamniformes; family Lamnidae; genus Carcharodon; species Carcharodon carcharias. Next base: position 11,637,602 of record NC_054489.1, read on the forward strand.
TGTGGTATCGTAGACTGGATAATGTTTACTGTATTGTGTTGTATTACCTGTTACTTTGCTTCAATAAAGGCCTTTCTCTCACAATAGTGAGAGGGAGGAAAAAGAGAATTTGCATTTATATGGCACCTCGGGATGTACCAAAGAACTTTACAGCCAATGAAATTAATTTGACGTGTCGCCATTGTTGTAATGTAAGGAGAATGGCAGCTAATTTATGCACAGTTAGCTCCCACAAACAGGGACATGATAACGGCCAGTATAATCGGTATTTTAGTGATATTGGGTAAAATTGTTCAGAACACTGTTACTTACCTCATTGTTTAACCAGAGGAAACACACAACGACAACTTGCCTCTGATAAAAAGCTAAAAACTGCGGATGCTGGAAATCCAAAACAAAAGCAAAAATACCTGGAAAAACTCAGCAGGTCTGACAGCATCTGCGGAAAGGGACACAGTTGACGTTTCGAGTCCGTCTGACTCTTCAACAGAACTAAGTAAGAATAGAAAAGAGGTGAAATATAAGCTGGTTTAAGGGGCTGTAGGTCTCCTGACCATAGGAATTCATAGCAGCAAAATCAGCCAATCACAGGCACCAAACTAAATGGGCAGAATTTTGCACCCCGTTTTGGTGAGGAGGGGCTGTAAAATGCGGCGAGACATTTTAAACCCCATTGACGACAGCGGGAACGTAAAATCCCACTGTCGTAAAATTCTGGCCAATGAGTTGTTGACTTATGTGACCAAAAGATTGGTCAAAATGGTAGCTTTAAAAGGTAGGTCTTAAAGGAGGAGAGAGAGAGAGAGAGAGGTGTGGCCATAAAAAGAGGGAATTCCAGAGATTACATTCTAACCTCTTTGTATCCTCTTTTGTCATTGGGCGGAATTTTCCGAGCCTGCGGGTGGTGGGTGTGATGGGCAGTGAGCACGGAAAATATGGCGTGAAGACAAGTCACGATCATCCGCTCAGCCAGCCAATGACGGGCTGTGTTTCCCGCCAACAGTCGGCAGGGAGCTAATTGTAATAAATTAGCATATAATTAAAAGGCCTTCCCGCCAGGCTCTTGGAACCCGGCCGTATCGTCTGTCCACGTTGGTGTTCTTTCCCGTCAACGTGTTTCACAACAGCACTTGGCGGCCTTCACTCTGGGGGAGCTGAGGTGAGTGAGCAGCAGCGTCCTCCGCAGCTCACCCATTGTTCACAGGTCTCAGGGGCACCAGGGAGGCTGGGGGCAACTGATGCCTGGTCCTGGAAACGGCTGCTAAGGGGGGAAGGGGCGAGAGGGGTGTGGCAGGGGTGGGGAGTAGGAGGGGGTGTGATGTTGGGGAGGGCAAGTGCTAGCTAGCCTTGGAGGCCACCGTATTTGGTGGGGGTGAGCGGGTGGGGTGGGGGGGGAGGGTGGTGGTGGGAGGTGGTGGGGGCGTCAAGTGCTGCCCTGGTGCTACATCCCGCACACAAGCAATCGAGGCGAGGGGCAAGGTAAGCGAGGGAAGTGGCCACGCATTAGGGTTGCCTGTATAAAGTGACCAGGCCCCTGCAACAGGCCCCTGGGACAGATCAGGCCCAGCCACAGTGATATGATTGGGGTCGGGCTCCTAGCCTGCCCACCCACACAAGCAACGCAGAGGCACCAAAGGGCCAGTAAGCGCTCCATACCTCACCCAAACCCCCGCACCACCACCCCACCTGCACCCTCCCAGCCAGCACAGACTTCGAGTCTGTGACCACTTTATTGGGCCGTGGAGCAGTTGGATTGCACACATTGTACAGTCTCCTCACCAACACTGGCCATCTAGCAGTCACTGCTGGAGGTGCTCACAGCCCTTTGCAATCTCAGCCTCCTGGGGCCAGTGTCCCCAATGTCGCAGGTTGACAGGGCAGCCATGCAGCGCACACACATCTCGCCATCCAAGGGGTGACCAGATCTCTCCGGGAAGCATTAAGGGGCAGTCACACAGGACCAGGAAAGGTGCTAAGTACAGCCATGATAACCACGTCTCTCTCTCTCTCTTTCATGCTGCAGGAGGACCACGTCAGGATCATGGATCCTGGTGACCTAGCTGTAAGCCTGATGCCTACAGAGACTGTAGATGATGGAGGGGAGAGTGACTGGGGCTCCTGGCTGGGCAAAGGCAGGAGCAGCAACCTCATGAAGAAGGGGTAGCAGGGGCTCCCGCACACACTGCCCAGGAGGGACAGTGAGCCGTGGCTGGTCCCAGGGTCTATAGACACCGCCGGCCATTCCTGCAGATGACTGAGAACCAGTGTCGCCGATGCCTGCGCATGTCAGGGAGCTGGTGGCTCAAACCTGCTGCTTACTGCAGGATTTGGTGCCAAGGGGACATGGAGGGCATCCACTGCCAGTATCTGTGACAGTGACTGCAGTGCTCAATTTCTATTCCAGTGGCTCCTTTCAGGGCTCCACAGGCGACCTCTGTAGGTTTTCACAATCCGTCACCCACAAATGCATCCATGAGGTCACAGATGCCATCTTTATGAGGGCCACACACCTTTGTGCATTTCGCCCGGGAGAGGCAAGGTTTGATCAGGGATAGTCAGCATGGCTTTGTCAGAGGGAGGTCATGCCTAACAAATTTGATTGAATTTTTTGAGGAGGTAACCAGGTGTGTAGATGAGGGTAGTGCAGTTGATGTAGTTTATATGGATTTCAGCAACGCCTTTGACAAGGTCCCACATGGGAGACTTATAACGAAGGCAAAGGCACATGGGATACAGGGTAATTTGATAAGGAGGATTCAAAATTGGCTTAGTTGTAGGAGACAGAGGGTGATGACAAAAGGATGCTTTAGTGACTGGAAGCCAGTGTCTAGTGACGTACCACAGAGATCTGTGCTCGGTCCCCTATTATTTGTCATTTATATAAACGACATAGATGACTATGTGGGGGGTAGGATTAGTAAGTTTGCGGATGACACAAAGATTGGCCGGGTGGTTAACAGTGAGGTTGTGTGTTTTGGGCTACAGGAAGATATAGACGGGATTGTCAAATGGGCAGATAAGTGGCAGATGGAATTTAACCCTGAAAAGTGTGAGGTGATACACTTTGGAAGGAGTGATATGACAAGGAAGTATTCAATGAATGTCATGGGACTAGGAAGTTCTGAGGAACAAAGGGACCTTGGTGTGTGTGTCCATAAATCTCTGAAGGTGGAGGGGCATGTTAGTGGGGTGGTGAAAAAGGCATATGGGACACTTACCTTTATCAATCGAGACGTAGGTTATAAAAGTAGGGAGGTCATGTTGGAGTTGTTTAGAACCTTGGTGAGGCCACAGCTGGAGTACTGTGTGCAGTTCTGGTCGCCACATTATAGGAAGGATGTGATTGCACTGGAGGGGGTGCAGAGGAGATTCACCAGGATGTTGCCTGGGATGAAACATTTAAATTATGAAGAGAGGTTGGATAGACTTGGGTTGTTTTCGTTGGAGCAAAGAAGACTGAGGAGTGACCTGATTGAGGTGTACAAGATTATAAGGGGCATGGACAGGGTGGATAGGGAGCAGCTGTTCCCCTTAGTTGAAGGGTCAGTCACGAGGGGACATAAGTTCAAGGTGAGGGGCAGGATGTTTAGGGGGGATGTGAGGAAAAACCTTTTTACCCAGAGGCTGGTGACGGTCTGGAATGCACTGCCTGGTAGGGTGGTGGAGGCGGGTTGCCTCACATCCTTTAAAATGTACCTGGATGAGCACTTGGCACATCATAACATTCAAGGCTATGGGCCAAGTGGGTAAATGGGATTAGGTAGGTAGGTCAGGTAGTTTTCACATGTCGGTGCAGACTCGATGGGCCGAAGGGCCTCTTCTGCACTGTGTGATTCTGTGATTCTGTGACAGCCAGAATGAAAGGGTCATTGGATTCGCCATGATCTCGGGATTCCCACAGGTGCAGGGTGCAATTGACTGCATTCATGTGGTACTCAGGTCTCCGTTGCTACACATGGTGACTTCATCAACCGCAAGGGCTTCCACTCACAGAACGTGCAGCTGGTGTGCGACCACCAGAAACACATCCTGCAGGTGTGCACACGGTTTCCAGGGGGTGTGCACGATGTCTACATCCTGAGTCGCTCGCAGATCCCTTCAGTCTTCCAGGGTCCACAGAGGCTGCAGGGTTGGCTCCTCAGGGACAAGGGCTACCCACAGAGGCCGTGGCTGATGACACCCGTGCAGCAGCCTCAGACTGCAGCAGAGCGACGGTATAATGAGGCTCATGCAGCAGCTCGCTTGGTGGAGCAGACCATTGGGTTGCTGAAGATGTAGTTCCGGTGTCTGGACCGGTCTGGTGGAGCCCTGCAATACAGTCCACACAGGGTGTCACGCATCATCGCCATCTGCTGTGCCCTTTACAACCTGATGCTCCAACGGGGAGGTGGGCTGGCTGAGGAGGAGATGGAGGAGCTGCACGTCTCCCCCGATGAGGAGGACATCGTTGGGGATGAGGGTGATGGGGTCTTTGGTGGTGACTTTGACGGGGATGAGGCTCTCGCACTGGCTAGATGAGGCAGGCCTTCATGGCTGCCAGATTTGTAGAGGATGATGACGACATGCAGTGAGGTGTCCCCACAGATCCTCACATTGCAGTTGTGAACGTTTGACTCCAGTCTGGCTTATGGAGGCGCCAATACCCTCTGTGAGAATGCTCCTGTCATGGAGATGCAGTGGACGCCTTAACAGTCGCTCGACTGCAAGAGGATGATGACAACGTACAGTGAGGATACTCCATGATCAGGGCCATCTCAGAGATGCAGCCATGAAACTTTAGACACATCCAATGCTGTGTCCACCTTCAGCACCTCAGCCCTACAGGAGCTGGTGCACAGCATCACTGCCGCAAATGCAGGTGTGATGGGGACCAGCCCCACCTTAAATGTGCTGAGAGCACACAGAGAGAATGAGGGAACTCTGTGCCGCCTGCCCACCACATCCTGGCAGCAATGACCAGCACTGCCGAGGTACAGGCATCAGTAATGTGTCCAGGGAGTGTGAGGCCGGACAATCACTGTGGTCTGAAGACTGCACTGAGCACAGGGAAGAGGCCCTGGACTGAGACACCTGCCTTTATCTTGTGCAGAAAGGTTTCCCATGTGAGTGACAAGAACACTGCTCATCAGAACAAGGAGTCATAAACAGGGAGACATTCTGAGGAGTTTATTGACAATAGCGAACAGTATGTAGAAGTGATTAACACCCGTGCCCAGGCTGTGCAACTACCTTTACCTAACTTTCCTAATCCTGCTGCTATTTCTTGGTGCTTCCCAGACATCCACGGTAGAGGTGGAGGCAGCCTGCTGACTGTGATGCTCTGTCTGTGGTGACTTTTGTGGGTGTCTTCTGGAGGGCCGAGACTTGGTGGGCCCTGGCCTGCTTTTGGGATCCTGCTGTGTGGCAGTGACACCCTCCTCGCCCTGTGAAGCTGGGGCTGCTGAGGTCACAGGAAGAGGGGATTCGGATTGGCTGGTCACTCCCAGAGTCACCTGGGTGAATGGCCCCAGAGTGTGCACCTGCTGATCTTCCTCCCTATGGATACTCGAGGGCCCCTGGCTGATGCCGTGAGTGGAAGGGGTAGCTGGAGTGGGATCGAGCTGCCCAGCACCCCTCTCGCATACACACTGTTGGAGGCCAACTATGGCATCAGCGATGGAGTTAAGCCCGAGCAGCAGTGCAGGAGTGACATCCTGGACCAAGGTCTCCATGGTGGCCGACATCCTGCCAGTGTTGACCTCAGTGCGTTGCAATGCCGGCGCTATCACCTCAGCCTAAAGATGGACAGACTCCTCCATCATGCCTTGCAATCTGAGGAGTGCAGCGGACATCCCTTCCTGATGTTCCTGAGCTTGCCTTTGCAGCTCCAGCAACTGTGACATGACCGAGTCCAGAGACTTGTCATCTGACTCAGACTCAGTAACATTCTGACCTCCAGCAGTCCTCCTCCTGCTGTGGATCAGAAAGTGCGATGGCTGATTGTGATCCTGAGGCCACTCGAAAGCTAGATCCCACCGAAGTGTGTGTCTCTGCGCTGGTGGAGGGTGTGAGTGAGCGCTGTGATGGAACTTCAGGGAGGGTGCCTTCAGATTCCTCTTCAGAGGTTCCTTTAGGCTTGATTGGAAGCCCTGGGTCATGGACTCTGTTGGCTGTTTGGCAGATGTGCCTGTGAAAGCAAGGGGAGATAATTAGTGCATGGAAGTGGCCTGCGAAAGAGGACACATCACTCACAGCATGGTTGTCTGATGGATGTTGCACTGCTGGATCCTCACGTGGTAGAGCAGCGCCGACTTCACCATCAGCACAGGACTGGTCTCGGTCATTGCCGACCAGCTGGATGGCTCTGTTTTCGAATTCAGCATCCTCCACCTGTCTGCGACCTTTCCCTCCTGTTGTGAGCCAGTTTGTCCTGCATGGATAGAGATGGGGAGAATGTTATCAAGACACCTGCCGGACCAGATGATAAGTGTGTGTTTGGTGAGTGGTCCTATGGAAAAGATGACAACAGTGACAGTGTGTGTGAGAGAGTGAATGGTGATGTTCCTTGCGCTGACAGTGAGGGAGGGCCCTGTGGATGTGCGATGGATGAGCTTGTGAGTGTGTGAGTTGGGAGGGATGAAAAGAGTGACTTACTCCGGCGGAACGGAGGAGATCATTCATCCTTTCCAGGCACTGGGTGGCTGTCCTCCTCCACAGGGCGTTGCTCTGACCACTGCCTCTCAAGCCGGGTTGGTGACTCTGCTGCCCATCCGGCGGCCAGAGCGGGGTTAGAGCACATCCCGGCGGACCTCCACGGCGTCCAGCAGTTGCTCGAGGGAACCGAAGTTGAAGCGGTCTTTTTTCCTTTGCTGGCCTCGTCTCCCAGACAGCGGCGGTGAGCTGGTGGTGATGAACGCTTTGCTGGTGGCTGCCTTTTAAAGATGGCGGCCGGTGTGATGCAACAGCGGTTTGATGGCAAGTGGGCGAATGAGAACCTGCCTGTCATGGAAAGTGCCTGTTTCCCAGGAATTAATAAATAATGAGGCAGGCTTGGGGAGATACAGCGTGAAAACCCGTCATTTTTGTCAGCGGGTAGGACTCCATTTTACCCACCCGCTACCACACTTTGTGCAATTCTGGGAACATTCTGCCCATTTTCTTATTTATTGTCACGAGTTCAGTGTTTGCCTTTTCCTTTAGCTTCGATATTGCTCTTATCTCTTTAGCCAATGATTGATCACTGTGGTTCCATAGTTCGTTCTTGTATTTTTAGCAGGATATATTTCTCCTGAACTCTTTTGATCAACTTTTCAATTGTTTCCCATTTCTGTTGTATACTTGTGTCAATATTTTTTTCCAGGTTATCTTTCCCAGTTCAATTTTCATCCCCTGAAAATTTGCCTTTCCAATCTTTTATTTTGGTTTTTGTCCCAATTATGTCATTCTCAATAATTGCCTTAAACTTTGTTATGCTGTTAGCTTGATGCTCTCCTACACTGACTTAACTTATTTACTCTGGCTCAGTTTGTTGTACTAGATCCAGCAATACTTCTTTTTTATACATTGTGTAAGATGTGAGTCCTGTATAAACTCATGGACCACCAATACCTTTTTCTCTTTCAGTACCTGACCCTTCCAGTTTATTTGAGGGAGTTAAAATCTCCCATGAGGATATTGTTCTGTCTCTTATACTCAATTTATTTACATATTACATATTTCCTCCTCCGCTTTCCTGGCATTAGTAGGTGGTTGTGGTATAACTCTATTAGCTTTATTAATTCTTTATTATCGTTTATCCCAATTCATATGGATTCTTTTTCTATATTAATGTTCAGTATGTCTGTTTTTCCTACTGTCTTTATGTTATCTCTAACTAGCGCAGCAAACCCACCAACTTCCTCCTTCCCTATCTTTCTAAATATGTCACATGCTTCAATATTTTACTGCTAGTCCTATTCTTTATCTCGTTGTGGTTCTGCTATCCATGCTACATTTGGCATCTCTCTACAATTTATCCATCAAATTTTCCCATTTTGTTTAACATCACAAAAACAGAAAATATCCTAGATACTTGGCAGGTCAGAAGATATTACATTGAAAATAGAACAAGAGGGAAAGGGACCAAGCAAAATTACAAGCACGCATTATGACCACGTGTGCAGGAAATTACATAGAACCATAGAAAAATTATTGCACAGAAAGAGGCCATTCGGCCCATTATGTCTATACCGGCCTAAAAAAGGAAAATTTAAAAAACTAACCGCCCATTCTAATCCCATCTTCCAGCACCTGGTCCATAGCCTTGCAGGTTACAGCACTTCGGGTGCAGATCCAGGTACCATTTAAATGAGCTGACGGTTTCTGTTTCCACCACATTGGTGTGAAATGACATGGGGGTGAAAATTACACAGCACCAGCCTGGGCACAGGGACTTATCTCTACTGAACAGGTAGGTCTGAGTCCTGATTAAAATTGAGTTCAGGAATAAATAATGTCGAGGATTCAAGAAGAATTCAACTTGGAAATCCCGGAAACTAAAAGAAGGCACGAATTGGTGGATACCAGACGTGAATACATTTCCTGCATCGCTTGTGGGCCGGGAGGAGCCAGAAGCGTTTTGCCAATCCAGCCAAGCTAACCTGCCAGGATCTGTCTCTCTCCCTTCAATCAGTCGATGCCTCCAAACCTCCCCAACCTGATGAAATCTCTGCCTGCAATCTCTCCCCTCACTGCCCCATTCTATCTCCATCTGGTAATCTGCTAAGGCCCCATTTTCTGCTATTGCCTCATTCACCTGGCAGATGATTTATCCCT